>NC_143579.1:141097824-141403514 GCF_048544385.1 Mastigoproctus giganteus | reverse complement strand
GCACACCTTCTTCCAGTCTTCTAACATCCAACTTGCATGCTCTTTGCGCCAGGAGAGGATGCTGTAGGGGTCGTCTGCTGGTCATGCCAGATATTGTTCCGGGTTGGCCCATGTTGTATTGGGTAGTCAGCTCTTCAACAGTGCTGCGTCTGTTCGCCTGTACGAGTCGTTGGACCAGGCGCTCACATCTAACATCAACCTTTTGCTGACCTTTGCAGTTTTGTCGTCAGGTCGTTGTTTGGCCATTTTGACGGCAGTCCTGGTACACTTTAACTACGGTGGCTCTCGAACACCCCACCAGTTCAGCTGTTTGGAAAATTGAGGCACCAGCTCATCGAGCACCCACAATCTGTCCTTTATCAAAGTCCGATAAATCCTTCCTTTTACCCATCACGCTCGGAATTTTACTACCTACTGAACCACTGACAACTTATCTATGCCACGTAGGTCAATTAACTGCGCACTCTCATACCTCGTGGTTAACGGATCCCATTCAGTTTTCATAGGGGTGGTCATAATTTGGTAATCACTCAGTGTATGTAATCTTTTTGTGCTGCCGAAAAAATATTTTGTTACCTACTTTTTTTTTTTTTTTTTTTGTGATATTTTATACAATAAGTTGAACTGAATGTACTTTGATTACTAAAATATTATTAAAGAATTTTAAATTCTTTTTTAGTGATACTTATTATTAACAAGTTGGAGTGATTTATTGTCGTACTATGTGATTTTTTTTTTTTTTTTTTTTTTTTATGCCAAAAATTTATTTTGTGATCTATTTATATTTTTTCTGTTTTTATGATATATTTAACAATAGTTTGAACTGGTTGTACCGTGATTAGAATAATAAATATATAATAAAATTTTGAATTATTTTGTAACCCCTTTCTAGTAGAGGGCAGCCTTATGAAAGTTTGTGCAAGTGCGGCTGACACCCACGCGGCAGACCTGATCTGAGGATGGGTTCCAGCAAGATTCTCGAAATGCTACATGAACATATAGTGATTTGGTTAATATCTAAATAAACTATCATAATATTCACATGATATAAGAATGGTCATTATAGAAATCTGTTTCCAAGCTGCATGTTGCTTCATTGGTTATTGTTATCAATTATGCTATGTCCCGAAGTAATCAAAGTAAGGTGTATCCACTTTATTTGTAAGTGTTTGGGAGGGGAGATATTTTCTAACTCATTAAAATGTTTTAAAAAAAAAAAATTTTGTCCTTCACTCATTATGTAATTATTTTAAAAATTTATTCTGTCTTTTTCGTTCATAGCATCTTCAGGATCCAGATTACTGTCCACCAGTTGAAACAAGGGCAGCAAGGAAGAAACGAGTTCATTTCCAGCATATGAAAGATGAAACTTCAGGTTGTCAAGATGAGAAGGTTTGTATTTAAATATGAAGTTCTGAGTACTACTTCTTGGGGAGGGGCAGTTCTTTTCTTTCAGTAGTGGATCCTACATACCAAGCAAGGGAGCACAGTAATTTCCCAAGTATCTTCAAAGCATTTCCTCTTAAAACCCAGTCCACTGCAGAGAGAGTTAGTCTTCTGCTTGTTTTTTCATCATGTGCAGTCAACGTGTCATAGTGTGATATTTTTAATTAAATAACTAATGTAACTAACTGCAGCAAGTCCCATTGAATTTTCATCAGCTTACTGAGATCCTTACTATGGAACAATAGATAATTTTTTGTGCACCAACAGCTGCAACAGGATTGAAACAGTTTGGTATGTTGAGGGTCTAGTGGCTCCTGGTGTTCTCTGTATTGAGTGACAGAAGCTTCTCAAGCCAGAGATTTAAAGTGTGTATAATGTAGTCTGTTGTGCCCATTCATCTGGATTATTGGCTGATGGGACCCGACATTGCCCCTACTGCGCCATGGGGAGACTAGCCAGGTGTTACCAGTAAGGAATTAGTACTCTGACAGGTCCTGCCACCTACTTTCCTGAGGTTTCAGTGGTTAGAACCTTAAAAAAAAAAAAAAAAAAAACCCACTTTAATCACTGTTGATGCTTTTGTTTGGTCATAGAGATTTGCTTTAAGAGCGAGAAGGGATTGTATGCTGAATGAGTTTTATTTTTGGCCGAAAAGGGTCGGGCAAGCAGTTTTGTGTAGTTACAATTTTGGCACATGGGGCTGTGCACTGTGTGAAGGTAGACAGATTTGGGCGGGGAGGAGGAAGGCTGGAGAGTAGAAGAAGAAGAAAGAGACTGATAGAGAAGGTGGCCCCCTAAATCGTCAGTGGGCATGCCCATGCCACACCAGAGGGAAAGTGAGTTTGGCAGGGGGGACAGGGGTGTCACCCCCCCCCCCCATTGGGAAAAGGAGATAAAGCAGTCCCGGCAAGGTGTCAGACTTTGGTTGCCATTTGGTTAGTTGGCAGCAAGGCTGCAACCAAGTCGTTCACTTTGACTCTCCAGGTGGTGGACCTGTCTCGGCAGAGGCCAGGATGCCACACCTGCATGTGACAGGCCAGCTACATCTAGGTCCCGGTGTTTGATCACATCCAGTAAGGACTCTGTTGCTGTAGGTTGTCACTGCCTCTTGTGTTCAAGTCCTGTAGTCACTCAGCTGGTCTTAATCAGAGCCAGTTTCATGTTTGCTTCCTTTTAATCTACTGCAGTACTTTGCCACTGCTGCGATGTTCAGACAGTTTCCATCTCTTTTTGTGTAGGTTGTCACTGTCTCGGTTTATTGCATCAGGGTCTGGTTCTCAGCTTTGTTGTTCATGCTGAGTGGCATCATGTTGTCTCTTACCTTGTTTCTATTGGTCTTTGTCAGTGGTAATCCTGTCCGTGTTTGTTCATGCCTCATTAGGGTTCAGGTTTTCTCTTTCATTACTGTAATTGGTCGCCATCTGTGGTGTTCACATTCAGGTCTATCTCAGGTTGTCACTTTCCAGTGGTCCGCATAGCATGGTCTTGATTCTACTGGTCGCCTCCTGGGTGGACTCTGTTTCTCTTCCATCAGGTGATTGCTGCAATCATGATCAAGGTATAGTCGTTTCTCCATGTTAAAATTTTCTTTTGTGTTTAATCTGTTCTACTTGTCCATTAGACTCCATTAATGGCCAGTTGTATTCTTTGTGCCGAAAATCTTTCTGCTCAGGGCACAAATATACCTTGGTCCAGCACTGTGTATTGAGTTCATATCAGTCACTATTGAGCATCAGATATGATTCAGACTACTGGAAAATTGTTATAAAGCAGAGCAAGCAAGCTAATAATTCTCTCTTTTTTTTATATATATTTATGAATGGGTCATATGAGGTGTAGCAATAAAATTCCCGGCGTGGTGGTGGTATTGTAGTGTTGAGTTTGACAATAAATGGAAATGATATGTTGTAGTTCAAACTTCCTCCAACAGATGATGGAACAGAGATTGTTCAGTTGGCTGACCGGTTGCAACCAATTTTGTTATTTGTGTTGGTGTTCCTTGTCATGATTTTGCAATGAAAGCAACAAATGAATATCAAATGTTTCTTTATACTGGGAAAAACTTGCAACAGAAACCTATGAAATGTTAAAAATTGTTTGTGATGAAACATTAAGTTGTAT
This sequence comes from Mastigoproctus giganteus, assembly GCF_048544385.1. Taxonomy (NCBI): domain Eukaryota; kingdom Metazoa; phylum Arthropoda; class Arachnida; order Uropygi; family Thelyphonidae; genus Mastigoproctus; species Mastigoproctus giganteus. Next base: position 141,399,947 of record NC_143579.1, on the reverse strand, counting down.
CTGTTTGTTTGAATGATACAAGCATTCATTTCAAAGGTGGACATGAGGACATTTGTGATGACCCAAGAAGTGGGTATCTGTCTACCTTTCAAAATGAAGATAGAGTTGCAAAATTTCAGGAAGTTGTGGCAAGAGATTGCCATTTGACCCTCAAAGTGATGGCTGATAAGTTAGATATGAATAAGGAGAAAATTCACCAAATTCTGCATGAAGATTTGGGGAAAAGGAAAGTCTGGTGCAAAATTTTTCCACACAACCTCATGGGTAGAAGCATGAAGAGTGTCATCACGCAAAGACTTCATCCAGAATTGTAATAGTAATAGCCATATACAGGGTGTCTCAAAAATATTGGTACAAACGTTTAGGGGAGGTAGGTAACATCTAAAGGAATATGAATCGCATAGGAACCCATAACCGGAAACGTCATGCGAAAGTAGTAGCAGAGGCACAAGAAGCAGAAATGACAAAGACAGTAATTAGTGGCAAACATTAATTTGACATAATATTAACAATGGAGTACAAGATGGATGCATTTCATGATGTTACAACAGATGCTCGAAGGTTCCACCATGAGACGTGATGCATGCGTGACACCAATGCAGCATGGACTGACGGACACAGTCGAACACACCTGGAGTTTCTTTTATGGCAGCAGCGCAGACGAGTCTCACCAGGAGATCCATTTCAGTCTCCACAGGCGATTCATACGCGATAGATTTGGGGGAAGAAAGAAAGAAACCCCCACAGAAAGAAATCAAGGCTCAATAAATCAGGTGAGCATGGGGAACAGGCAACGGGTCCACCACGGCCAATCCATCGACGCCCAAAACGCCTGTTCAAATGGTCACGAACACACCTTCCATAATGGGCAGGCACCCCGTCATGTCGAAACCAAATGTTGCGTCTCACATTTGCTGGAACATCGTCAAGTAACCCTGGTAGAACTCATTCAAGAAAGATCCGATATTTAGCGGAGTTCATGTGGGATGGTAAAAGGTATGGGCCGACTAAGCAGTCACTGACCATAGCTGCCCACACATTTATAGTGAAGCGATGTTATGCCGCATGGGGGGCACACACCATGTAGGCCCTTGCTAATCCATACACTAGGTGCATGTCTGCCAACTCACAGTTCATATATCGATGCATGCTCTTCGTGCGGCGACTACTGCTTGAATGAGTAAACCAGAAATTTTCCCTCTCGTGAACTGATGAACAGCGCCATGTACCGACTTACGGTGACGTTTCTGGTTATGGGTTCCTGTGCCATTCACATTCCTTTAGATGTTACCTACCTCACCTAAACGTTTGTACCGATATTTTTGAGACACCCTGTAGTGCAAGGAAGCCATAGGCTTTGTCTGCATTAGCAAAAAAAAAAAAAAGCAAGAGAGAGTAGATAAGAACATACAAATTATTTTTTTCTTCCCTCCTCACATAGGTAACTATCCAGTTGACCTTTGAATTTATTCAAACTGTCAGCCTCAGCTACCTGCAAAAGCAACCTGTTCCAGTAATCAATGACTCACTGGCTAAGAGAAAACTTCCTACAATCTAGTCTAAACATATTTCCCCTGTAATTTGAATTTATGCCCCCTAGTTCTGGAATTCTTTATAACGGTAAAAGTTACATCTTCATTAATTTTATTAACCCTTTCTGAGTTACCCTGAGAGAGAGAGAGAGAGAGAGAGAGAGAGAGCAAAGAAGAGTTAGAAGTAGAAAGGAATCACCAAGAAAGAGAAGAATGGTGATATCCAACTGAGGACCCTGGGTGTGCCAAGCCCATACTCACCAGATGTGAGCCCCTGGGGTAACTTCAGGAAGCTCAGTCTTTTTTTCAGATGGGACTATGACTCCCATATCTCTACCTCAAGGTAATGTTTGATAAATCATCGATAGGACACTATGGGCTTTCCTTGCTTCCTGATTAGACTGCTCAGAAAACTTCATACCTTCTCATATTATAACTCCCAGATCCCTTCTTCTTCCTCTACTGTTTTTTATGTGAAAACATCTTTCGCTGCACCTACTACATTTTTGGACTGAAGCAAAACCAAGTGGTAAAGAAATTTTCTTACGGAAATTATGTGAAGGACGTCACTTCCTAAATGGCACTTTGACAGTAACTCAGTCACTAACATTGATTCGGTAGAGTAGGTAGCGGGTAGGAATATTATGCAAGAATAAAAGCTTCAAAGCCACTGAAGAAGCACCTTGTGTCGATAGAAGAACAAGTTCAAAAACTTAGAGAACAAAAAAAAAAAAAAAAAATGCAGAGTTTAATGAAATCTGCTTCTTACAGTTTTATCAACATCAACCTTCTAAGTAGTGGACATGAACATGAAACATTACATCATTCATAACTTTGGTTCTAGCTATTAGATTTTAATAGCTGTTCAATTAAACCATTTAAAAATTTAAACAGTTTTTATATAAGAATTTAACAATAAAACAATCACTTGAACAAACTACAATCACTTCTTGCAGCAGTTTTTGGTTATGGCGTCATACTATTCTACAAATGTATTTCGCTAACTATTTAATTATAAAAATATCGACTCTAATTTCAGTTAACAACCTATGAGTATCTCATATATGGCTAAAACTCCAGCTGAGTGAAATTATGGTATGTAAATTATGTAAAATTGTGCACTCCAGTAGGTTATTCATTACCTCTTAGAATTTCCAACTGCAGACGTAATGACTACGAAGGCTCTATATAAGTCTATATAATCTCTATATAATCTCGCCCAAGCCGAGGATATTTTCATATAAAATAGAACATCTTTCATGCATACAGAGTACACACGCTGGTTTTTTTTTTTTTTTATTCAAAGTTGTATTAAGAGTGTGTAATTGACTATTAAATTTATTTTGGGGTTGCTATTTCCCAAGTGTAAGACCTTGCATTTTGCTGCATTAAAACATAGCTTCCACTTTTCTGACCATTCTTGCTGCTTGGTGCTGATCATTAACTACTCTACCAGTGTTTTTGTTGTCTGCAAATTTTGATGTCAAGTCTCCTATCCATTCGCCAATGTCATTTATGAAAAGCCAAAACAACATGGTCCAGAACCATTCCATTGGCACTCCACTTCTGGCTACACCAATTTCATATTATTCATAACCCTCTGCCTTCTGCCCTGCACCATCCAGCAGGTCCATCTTAGAATTTTTCCAGTGATCCCAACATGTTGCAACTTATACAGTATCTTCTCATTAGAAGTTACTGTATCAGCTGGAAAAGGCTGCTAAAATCCAGATAAACTGTCAAAATTGATGAAGTTTATTTATGCATAGGTTAATGCGCACACATCATTTGTACTACCCAGATAGTTTTAATGATGTGCTAGTTTAAAGGCAGATTATGTGAAATCTTTGGCAAAGGATTCAAAGAAAAACAGAGTTCTTTACTCTGTTTCAGATGAATCAACTTAGTCCATTTGATATCAATGGTTCAACTGCTGATGATCCTGCTCAGGTAACTAACAAACTAAATGAATATTTTGCATCTACATTCACACGTGAGGAATTATTCGGGGAGGGGAATGCCAGAGGTGTATTCAACTAAATTGAGAGGTCCATCAAGCTCTCAGCTGCCCACATCACTGTCAGAGCTTGCACTTGGTCATCACACAACACAGCAGCAACCCCAAGACAGAATGCACTGGTCCCACAGTTACTAGTAGTTGTTGGTGACTCTATTGTAAGGGAAATGGGGAACATGCTTTGTAAAAAGGATAGGTGGAACAGGACCAGGGTATGTCTGCCTGGGGCAAAGGTTGATGATGTTGTACAGCGGATATCATCTTTTAAGGGCACAAAAGGTGATATAGTTGTATACGTTGGCACTAATGATATTAAGAGTAGGAGACCGGCGGAATTACTTAACAAGTACAGGTCACTGTTGAAAAAAAGCTGTGAGGTAGGGTTGAATTTGAAAGTGTCTGCAATTCTGTCCAGACACGATACTAGGGAGTATATGCTGTGAGAGCCTTGTCAATCAATTCGGCCCTGGAAAGATTGTGCAAAGCTCAAGGGGTAGAATTTTTTTCAGCCTGGTCTGTACTTGTTGACAATCCCATCCCTGTAGAAGCAGGAGAGACTGCTTCTACAGGGATGGGACACACTTAAATAGAAAGGGGTGCAAGAATATTTGCTGGTGCTATCGAGGCAGTGTTAGGTGCATTGGAAAACTGCTAGCTTGGGGTGGGATACAAGGACTAATAGATTAGCAGTAGCCACTGGCGGAGATGAAGGTGATTCTTGCATTGCTTCTATTGGAATGATCAGCAGCCTGGAAAACAAGATGCCAGATATTTCAGAGAGTGCTGGGAGTCATTGCGGTACAAGTAAACACATGGGTTGTGTTAGGGTAGCTAAGAATAGTAACAGGTGCATGTATACACCACTGCTAGTAGTTTGGTAAATAAATTTGATGAATTTGAGGTATTGCTCAAAACATCAAAGTCAGATATTGTTGGGACATCCGAGACATGGTGTCACACAGTTATAAGGAATGCAGAACTGGAATTTGGGGAGTACAATGTGTACAGAAAGGATAGACAGGACAGAAAGGGAGGATGGGTTATGTTATTAGTTCAGAAACACGCAAAATCCAAGGAAGTGAACCCAGTCGACATCGCTGGACAGCGCAGTGTCGAGTCAGTTTGGTGTGACATAAGCATTGAGAGATCAAAATTGAGAGTAGGAGTGTGCTGTAGGCCTAATGACTCTGATGAGCATAATAAGAAACTGTACAGGGAAATAGAGTGGGCCCGTAAATCAGACTCTTATAATGGGGGATTTTAATTTCCCAGATATTGACTGGAATTTGTGGGTTGGTCGCTCACACACTAGCAAGGCTTTTGTGGATTTATTGGATATTTGATTTCTACATCGGCATGTTTGGGAGGCAACTAGACTGAGTAATACTCTTGATCTGATTATCAGGAGTGATTCTTCATGCAATAAGAATCGGCCCCAGGTGCCAAGCGATTGTGACTGAGCGATTTCTCTGTGCTATTACTTCGATTTCCCAAAAGTGATTTACAGTTATTTTACTTTCTTGACGTTAATAAATTTATTCATTTAAAAACAGTTCTTGTAACAAAAACACTTGTAGAGAGCAAGAAAGGAAAGGCACCTTTCTTTATTTCTTCTAGTTTACTACTAACCACTTACTACTTTTCGCTTGGTCACACCAGGCACTGCTCCTGCCTCCCCGTGGCGGGGCCGGGAACCTTGCCAGAAAAGTTCATCTGCCAGGGGCTAAGAGGAGCCAACATGGAACAAAATATGTTTCCAACTTTAGAGCCGTCAAGCTGTCGGCCAAACACAGAAAATGACCATGACCATGATTTGTTGCAAGCAAAGAGGTTGAAAACCAATCCCTCGGCGACAGACTTACCTGTATTCTTAATAATGCACTCACTATCTGAACAGCCTCTCAGTAAGCTATCCCCCTTTTTAATTCAAAAACATCTGGAAAGTATTGCATGGTCTCCCAAGACGGTTAAGAGACTGCAATCGGGGGTCTTACTTATTGAAACTCTAAATAGCAGGCACTCTGAGAAATTACTAAAAAAGACAACTTTCGCTAGTATTCCAGTGAAAGTAACTCCATGCAACCCTAAATACATCTAATAATATCTAGTTGGGACCTGATGAATGTGACAGAGGAAGAAATTAAAGAAGAGCTTCAGGAACAAAATGTAATAGCTGTAAAAAGAATTATGATAAAAAAAGACAATATTCTTACCATTCTTCAACAGTCCAAGCCTGCCCTCATCAGTAAAAGCTGGATATCTACTTTGCCGCACTCGTCCTTTCATACCAAATCCGTTGAGATGTTATAAATGCCAAAAGTATGGCCACTCTCAAACAACATGCAGAAGCAACCCAGTTTGTCCCGACTGTGGATCCTCCGATCACATTCAAAGTGATTGTTTGGCAAAAGAAATGATACGTCCCAACTGCAAAGGCAACCATCCTGCCTACTCTAAGACATGTGAGAGGTGGAAAACAGAGAAAAAAATTGTAAAATATAAAGTTGAAAACAGAGTTAGTTATCAAGAGGCAAGAAAATTAATTGCACCCAGTATACCTAACCGTACCTATGCCAATATTGCAAAAAAATATCAAACCATTGCCACACAAACCGATGTTACCGTTCCTTCAAACACTTCCATCTCTGACTGGGCTCGGGCTGTCCTCTCTCAGCAACAGTCCAGTGCCGTTAAGCACTCAGACCAAGCAAATAATACGCCTCTCACAATGCCAGCAAAATCTCAATCTCCGCCAGTGAATGCCACTACTACAAATAATGATAGTTCGACTTCAAAAAAAAAGATTATTCGGGACACATCGATGGAGGCAGAGTACCCATCCAAACAGGAAGATCCAATTCTGGAAATATTTGCAGAAGAGGAGATGGACACTGGTCGCCCTTCCTTTCCAAAAAGAGACAAACCAAAGCCAGAATGCCATAAGACAGCCACGTCAGGTACAGCTTCTGCTTCTAAATTCAAGTAATGCCTAACATCTTGCAATGGAATTGCAGAGGCTTTCGTCCATTACTTAATTAATCGCTACTCTCCAGTTGGTTTCTGCCTGCAAGAAACCTATTTAACTGCTCAAATTTCCATTTCCATAAAAAACTACTTGGTCTATAGACGAGATCGGAATACATCCGATTCTGCTCATGGTGGTGTAGCTATTTTAATTAGTACAAGGATTCCAGCTAGGCAAATCACTCTCCAAACCCAAATCGAAGCTGTCACTGTGCGTCTGATTACTCAGACTGCATTAACTCTAGTCTCAGTTTATCTCCCACCAAATCATATTTACTCTTATAATGATCTTAAAGAACTTCTATTACAGCTACCCTCCCCTATCTGCCTGCTAGGGGATTTCAATGGCCACCACCCTTTATGGGGTTCATCTAAATTAGACAGATGCGGCCGACTGATTGAAACTTTACTGGAAAAAGAAAACCTCACTCTTCTTAACAGTGGCTCGCACACCCATATACAGTTACCTAACGGACAAACTTCTGCCATTGACCTATCGATTTGCTCCCCGATACTGTTTTCAGTTATGCAATAGTCCGCTCTGGATGATCCCATGGGCAGTGATCATTTTCCAATTGTTTGTAATCTGTTGACTACACAACCACAATTACAGCCCTGCAGGAAATGGAAATTCTCTAAAGCCAATTAGGCCAAATTTCAGTCACCAATCACTCTTGACAAAAAAACTATTCAACTACAGCCCATAGAGGAAGTTACTGATTATATTACATCCCGCCTTTTAGTTGCAACTAAGTACTCAACTCCATTATCAAATCCCCCGTCCCGACAGCATTTCAACTACTGGTGGAACAAAGAGTGCACAAAAGCAAAGAAGGAAAAAAATAAAGCATTTAATTTATTCCGTCGATCTCCAACCACAGCTAATCTAATTAGCTATAAGAAACTAAGAGCAAAGGCACGTTACATTCAAAAGCAGGCCAAGAAAGAATCTTGGACTAGGTTCGCATCAACTATCAATAGAAACACTGACTCCAGACTAATATGGAAAAAAATTAGGCAGCTTTCTGGGAAGTTTCCAACTGTTCCTTCCCCAATTCTCTCCTGCAATGGGCAAGAACTCTCTGCTCCTCTAGATATAGCCAATGCCTTGGGCAAAACCTTTGCTCAAATATCTGCTGCATCAAACTACACTCAAATTCCAGAAAATTAAGACCACCACTGAACAGAGACCTATCAACTTTCGAACCTCAGTGTCACTTCCATATAATCAGCCTCTGCAATATTGTGAACTTTTACAGGCCATCAGAACAACACGAAACAGTGCCTCTGGGCGAGATGGCATATATTATGTCATGCTACAGCATCTCGATGAGAAAAACTTACAACTGCTTCTAATCTTTTTTAACCGGATCTTCCTGGAAAATATTTATCCAACCTCTTGGCACCATGCTACAGTTTTGGTGTTTTTGAAACCTGGAAAAGATCCCTCCAGTTCTAATAGTTACAGACCAATATCTCTGTCAAGTTGCCTTGGGAAAATTCTTGAAAAAATTATCCATAGTCGACTCACTTGGATCATTGAAACTCAACATCTACTGAGTAATTGTCAACATGGCTTTCGCAAAAACAGGTCATCCCTAGATCTGATGATCAAGGCGGAATCTGAAATTCACAATGCCTTTGTGAAAAACGAACACCTTGTCATGGTCTCCATTGATGTGGAGAAGGCATTTGATACTACCTGGCAGTATGGTATTCTCAGCGACCTATATAATCTTGGTCTACGAGGCAACCTACCCATATTTATTAGGAACTTCCTCAAGAGCCAATCTTTCCAGGTGAGATATCAAAATTCCCTTTCTGCTACATTCTCGCAGGAAGAAGGAGTATCGCAAGGATCAGTTTTGAGTGCAACCTTGTTTGCCCTTAGAATTGATTCCATTACAAAAGTACTCCCAAATACTGTAGAGGCTGATGATCTCGCTATTTCTTGCTATTCTCAGAACATGAGATCTATCGAAAGGCAATTGCAGATGTCCCTCAATAAAGTTCAAAAATGGGCTGAGCTCAATGGATATCATCTTTCCCAACAGTAAACAGTTGTGATCCACTTTTGCTGTCAACGCAAATTGCATGCAGATCCTGAACTTCAGATTTCAAATTCCACCATTCCAATTGCCAGCAATATGAAATTCTTGGGACTAATCCTGGACAGTAACTTCTTTGAGCATGTTAAATTAATACGTACTGCCTGTCTCAAAAAGATCAACATGCTAAGAGCTTTATCTGCCCTCTCTTGGGGAGCAGACCGTACAACTTTGCTGCTCTTATATAGAGCACTGATTAGATCCCGTTTAGATTATGGTGCTCCAGTTTATGATTCTGCCCGAAGGAGTGTGCTACGCTGGCTGGATCCTATTCAACATAATGCACTGCAGATTGCAATTGGTGCATACAGGACATCTCCAACTCAGAGTCTATACATTGAAGCTCATGAGCCCCCTTTGCATCTTCATAGAAAAATGTTATTACTTAAATATGCAGCCAAAATACAGACTTGCTATTCGCATCCTATTCAGCCATACCTTTTTAATCAACCACTAGTTAATCTCTATAGAAATAAACCAAGTAAAATCCAACCAGCTGGCCTACGGCTCCTTGAAATATCACAGAACTGGAATGTTCCTCTCCACAATAGGAAACAGATAAAGAATTACTCTCATCCACCATGGACCACCTTTCCTCAACTGACCTCTGATACCTATTTTCTTCAATGGGGAAAGAATTGTCTACCGGCAGTGACTGTGCAACAACTGCATGCTAGCCATATTCAAACCTATGCTGACTTCTTGCCGATATATACGGATAGTTCCAAATCTCTGTCAACTGTTGGAGCAGCAGCAGTGTTTCCCTCTGCTATCATATCAGCTTCTCTTCCACCTGAGTATAGCAACTTTTCAGCAGAACTGTATGCAATACAGTTAGCTCTAGAAAATTTGACTCTACATCCATCTGCAAAATATATAGTTTATACTGACTCTGTCAGCTCAATTAAAGCAATGCACAATACATCACAAAAGAATCACCATATTGTAATGAAAATCAGGAGTTTGTTATTGCAGATTTATCATCGTCAACAACTAGTGAAGTTTTGCTGGATTCCAGCACATTCAGGCATAAAAGGGAAAGAAGTGGCTGATATATCTGCCAAAAGTCCAAATTCAGACCTAACTTCTGTCCCTATTCCAGCGACCGATTATAATATCTTAATTGAAGCAGCATGCCATGCAGAGTGGACAGAATTATGGCATAACCAAACGAATAACAAACTTTTCCAGCTGAAACAATACCCAAAGTTCTGGCACTCCAGCAATCAGACAGTACAGCGGAAATAAGTAGTACTCACACGAATGAGAATAGGACACACCCATCTGACTCACCTCCATCTACTAATGGACGATGATCCTCCTCAGTGTCCACACAGCTTAGAATATCTAACAGTCAAACACATTCTGATTGACTGTCCACAGTATTAACAACATCGAGCTGCAATACTAAAAAATCTGGCTAATCGTCGAGAACCATTGATATTACACCATTAATATTACAACCCTATTAGGGTTGAATTTGAAAGTGTCTGCAATTCTGCCCAGACACGATAAGAGGGAGTATATGATGAGAGCCCTGTCGATCAGTTCGGCCCTGGAAAGATTGTGCAAGGCTCAAGGGGTAGAATTTTTTTCAGCTTGGTCTGTACTTGTTAACAGGAGAGACTGCTTCTACAGGGATGGGATACACTTAAATAGAAAGGGTGCAAAAATGTTTGCTGATGCTATCGAGGCAGTGTGAGGTGGATCGGAAAACTGCTAGATTGGGGGGGGGATACAAGAACTAATAGATTAACAGTAGCCACTGGCAGAGGTGAAAGTGATTCTTGCACTGCTTCTATGGCAATGAGCCGCAGCCTGGAAAATAAGATGCAGGATATTTCAGAGACTGCTGGGAATCATTGGGGTACAAATAAACATATAGGTTGTGTTAGGGTAGCTAAGAAGAAGAACAGGTGCATGTATACTTGCGTGTACACCAATGCTAGGAGTTTAGTAAATAAATTTGATGAATTTGAGGTATCGCTCAAAACATCAAAGGCAGATATTGTGGGGATTTCAGACACGTGGTGTCGCACAGATATAAGGAATGCAGAACTGGAATTTGGGGAATACAATGTCTTCAGAAAGGATAGACAGGATAGGAAGGGAGGAGGGGTTATGCTAATAGTTAAGAAATACATAAAATCCAAGGAAGTGAAGCCAGTCGACATTGCTGGACAGTGCAGTGTCGAATCAGTTTGGTGTGACATAAGCATTGGGAGATCAAAATTGAGAGTAGGAGTGTGCTATAGGCCTAATGACTCAGATGAGTATAATAAGGAACTGTACAGAGAAGTAGTGTGGGCCAGTAAATCAGAGAGTCTTATAATGGGGGATTTTAATTTCCCAGATATTGACTGGAATTTGGGGGCTGGTCACTCACACACTAGCAAGGCTTTTGTGGATTTATTGAATGATTGTTTCCTACATCAGCATGTTCGGGAGGCAACTAGAGGGAGTAATACTCTTTACTTGATTATCAGTAGTGATTCTTCATGCATTAAGAATCTGCAGATAAATGAACCACTAGGTGGCAGTGATCACAGTGGCTGAAGTGGGATTTACTCAAAGAGGTAACCACCATTAGGGGTAAAGGGAAGGGTTATTGCTTTCGTAAAGGCGACTACGATGGACTGAGATGGTATTTAAATTCTATACAGTGGGACCAACTGATGATGTTACCAACAGCAAATTCAAAATGGGAAGCATTCAAAGAACTTATCTTGGAAACTACTAGGCTTTACATACCAACTAAGAAATATTTTTCAAGGTTTCGTCCTAAGTGGATGTCAGATGAACTAATGAGACATATGGCAGAGAAGAAAAATGCATGGGATACATATTATTTATTTGAAGTAATTCAATAGTAGCTATCTTGTTGTGAAGGCAACCACATTATGAGATACAATTAAAACAATGCCTTCTACGCTACAATCGTAGCTCAAATCTATGGGTTAACTATGGTGTATTTACACCGATATTATATAGTTAATTATCAAAACCCATAAGGATTATGCCTAGTGCATTTAATTTTCCAAATACATTACCACCACACCCTTCTGGCATCTCTCATAATGTGGATATAACTTCGCAACTGAGATGGCTTGTTGTATTACCTACCCGCCCACTGATGACGAAGCCAAAAAGCTTCGAAACGATCGTCTGGGTGGTGGTACGCTGAAAATAAATAACAGCCTTCTGGCATCTCTCATAATGTGGATATAACTTCGCAACTGAGATGGCTTGTTGTATTACCTACCCGCCCACTGATGACGAAGCCAAAAAGCTTCGAAACGATTGTCTGGGTGGTGGTACGCTGAAAATAAATAACAGTAGTCTTCTCTACTAGTGAAGCATTATTTATTTGAAGTAATTCAATAGTAGCTATCTTGTTGTGAAGGCAACCACATTATGAGATACAATTAAAATGATGCCTTCTACGCTACAATCATAGCTCAAATCTATGGGTTAACTATGGTGTATTCACACCGATATTATATAGTTAATACAAATTAACACGTGACACAGAAGCCTGTGATAGATACAAGTTGATCTGTAACCAAGTTACAAAGGAGGTTAGGTAGGCAAAGGCAGATTACGAGAAATCTTTGGCAAGTGATGCAAAGAAAAATAGCAAAGAGTTCTTTACTTATGTAAACTCTAGAAGGAAGGGAATGAATCAGATTGGTCCACTTGATATCAATGGGTCAACTGTTGATGATCCTGTTCAGGTAGCTAACAAACTGAATGAATATTTTGCATTGACATTCACACATGAGGAGTTATTCAGCGAGGGGAATGCCAGAGGTGTATTCAACTGTGGCAGTAAGCTAGAGAATCTTGTAATAACTGAGAGTAAAGTGGAGGAGAAATTGTTGAAGATAAATACAAATTTAGTAAATAAATTTGATGAATTTGAGGTATTGCTCAAAACATCAAAGGCAGATATTATTGGGATTTCAGAGACGTGGTGTCACACAGATATAAGGAATGCAGAACTGGAATTTGGGGAGTACAATGTCTACAGGATAGGAAGGGAGGAGGGGTTATGCTATTAGTTAAGAAACACAAAATCCAAGGAAGTGAAGCCAGTCAACATTGCTGGACAGTGTTGTGTCGAGTCAGTTTGGTGTGACATAAGCATTGGGAGATCAAAATTGAGAGTAGGAGTGTGCTATAGGCCTAATGACTCTGATGAGTATAATAAGAAACTGTACAGAGAAATAGAGTGGGCCAGTAAATCAGAGAGTCTTATAATGGGGAAATTTTAATTTCCCAGATATTGACTGGAATTTAGGGGCTGGTCACTCACACACTAGCAAGGCTTTTGTGGATTTATTGGATGATTGTTTTCTACATCAGCATGTTCGGGAGGCAACTAGAGGGAGTAATACTCTTGATCTGATTATCAGTAGTGATTCTTCATGCATTAGGAATCTGCAGATAAAGGAACCACTGGGTGGCAGTGATCACAGTGTGCTGAAGTGGGATTTACTCAAGGAGGTAACTACCATCAGAGGTAAAGGGAAGGGTTTTTCTTTCGTAAAGGCGACTATGATAGTCTGAGACAGTATTTAAATTCTATACAATGGGATCAACTGATTATTTTACCAACAGCAAATTCAAAATGGGAAGCATTCAAAGAACTTATCTTGGAAGCTACTAGGCTTTATATACCAACTAAGAAATATTGTTCAAGGTTTAGGCCTAAATGGATGTCAGATGAACTAATGAGGCATATGGCAGAGAAGAAAAATGCATGGGATACATACAAATTAACACGGGACACAGAAGCCTATGATAGATACAAGTTGATCTGTAACCAAGTTACAAAGGAGGTTAGGCAAGCGAAGGCAGATTGCGAGAGATCCTTGGCAAGGGATGCGAATAAAAACAGCAAGAATTCTTTACTTATGTAAACTCTAGAAGAAAGGGGAGGAATCAGATTGGTCCACTTGATATCAATGGATGAACTGTTAATGACCGTGCTCAGGTAGCTAACAAACTAAATGAATATTTTGCATCGACATTCACACATGAGGAGTTATTCAGCGAGGGGAATGCCAGAGGTGTATTCAACTCTAGCAGTAAACTAGAGAATCTTGTAATAACTGAGAGTAAAGTGGAGGAGAAATTGTTGAAGATAAACACAAGAAAGGCACCTGGCGTGGATGGGATCTATCCAGTTATATTAAAGGAGGCAGCAAAGGAAGTAAGCAAACCCTTAGCCATAATTATGAGAGCTTCCTTGGACTCGGGGGAGGTACCCATGGACTGGAGATGTGCAAATGTGACCCCAATTCACAAGCGAGGATCAAAGGCTGACACAAGTAATTATAGACCTGTGAGTTTAACTTCTGTTCCCGGAAAATTAATGGAGGCACTGGTTAAAGAAGCACTGCAGGATCATCTAGACAAGACTTCAGTTATAGCTCGGACACAGCATGGTTTTGTTAAGGGGAAGTCTTGCCTGACCAATTTGATTGGATATTATGATGCAGTCACAAAAGAACTGGATGCAGGGAATAACTTTGATATTATATACTTGGATCTTAGAAAGGCTTTTGATACTGCTGCACAAATTGGAGCAATGCGGCATTGGAGACAAATTGCTGCTATGGATAAAGGGATGGTTGAGGGGGAGAAGACAGAGAGTGGTAATCAATGGACACTGCTCATCATGGACTAATGTTATTAGTGGAGTTCCTCAGGGTTCAGTGTTGAGTCCATTGTTGTTTTCTGTATTTATAAATGATATTGAAGATGGTATATGAAGCTTAATGTCCAAGTTTGCAGACGATACAAAGGTTGGCAGGGTTGTTGACACTACTGACACTATGCTGCTGCAACAGGATGTGGAAAGGTTGAGCAGATGGGCTGAGAGGTGGCAAATGAAGTTTAACCTTGACAAATGTAAAGTACTACACTGCGGTAGAGAATGAAGGACCTGGGGGTAATTGTGCAACCAGATATGAAGTTTTCTGAGCAGTGCAGACAGTCTGCAAGAGTAGCTCATGGTGTCTTGTCAATGATATACAGGAATTTTTTTAGCAGGGATAAGGAGATGATTATTCCCTTGTATAAGGCAATGGTCAGGCCACACCTTGAGTACTGTATACATGTCTGGAGGTCTCATTCTAAGAAGGATGTAGAGCTGTTGGAATGAATACAGAGAAGGGCAACAAGATTAGTGAACAGAACAAAGGGTTGCTCTTACGAAGAAAGGCTTAAATTTTGCAAATTACTGTGTCTGGATTCTAGGCACCTGTGAGGTGATCTGATTGAGGTGTATAAATCTTTGAATGGTTTGAGCATTCTCAATGCTGATGGGATTCTTTCTCTTGCTCAGATTTTTTTTTTTTTTTTTTTGATTTGGTAGTTGTTGGCGCATCGGCTTCTATGGTCATATTGCACTTCCCAAGGTTTTTGCAGTACTTTGATCCAAGCCCGAGGCGGGAATCGAACCCGCGACCTTTGGGTTGCCGGGCAGGTACTTTACCCACTCGGCTAGCCCGGTCGGCTTCTTGCTCAGAATAATTGGCTGAGAGGGCATAAATTCAAATTGAGCAACGACGGTTTTTGATATATGTGTGGAAATTTGCCTTTATCCAGTGGGTGGTTGAATGCTGGAACAAACTTACATCTGTCGTAGAAGTTAAGTTAAATAAATTCAGGGCAGAACTTCACAAATATTTGGAGCGAGGGGATGGGTGAAATAAGTGTTTTTTTTTTTTTTTTGTTTTTTTTTTTTTTGGCTGATGCTATATAAATTCTTGCTTTCTTGCATCATATGCCCTTGCTAATGCTAATTGCAATCAATTCCCAATTTTATGTAGAATCCAAACACTACAAACCCCTGGCCCTGATCATGGGGTAAATTGGAAATTCTCAAAAGCAGATTGGGAAAAGTATTCAACC
This sequence comes from Mastigoproctus giganteus, assembly GCF_048544385.1. Taxonomy (NCBI): domain Eukaryota; kingdom Metazoa; phylum Arthropoda; class Arachnida; order Uropygi; family Thelyphonidae; genus Mastigoproctus; species Mastigoproctus giganteus. The sequence continues at coordinate 141,384,345 of NC_143579.1, read as the reverse complement.
CGACTTACTTTTGATAGCAGATTGATTAAACTACAATCCATTGATGATATCACAGAGTATATTTCCATGCAAATAATGACCACAGCCTCCGAAGCAATACCACAAGAGTCCACATTTAAACACTGGTGGAACGAAGCGTGTACCAATGCCAAAAAGAAAAAATAAAGTTTGAAACCTGTTCCAGAAGTAAAACTTCAGGGTTCGGTTCTGGGCCAATTGTTGTTTTGTATATTTATTGATGAAGGTATATCAGGTTTAATGTCCAACTTTTCAGATGATACAAAGGTTGGCAGGGTTGTTAATGACAGTAAAGACTGTATGCTACTCCAACTGGATCTAGATAAGTTGGGCAAATGGGCTGAGAAGTGGCAACTGAAGTTGAACATTGACAAATGCAAAGTACTACATATGGGTAGCAATAACCATAGACAAATGTACCAACTGTGTGGCACTACACGCAGGGAAGTGGAATGAGAAAAAGACCTTGGGGGTAATTGTGCCGTTGAATATGACGTTCGCTGAGCAGTGCAGACGGACAGCCAGGGCAAGTCATGGAGTCTTGTCGATGATATATAGGAATTTTTCTCGCAGGGATAGGGATGTGATTATTCCATTGTACAAGGCAATCGTCAGGCCACACCTATAGTACTGTGTACAGATCTCTAGGCCTCATTTTAGGAATGATGTAGAGTTGCTAGAACGAGTACAAAGAAGGGGAACAAAGGGGTTCTCTCCAAGAGAGGCTTAAGTTCTGCAAATTGCAGCACCTGGAAAGCAGGCACCTACGAATTGATCTGATTGAGGTGTATAAGGCCTTGAATGGCTTGAGCAAGCTGAGTCTGACGGGATTCTGCCTCTTCCTCAGATTAAGAACATGAGGGGGCACAGATTCAAATTGAGGAAAGACAGTTGTTAAATAGATGTGCTGAAATTTGTCTTTAGCCAGCAAGAAGTTGATTGGTGGAACAGACTTCCATCTTTTTTTGTGGAAGTTGATAGCCTAAATAAATTTAAGGCTTGAGCTGCACAGGCATTTGAAACAAATGTAGGGGTGAAATGGGAGTTTTTTTTTTTTTTTTGACTAATGCTGCATTAGTTTGCTTTCTTCATCGTATGCCTCTACTAATGCTAAAAGTTTACAACTTTTAGTTTGCAACTTAAAAGTTTCAACTATAATGCGAATGGTAAAGTTTACAACTAACAACAACTTAATTTAATATAAACGTCTTAATTCAAAAGCTAGACAAATTAGAAGAAAATCCGAAAAGGAATCTTGGATACAGTTTGCCTCCACTATTGCAAAGGACACTAGCAGTCGACTCATTTGGAAAAAGATTCAGCAATTAAATAGCAAATACTGACCCTCTCTGGCTTACGTAATACTCGACCTTACGTAAGTTACTAAAAAAATTCGTGGAAACATATTTTGCATCCTGCAGGAATAAATGGAGGTATTGTGAAAATATCATAATCTGAACCAAGGAACGTTCCAAATCCTTGGAAGTTAAAACTTTCGCTATATTACTAAGCTATTTAACTTACAAAGGTCATATTTATAATGGAAATTGCACTACACTTTCATCGTTATCATATGTTTCCCGTTAAAAGAATCCATTTTGAACACCTTTGTGATATTTTTCTAAAGCACGTTTCTGGAGGTCACGACGAAAAAAAAAAAAAATTATTAATTTGCACTTTCCAGTTTATTGGGCTTTTCTGATAGCGCAATCTATTATAAACGGGTAGTAAACTCGATCTTATTGCATTTGCTATAATACCAATAACTGGAATTCTGTTTTGACATTATGGTATTTTGGTGAAATGAGTTTCCCTTCACTGAAATCTTCAATCGTATAAAAAACAAACAGATTTTCAGAAACTTCTCTTCATCCTTATTTACGTATTACAATTATGAAGGGAAAGGGACCAGCGGCAAGTGCAAGTACTGGTAGTGTCGGGAAACGAAACAAAATTGATTTAGAAATGAAGATGAAAATGATTAAGAAGTACAAAGCAGGACAAAGTTTGTCATCTATTGCAAGGGAATTAGGTCTCGCTGCTTCAACAGTGAATACTATTTTAAGGACAGTGCACGTATAAAATAACATGTTAAAGGATCAATGCAATTAAGATCAACAGTGGTCACAAAACAGCATTCAGGTGCTATATCGAAAATGGAAAAGCTATTAATAATATGGATGGAAAATCAGATTCAGAAGCAAGTGCCCCTGAGTGCAATAGCCATTCAAGAAAAAGCAAGAAGTATTTACGAAGATATTAAGGAGAAGTATGTTACCAGGCAGTACTAGGTGGTAGATGACTCTCATCAACCGGTGAAATACCACCACTTTGCTTATTGGAGGCTTGAAGTGGTGGAACCCATGTTTAGTCTCTAGAGCTAAGTTACGGTCAACCATTCCGTATCTCTTCCATCATGCAGTATGATTGATGACTTTTGAGGTTATGATGAACATTGTGGCGAGATCCAATATTCCTTACATTTTGAGGGTACAGCTCTAAAACGGTGTTCGCAGGCTGGCTGCTAGTTAGTACACCGGACCGAACCTATTGGTAACTCTCTAGGAGGCTTCCGGATCAGCTAGTGTATAATCTTGCTACCTCTACTCTGCCAGATAGTGACTGGAGGGAGTCCGAGTAGTGTGTTTGCGGGGAGCATTGTCGAGGCCACGTTATGTCAAGGATCTGGGTATATTCTTACCACATGTACGCCATATCCAAAAATTTCATTACTTCATACAGCATGTCCCACCCACTTTTTCTTACTATTGAATACACCATGAATTGTCAAAATAATAGAGCAAGCTTATCTGCGAAAAGATCTAAACCTCCCAAGGATTTCAGGACATTCTGATATCATAGGTAATGAGAGCAGATCAGGCAGCCAAAAAAACCAAACAGTACAACACCAGCAAATTACCAAGTACCATATATAGAACGGCACCTCCGTAGCCAGGTGGGAAGGAGCAGCAGTGCATAGCCCACGCTTCTTGATTAGACCGGGGATCGAGCCTGTCACCACCAAATACGGAGGATGCAGAAAGGTCAGGAAATGACCACCGCATATCCCGGAGCAATATGGCCTTAGTTGCTAATGCTCCTAAAAACCAAATAACAAACAAACAAACCATATATAGATTATTTGAAGTACAGTAATCCCTCAATTTAATGGACCCCGATATAGTGGATTTCAGATTTAATACAGCAATGTACATATCTCACCATATTATTTTTTTTTTTAGGTTATACAAAACTTCAGTGTTATTATTAATTAAAAATTAATAATAACCTTTTTCCATTATTGTTTTGATAATTACCTACTTTTATTTTTATAATCAAATTCAGGAAATTGTTTTTTATTCTTTCTGAAAACATGTTCAAATAGCTGTTTTCCCAGATAACAGATAAGAGCAGGCAGTGACTTGCAAGTTGAACGTGACTCGGAACAATAAACTGCAAGTTTACCGACTCGCTTTGTTTCGGTCTCAGTCTGCCTCAAACTATTGTGCAGTCAGGTTGTGTACAGAATGTTTGTGATTTCTGAATTGTAACTTTATTTATTAAATATTTTGTAATCCTTACAATTTAAAATGGCATCAAGTGATAGAGGAATTAAAAGAAAGTGTGTGAACTTAAATGTGGCACAGAAAGTAGAGCTAATTGAGAAATTAGAACAAGGTATTTTAGTAACAAGTGTTTGTGAAATTTATGGCATAAAAAAAGCAGTTTCTGATATCCATAATCAAAGGCCAAATTGCAACTTAATTTTATATTGTACAGTACTGTATATTGTATTAAAGCTTTTTTTTTTTACATTAAGAACAATAAAAAAGCCCCCCCCCCCCAGGTTAAATTCGATTTAACAGACTTTCGGCATTAACGGACACCCCTTTTTCCCTATTAGCATTAGCATTAGTAGAGGCATGTGATGCAAGAAAGCAAGCTTATTCAGCATCAGCCAAAAAAAAACAACCACTACTCCCATTTCACCCCTCCATTCGTTCGAAATACCTGTCCAGCTGAGCCTTAAATTTGTTTAGGCTATCAACTTCAACAACAAGCGAGGGGAGTCTATTCCACAAACCAACTGCCCGCTGGCTAAAGGCAAATTTCCGCACATCTATCCGACATCCGTCCTTCCTTAATTTGAATTTATGCCCTCTCAGGTGATTATTCTGAGCAAGAGGAAGAATCCCATCGGCATTGAGCATGCTCAAGCCATTCAAAGCCTTATACTCCTCTATCAGATCACCTCGCCCATGCCTAGTCTCCAGGCTCTTTAATTTGCAAAACTTAAGCCTTTCTTCGTAAGAGCAACCCTTTGTTCCATTCACTAATCTTGTTGCCCTTCTCTGTACTCGTTCCAGCAGCTCTACATCCTTCTTGAAATGAGGCCTCCAGACCTGTATACAGTACTCAAGGTGTGGCCTGACCAATGCCTTATACAAGGGAATAATCCCTGTCCCAAGGGAATAATCACATCCCTGTCCCTGCTAGAAAAATTCCTGTATATCATTGACAAGACACCATGAGCTACTCTTGCAGCTCGTCTGCACTGCTCAGAGAACTTCATATCTGCCTGCACAATAACCCCCAGGTCCTTTTCATTCTCTACCACTGTCAGCGTAGTACCACAGAGTTGATACGTTGATCTGGGGTTACTGTTTCCCATATGTAGTACTTTACATTTGTCAATGTTAAACTTCATTTGCCACCTCTCAGCCCATCTGCTCAACCTTTCCAGATCCTGTTGCAGCAGCATAGTATCAGTAGTGTCCTTAACAACCCTGCCAACCTTGGTATCGTCTGCAAACTTGGACATTAAGCCTGATACACCATCATCAATATCATTTATAAATACAGAAAACAACAATGGACCCAACACTGAACCCTGAGGAACTCCACTAATAACATTAGTCCACGTTGAGCAGTGTCCATTGATTACCACTCTCTGTCTTCTGCCACTCAACCATCCCTTTATCCATAGCAGCAATTTGCCTCCAATGTCACACTTCTCCAATTTGTGCAGCAGTCTTCCATGCGCAACAGTATCAAAAGCCTTTCTAAGATCCAAATATATAATATCAAAGTTATTCCCTGCATCCAGTTCTTTTGTGACTACATCATAGTATCCAATCAAATTGGTCAGACAAGACCTGCCCTTAACAAAACCATGCTGTGTCTGAGCTATAACTGAATTCTTGTCCAGATGATCCTGCAGTGCTTCTTTAACCAGTGCCTCCATTAATTTTCCTGGAACCGAAGTTAAACTAACAGGTCTATAATTACTTGTGTCAGCCTTTGATCTTCCTTTGTGAATTGGGGTTACATTTGCACATCTCCAGTCCATGGGTATCTTCCCTGAGTCCAAAGAAGCTCTCATAATTATGGCTAGGGGTTTGCTTACTTCCTTTGCTGCCTCCTTTAATATAACTGGATAGATCCCATCCACCCCGGGTGCCTTTTTTATGTTTATCCTCAACAATTTCTCCTCCACTTTCCTCTCAGTTATTACAAAATCATCTAGCTCACTGCCAATGTTTACTTCACCTACGACATTCCCCTTCCTGAATAACTCCTCATGTTTGAATGTAGATGCAAAATACTCGTTTAGATTGTTAGCCACCTGAGCTGGATCCTCAACTGTTGAACCATCAACATCCAGTGGACCAATCTGATTCATCCCTTTCCTTCTTGAGTTTAAATAGGTAAAGAACTCTTTTCTGTTTTTCTTTGCATCCTTTGCCAGGGATTTCTCATGATCTGCCTTTGCCTGCCTAATCTCCTTTGTGACTTGGTTACAGACCAACTTATATCTATCATAGGCTTCCATGTCACCCATTAATTTGTATGTATCCCATGCATTTTTCTTCTCTGCCATATGTCTCATTAGTTCATCTGACAACCATTTAGGCCTAAACCTTGAACAATATTTCTTGGTTGGTATGTAAAGCCTGGTAGCTTCCAAGATTAGTTCCTTGAATGGTTCCCATTTTGAATTTGCTGTTGGTAACATCATCAGTTGGTCCCACTGTATAGAATTTAAATACTGTCTCAGACCATCATAGTCGCCTTTACGAAAGTAAAAACCCTTCCCTTTTCCTCTGATGGTAGTTACCTCCTTGAGTAAATCCCACTTCAGCACACTGTGATCACTGCCGCCCACTGGTTCCTTTATCTGCAGATTCCTAATGCATGAAGAATCACTACTGATAATCAGATCAAGACTATTACTCCCTCTAGTTGCCTCCCGAACATGCTGGTGTAGAAAACAATCATCCAATCCACAAAATCCACAAAAGCCTTGCTAGTGTGTGAGTGACCAACCCACAAATTCCAGTCAATATCTGGGAAATTAAAATCCCCCATTATAAGACTCTCTGATTTACTGGCCCATTCTATTTCCCTGTACAGTATCTTATTATACTCATCAGAGTCATTAGGCCTATAGCACACTCCTACTCTCAATTTTGATTTACCTATGCTTATGTCACACCAGACTGACTCGACACTGCCCTGTCCATCAATGTCGACTGGCTTCACTTCCTTGGATTTTATGTGTTTTTTAACTAATAGCATAACCCCTCCTCCCCTCCTGTCCTGTCTATCCTTTCTATACACATTGTACTCCCCAAATTCCAGTTCTGCATTCCTTATATCTGTGTGACACCACGTCTCTGATATCCCAACAATATCTGCCTTTGATGTTTTGAGCAATACCTCAAATTCATCAAATTTATTTACTAAACTTCTAGCATTGGTGTACACGCAAGTATACATGCACCTGTTTCTATTCTTAGCTACCCTAGCACAACCCATGTGTTTACTTGTACCGCAATGACTTCCAGCAGTCTCTGAAATATCCTGCATCTTGTTTTTCAGGCTTCTGCTCATTCCAATAGAAGCAGTGCAAGAATCTCTTTCACCTCTGCCAGTGGCTACTGTTAATCCATTAGTCTTTGTCTCCCCCCAAGAGTGAACTGTATACCTTTCTGAAACAAATACATATATATGAATACATATATAGTCCGCTAAATCAAGGGTTTACTGTATATAAAAAGTCTGTACACCTCAGTGGTCAGAAATATGGAAGTCAAAGTTATAACAAATTGCTCCAAATCAAAGAAGAACCAACATTATGGATTTCCAGCTTCAGACAAAATTTACAGGAAGAAGTTGTTACTAGCAAGACTAAGGATAGGATATATGCACCTAACCCACATGTTTCTACTCGTGAGGGATGACCCAACCCGATGCACTCATTGTACATTACCACTTACAATCAAGCGGATACTTTTAGATTGTCTTCACTATTCCCATTTTAGAAAAAGTACTTTCCACTCTCAATCACAACTGCAAGAACCATTATTGCTTACCCACGTGATTTGAAATAGTGCTAACCTAGCTGAACTTTTTTTTTTTTTTTTTTTTTGTTAGTTGTTAGCGTATCAGCTTCTGTGGCCATAATGCACCTCCCAAGGTTTTTGCACTTCTCTGATCCAAGCCCAAGGTGGGATTCGAACCTGCAATCTTTGGGTTGCCAGGCAGGCACTTTACCCACCCGGTCGGCCTAGCTGAACTGTATACCTTTCTGAAACAAATACATATATATGAATTCCTCTGGTGCCAAAATGGAAAAAATTATGTTACTTTAGGATAATAATATAGGAACTGGCACATTTTGACCTCAGCTGCACTTGTGCCCTTAAATACCGATACCAATACCTAAGGCTCAGTATTAAGTGCAACCCTGTTTGACCTTAGGGCGAAGAATATCACAAAAGTTATACCACCTTCACTGGAAATCTATATGTATGCAGATGATCTTTCCATTTTATTTTAGCCACAAAGCATGAACATGATTGAATAACAGGTCCAATTATCCATGGACAAAAATTAATGGATATAGAATATCTAAGAAAAAATCAGCTGTTATACACTTCTGTAAAATCTGTGGTCTTCATCCTGAACTGGTTCTCTATTTAAATAATTTTTCTCTACCAGTTGTTCATAATTGCTCCTTCTTACTTTTATCATTAGATAGGAAACCAAACTTTCGTGAACTTCCATTAAGACTTCGAACTAGCTGCCTCTCAAAACTTACTATCTTGCGCACAGAATCTTCAATGGCCTGGAGAGTCGAGAGGTACACATTACTACAATTATATAAAACTTTGATTAGATCTTGATTGGATTATGGATCTCCTGTATATGCTTCAGCAAGATAAGCACGTTACTTCACATAGATACCATTCACCATAGTGCTCTCCACATAGCTCTAGAAGCCTTTAGAACTTCACCAATTTACAGCTTGTAATCAGATGCATTGGAACTCCCACTGGACCTTCGATGAGATTACCTTCTTTGCATGTATGGCAAAAATATACAGTCAACTATCAAATCTAAATTGGTTCATTATTCATGATCCATTATGGACAAGTAATTATGATTGCAAACCAAATGAAAATAAACTAGTAGGACTGTGTCTCAGACACTAAGTTCAAGTTTGGGAAATACATTTCCATCACATTTCTGCAGTGGATATAAATTCAGAACCTCCTTGGCTGCCAACTGCCTTTGGCCATATCATATCTTACAAACTGGATGAAAAAGGATGCATCTCCAACCCTTATACAGAAACTCCATGTGCTGTATGGTATTAGTAAGCACTAGTTTCTTCCTGCCTTAATCTATACTGCACCATTAGTACAATAGTAGTCCTACAAAATAGCAAATATTCCTCAAACTCCTTGATTCAACATCTTAAAAAACAATTCTGATATGTTTTCTGACAGTCCAGGCAGGCTGCCAGAGCAAGTCATGGGATCTTGTCAATGATATACAGGAATTTTGCCAACACGGATAAGGAGGTGATTATCCCCTTGTATAAGATAATGGTCAGGCCTCACATCAGGAAAGATGTAGAGTTGCTAGAACGAGACAGAGAAGTGCAATGAGATTGGTCAATGGAACAAAGGGTTTGCTCTTACAAAGAAATTCTTAAGCTCTGCAAATTGCAATGGCTGGAGACTAGGCACGAAGAAAACAAATTTCAATTTGTTGGCTTTTCAACCATGTTGGAATTCCATGAAATAATCATGCTGATCAAGTGCAAAAAATCCTTATCCATGATAACCTACAGTTCGTGTCTTTACAGATTATATTGATATCTTTCGTGACAAATATACCATATTTGATGGCATATAAGATGCATGGGCATATAGGACGCACCCCATTTTAGAAATCAAAATTAAGGAAAAAAAGTTTTAGTATATTTAGGCATTGAATATTTATTCTAATGTGTATAGTAGAAAAAAGCTCATCCTAAACATGTGATCAGAAGAGCAAAAAAATACTAATACTGTATAATAATCTATTTTTTAATTTTATTATCAATTAACCAATACAGCAATTTAAAAGAGAAATAAAAGGATCTTAACTATATTAGAAAATATTTTATATGAAACAAACTGCCACTAGAATTGAAAATGAACTAAAAGACAGTGAGGGAATGGTAAAAAAAACAGTGTTCTGCAAACGGAAAGTTCAGTCATTTTGAAAAATCCCAAAATCTCTTCCTCGCTAATGTTGGTATCACTATCTTCAAATAATGCAGTCTTCAGTGCCATCTAGGGCATTACTAATTCCAGTCTTCTTGAAAGACTTTATAATTATTTTACCACTTATATTTCTCCAAGATTCATTAACCCATTCACACACATGTGCAATGGTGGGCCTCTTCATTCTTCCTGTGAGTGTGAGGTCATGATCAGGTTCTCCCATCCATTTGTTCCACTGTTCTCTCATATTTTGCTTAAATGGCTTGTTTATGGACACATCCAAAGGCTGCAATTGGCTTGTCAGTCCACCAGGAATGACAACTATCTGTGTATTCAATTCCCTCATCCTCTTTTTAATGACTTCAGTTCTATGGGCTCTGAACTGGTCCCAAATGAGAAGAGATGGTTTCCTTATGAGACCACCAGGACCACCGTTTATTACGTGAGAAAATTTCTTTGATAATACATTCATATTTTCCACTATCCTGGAAAAACTACTGCAATTTTCAGAGGTTTGAAAGTTTTTCCTCTTGTATAGAGCTAAGATGAAGCTGCATCCAAAATATTGTTAAAATTAGTACAGTAGAAGATCAATTAAACTGGGATAAATTTTCTTGGCGCTTTTTGCATAATGGTTTTGCGTTACAAAATTTTTGGAATAACTCCAGTAAAAACATTTTTAACATCAAAACATCGTGGTACTTTTGTGCCATCAGCACAGCAGGCCGAAACTGATATACTATTAACACCGTTCTTTATTTTATTTCAGTCACTCACAATGATTGCAATTCATTGTTGTGATTATAGTCACTTCACACATGATTAAAGTACACTACCTTACATGGAGACACACTCAACATCATGAAAAACTGCACAAAATTAACTGGCTCGTCGGTCGTGCCACCTTTTAAAGGATCAGCAAACTTTTGAGAAACCTGGAGAAGAATCTTGAAGCTTTCATTGCATTCTAAAGCTTTTCCTGTGTTTTCTGACTTTCAAAACGTCTTGGAAATGATTCCAAACAACACTGCAAGTCCAAAAGTACCCTAGGGTGTCCCATTATCCTTCAGAAACAAAATTATTCTGACCAAACGGCAAAATACAACCTGCCAGTGAGGGAGGGCTCACTTCCGTATATAGGACGCAGAGTGATTTTTCAAGGTGTTTTTTTTTTTTTTTTTGTGAAAAAAGTACGTCTTGTATGCTGTCAAATACAGTACAGTACTTGCATTTGGACACAACTTTGTGGAGATTAACCCTGCTATGAACTCTGCAGAATAAAAAAAGGTCTATGTTTATGGCATTCTAGTTCGTGTACAAATAGACAGGAAGAAGTTATATTGACAAGACTATGTGTTTGGCATACTTTTCTCGCACACAAATATCTGCTTGTAGGAGGAGATCTTCCACTTTGTTCTGTCTGTCAGATACAACTTACAGTAAGGCACAGGCACATCCTGGTTGCTTGTCTATCCTATTCAGCCATTTGTAAACTAGCTCCTTCCAGTCATTAGCAAACTTGCAAGCTCCTCTGACTCTCCTCCATATACTTGATGATAAAGCAAATCTAAGTGAAATATTTATGTATATTAAACATCTTAGAATAATAGATACGCTTTGAGAATATATCTATAATCCATTAAAATGAAATAGTGACTCTGGCAGACACATTTTGGTCATAGTTGACCTTGTGTCATGAAATCACATAACAAAATGCCATTAAGCTCGCCATAGAAAATGTTTCATGCCAGTCAATCAACAAAAGCATCAGACGTATGGATGCATAGTGTTCTCTTAGCTTTGAAGAACAACTCATCTAACAGGCCTTTATTAAAGAGCATAAGACATGAGCTGATATATTGCTGTGAAAATCAACAAATAGGTATCTTCTGTATAATTCCAGAAAATAATGTGCAGATCACGCTGTCAAATATCCCTCCAGCACAATCTCGATTATTGTTTTAGTCTCATATGCTAATTACAAATGAATAGGGGCTCACATCTGGTGAGTTTGGGCCTGGCACACCCAGGTCCTGAGCTGAATATCATCATCCTTCTCTTCCTTGATGATTCCTTCTTTCTTTCTCTCGCTCAGGGTAATGGGGAAAATTTTTTTTTTTTTGGCCGGTGCAGCATAAGGCTCAGTCTTTATTGTACCATATGGGTAATAATAATAATACAGAATTAGCATTGGCATATGATGCAAGAATGCAAGCTTATGCAGCATCAACCAAAAATAAAAATAAAAAAATACTTCCACTCACCACTCCGTTCATTCGAAATACCTGTCCAGCTGAGCCTGAAATTTATTTAGATTATCAACTTCCACAAGGGTTGGAAGTCTATTCCACCAACCAACTACCCGCTGGCTAAAGGCAAATTTCCGCACGTCTATTCTACATCTGTCTTTCCTCAATTTGAATTTATGCCCTCTCAGGTGATTATTCTGAGCAAGAGGAAGAATCTCATCAGCATTGAGCATGCTCAAACCATTCAAGGCCTTATACACCTCTATCGGATCACCTCGCCGGTGCCTAGTCTCCGCACACTGTAATTTGCAAAACTTAAGCCTTTCTTCGTAAGAGCAACCCTTTGTTCCATTAACTAATCTTGTTGCCCTTCTCTGTACTTGTTCCAGCAGCTCTACATCCTTCTTGAAATGAGGCCTCCAGACCTGTATACAGTACTCAAGGTGTGGCCTGACCATTGCCTTATACAAGGGAATAATTACTTCCTTATCCCTTCTAGAAAAATTCCTGTATATCATTGACAAGACACCATGAGCTACTCTTGCAGCTCGTCTGCACTGCTCAGAGAACTTCATATCTGCCTGCACAATTACCCCCAGGTCCTTTTCATTCTCTACCACTGTCAGTGTAGTACCACAGAGTTGATACATTGCTCTGGGGTTGCTGTTTCCCATATGTAGTACTTAACATTTGTCAATGTTAAACTTCACTTGCCACCTCTCAGCCCATCTGCTCAACCTTTCCAGATCCTGTTGCAGCAGCATAGCGTCAGTAGTGCCCTTAACAACCCTGCCAACATTTGTATCGTCTGCAAACTTGGATATTAAGCTTGATATACCATCATCAATATTATTTATAAATACAGAAAACAATAATGGACCCAACACTGAACCCCGAGGAACTCCACTAATAACATTAGTCCACGATGAGCAGTGTCCATTGATTACCACTCTCTGTCTTCTCCCCCTCAACCATCCCTTTATCCATAGCAGCAATTTGCCTCCAGTGCCACACTGCTCCAATTTGTGTAGCAGTCTCCCACGTGCAACAGTATCAAAAGCCTTTCTAAGATCCAAGTATATAATATCAAAGTTATTCACTGCATCCAGTTCTTTTGTGACTGCATCATAGTATCCAATCAAATTGGTCAGGCAAGACCTTCCCTTAACAAAACCATGCTGTGTCCGAGCTATAACTGAAGTCTTGTCTAGATGATCCTGCAGTGCTTCTTTAACCAGTGCCTCCATTAATTTTTATTGGAACAGAACTTGTGTCAGCCTTTGATCCTCCTTTGTGAATTGGGGTCACATTTGCACATCTCCAATCTATGGGTATCTCCCCTGAGCCCAAGAAAGCTCTTATAATTATGGCTAAGGGTTTATTTCCTTTGCTGCCTCCTTTAATATAACTGGATAGATCCCATCCACCCCAGGTGCCTTTCTTGTGTTTATCTTCAACAATTTCTCCTCCACTTTACTCTCACTTATTACAAGATTCTCTAGCTTACTGCCAGAGTTGAATACACCTCTGGCATCCCCATCGCTGAATAACTTCTCGTGTGTGAATATTGATGCAAAATATTCATTTAGTTTGTTAGCTACCTGAGCAGGATCATGAACAGTTGAACCATTGATATCAAGTGGACCAATCTGATTCATCACTTTCATGGAACAATAGAATATGCATGGAACAATAGATACTTGTGTGGAAAACGAAAATTAATAACAAGCTATTTCAATTCAAATCAAACTACAATTATGGAATTATTTTCTAGCTTCCATGAAAAGAGGAAATAATTCTATCAAGAACTTGATATTTCATACTCACCTGACTTATGTTTCTCCTAACAGGAAATGATCTTCCACAGTGTATGCACTATTTGACATGGCTTGCGGTAAAGCATATATATATATATACACCTTGAACGTGCCTTTTTCAATAGTGGTCAGTGCTCTGAAATCAATTTCCTCTCAGTTCTGTAAAAACCTTTCTCACTCTCCTATATCACAGGTAATGACTCAAAACTGTCTGAATATTTTTCTGTTTGAAAAAATCCAACTGCCTTTGACTGCTAGCCTAGCAGTCATCAAAATGTTTGGCTTGTGGTCAAAATTTTTCTGTTTTGAATATTGAGAAGGGACAGAATAATGGCTTCAAAAAAAAGGAACATATTGATGAGTCTAGATTGTGCTATATTCTGTATGCGATATATACACAACACATTCTACTAATGCTTAAGTTGACAGATATACGGCTTTTGTGTTTACTTCCCAATGCAACCAGTTTTGTGCAGCCATTGGATTGAGGCATTATTTATAAACTTGAGATAACATAGAGCTTGATTGATATGGTACTTTATTCACAACGTTGGGGGATCGAGCTGTTTTCTGCCAAAAGGTAGATTGCATTCAGTACTATCCGAAATTTTTTTAAAGGCCTTTTCTGGTGTAATAATCAGCTGTTTCAGAAAGAGGTGGCTTTGGAGGGAATATTGTTCCAAAAAAATGTTACTGAAAATGAATAGGATAGCAGTGTGCAAGAATAGCAGACTTTGAAAGAGGATATGGATTTTGTTGGTGAATCTGAGTTTTTTTTAGGTGGGTGATGAATGAGATATAAGTCAACACTAACAGTAATAGCAACACCAGAAGAGTTGATGTACGAAGAAAAATGATGACATTTTTGTTACTGACAGTGAAAGTGAAAGAGTCTACATTCTGCTGAAAAAAAAAAAAAAAAAAAAAAAAATGCATTGGACGTAAATAGAGAATGTTTTGGCCTGCAATAACGTTGAAAATGAAACAGCTATTGCATTTGATAGTTAAGAATAAGATAATTTTAAGTGTGGTTAAAAAATGCATATGATACAAGAACTGTAAGAACTAAATTAGATTCATTAATTTAGATTAAACAGTTGATTGGTTTGTATGTTATGAAAACACACAAAATTGGTTTGTGTATTTGTGTGTTTTCATAATAAGACAATGTGCGCTACTGTTATTATAAATCTTCCTTGTTATTGTTACTTGTTTACCGATATTTGTCTTTTACAGTTTATACTTGTTTTTACCTTGACTTAGTGACCGACCTAATTCATTAAGCCACTGAAAGTTTTACTTTTTTATGACCAGGTTTTGGCGCAATATAGCCTTAGTTGCTAATGCACCAATAAAACCCAACCAACTGTTATTATTGTGGAATAAGTCTTTATTACTCTTTATTTTTACTATTTCATTTTATTGTTTTATTTTTAATATTTATTTTTTCTTTTTGTTCTTTCATATTATTGTTTATCGTCATCATCAGCCATTTTCAATCCACTGCAGGATGAAGGCCTCTCCAGCAACTTTCCAGTTCCTTCTGTTTTGAGCACTGGCCATCCATTTACTACCCAAAAACTCATGAATTTCATCTATCCATCTCTGCCTTTGTCTTCCAGGTTTTTTCCTAGCTCCTCTTGGGTACCATTCTGTTATTTTCTTAGTCCATCTGTCATCATGTCTTCGAGCTATGTGTCCTGCCCAAGACCATTTTAATTCTTTAGTTTTGATAAGAATGTCCTTTACTTGAGTTTGCTGCCTAATCCATGTGTTTCTCTTCTTATCTAACAGTCTGATTCCCAATATAATTCGTTCCATTCTTCGCTGTGTAGTTCTCAGCTTCTCTTCCATTCTTTTGGTGAGTGCACAAGTTTCACTTCTATAAGTCATGGTGGGGAGTATACATTGATTCATTATTTTACGTTTCAGACAAACTGGGATATTGCTCTTCAGTATGTGACTATATTTCCTGAATGCTATCCATCCAAAATTTATTCTTCTCTTGTCTTCCAGCCATTTATCATTATTACAGCTAATAACTTGTCCCAGATAAGTATATGACTCCACCTTTTCAGTTACTACTCCTTCAATCATTATTTCCCTTTCCGTGGCATATTTGTTCATCATTACTTTTGTTTTAGCCATATTCATCTTTAGTCCAAAATCCTTACTAACTGTGCATAACTAATTAAGATTTTCCTCTAATTCTTTGGCATCGTGGCTTGTAACCACAATGTCGTCTGCAAATCGTAAATGGTTTAGGTACTCTCCGCTCACATTGACTCCTTTCTGCGACCAGTCTAATCTTCTGAAAGCTTCCTCAAGGGCAGCAGTAAACAGCTTCGGAGATATTGTGTCTCCTTGTCAAACTCCTTTCTCGATTTTAAATTTGCTATTGTCTTTGTGTAGTCTAATAAAGGAGGTGGCACTCTCATATATTTTCTTGAAAATCATAATATATGGGGTATCTATGCCTTGTCTTTCCAGTGCCCGAAACATTGCCTTCTGCTGTATGGAGTCAAATGCCTTTTCATAATCCACAAATGCCAGGCATAATGGTGTTTTATATTCATTTGTTTTCTCCATTAGCTGTGATATTATGTGAAGGTGATCCATAGTTGAGAATCCTGTCCTAAAGCCAGCTTGCTCTTTCGGTTGATTCTCATCAAGTATTCTTTCTAATCTGTTAGCAACAACTTGTGAACAACTTGTAGATGTGGGATAACAAGCTAATTGGTCTATAATTTCCAATTTCTGATTTATCTCCTTTCTTATGCAGCAAAACTATGATTGCATTATTCCACTGCTTAGGCGTCACACCTTTTCTAATGCACTTTGTGAAGAACCTTGCCAGTTTTTGTGTTATGTCTCTTCCTCCCATTCTTATGTCCTCTCTGAGTCTCTTTCTAATGGCTTTGCATAACTCAGTATACTCAATATTCTCCCTTTCAGTGTTTTTCTTGCTCTTCATTTGTCGTCTTCGGTTCATCATGACAAGTGTTTCTTGACTAATTTTTTCTTCTTTGGATTTCTGTTTCCCTATAGGTTTCTTGGGCTTTCTCACTTTCAGAAAGTTGTAATATTCCTCGTCAATATCTTGGTCCTGAGCAGTTTGCAGAAGCTCAAACCTGTTCTTAAGTTCCAGTACATACTGCTTTTTCTCCTCCTCTGTTATCTCAAAGACCTTTGTATTATTTACTCGAGTCAATTTTTTCCTTTCCTACATCTATATCAAGTGTACATCTTACCATTCTGTGATCACTTCCAACATTTACCTTATCCAGGACGGTAACATCATTCACAATATATCTTCTGTTAGTGAGGATGAAGTCGATTTCATTAGTTGTTAATCCATTTGGACTCTTCCATGTCCACTTTCTGTTCACCCTTTTCTTGAAAAAAGTGTTCATTACTGACAGTCCTTGAGATTCTGCAAATTCCACAAGTCTTTCACCTCTTATTTCTTTCACCAATTCCAAAATTTCCTATAGTTCCTCTTTCTACGCTGTTTTGCCTTTTTCCAACCTTAGCATTGGAGTCCCCCATCATCATCATCATCATCAGCCATTTTCAATCCACTGCAGGATGAAGGCCTCTCCAGCAACTTTCCAGTTCCTTCTGTTTTGAGCACTGGACATCCATTTACTACCCACAAACTCATGAATTTCATCTATCCATCTCCGCCTTTGTCTTCCAGGTTTTCTTCTAGCTCCTCTTGGGTACCATTCTGTTATTTTCTTAGTCCATCTGTCATCATGTCTTCAAGCTATGTGTCCTGCCCAAGACCATTTTAGTTCTTCAGTTTTGATAAGAATGTCCTTTACTTGAGTTTTTTGCCTAATCCATGTGTTTCTCTTCTTATCTAACAGTCTGATTCCCAATATGATTCGTTCCATTCTTCGCTGTGTAGTTCTCAGCTTCTCTTCCATTCTTTTGGTGAGTGCCCAAGTTTCACTTCCATAAGTCATGGTGGGGAGTATACATTGGTTCATTATTTTATGTTTCAGACAAACTGGGATATTGCTCTTCAGTATGTGACTATATTTCCTGAATGCTATCCATCCAAAATTTATTCTTCTCTTGACTTCCAGCCATTTATCATTATTACAGCTAATAACTTGTCCCAGATAAGTATATGACTCCACCTTTTCAGTTACTACTCCTTCAATCATTATTTCCCTTTCCGTGGCATATTTGTTCATCATTACTTTTGTTTTAGCCATATTCATCTTTAGTCCAAAATCCTTACTAGCTGTGCATAACTGATTAAGATTTTCCTCTAGTTCTTTAGGATCATGGCTTATGACCACAATGTCGTCTGCAAATCGTAAATGGTTTAGGTACTCTCCGTTCACATTGACTCCTTTCTGCGACCAGTCTAATCTTCTGAAAGCTTCCTCAAGGGCAGCAGTAAACAGCTTCGGAGATATTGTGTCTCCTTGTCGAACTCCTTTCTCAATTTTAAATTTCCTACTGTCTTTGTCTAGTCTAATAAAGGAGGTAGCACTCTCGTATATTTTCTTCAAAATCATAATATATGGGGTATCAATGCCTTGTCTTTCCAGTGCCCGAAACATTGCCTTATGCTGTATGGAGTCAAATGCCTTTTCATAATCCACAAATGCCAGGCATAATGGTGTTTTATATACATTTGCTTTCTCCATTAGCTGTGATATTACGTGAAGGTGATCCATAGTTGAGAATCCTGTCCTAAAGCCAGCTTGCTCTTTCGGTTGATTCTCATCAAGTATTCTTTCTAATCTGTTAGTAATGACCCTTGTGAACAACTTGTAGATGTGGGGTAACAAGCTAATTGGTCTATAATTTCCAATTTCTGATTTATCTCCTTTCTTATGCAGCAAAACTATTATTGCATTATTCCACTGCTTAGGCGTCACACCTTTTCTGATGCACTTTGTGAAGAGCCTTGCCAGTTTTTGTGTTATGTCTCTTCCTCCAAATTTTAACAACTCTACAGTAACTTCATCTTCCCCCGGGGCTTTCTGATTCTTCATTTTCTTCAATGCATGTTCTACCTCATCAGGAAGAATATGTCGTATGTGTTGCTACTTTGCAATCCATCTTCCCCACTGCTGGCATCATTCCCCTGCTCCTTGTATAATTCTCTATAGTAGTCTTCTGCTATTTGAATTATGCCTTCTCTGCTGTTTATAAGTACACCATCGCTATTCTTCAGTTTCGGTATCATTTGTCTTTCTGTATTACTGCTCATGGCTGCTGATTTAAATCCTTTGTTTTCCCTTAATGCTTGTTCTACTTTTCTTGTGTTAAGTCTTCTCATGTCCTCTCTGAGTCTCTTTCTAATGGCTTTGCATAACTCAGTATACTCAATTTTCTCCCTGTCAGTGTTTTTCTTGCTTTTCATTTGTCGTCTTCGGTTCATCATGACAAGTGTTTCTTGACTAATTTTTTCTTCTTTGGATTTCTTTTTCCCTATAGGTTTCTTGGGCTTTATCACTTTCAAAAAGTTGTAATATTCCTCGTCGATATCTTGGTCCTCAGCAGTCTGCAGAAGCTCATACTTGTTCTTAAGTTCCAGTACATACTGCTTTTTCTCCTCTTCTGTTATCTCAAAGACCTTTGTATTATTTACTCGAGTCAGTTTTTTCCTTTCCTTTCCTACATCTATATCAAGTGTACATCTTACCATTCTGTGATCACTTCCAACATTTACCTTATTCAGGACGGTAACATCATTCACAATATATCTTCTGTTAGTGAGGATGAAGTCGATTTCATTAGTAGTTAATCCATTTGGACTCTTCCATGTCCACTTTCTGTTCACCCTTTTCTTGAAAAAAGTGTTCATTACTGACATTCCTTGAGATTCTGCAAATTCCACAAGTCTTTCACCTCTTCCATTTCTTTCACCAATTCCAAAATTTCCTATAGTTCCCCTTTCTGCGCTGTTTTGTCTTTTTCCAACCTTAGCATTGAAGTCCCCCATAATAATAGTGTAGTGGGTTTTCTGCTCATCTAGAAGACTCTCAATTTCGGTGTACATTTCTTCAACCTCTTCATCATCATGGCTCGATGTTGGTGCATAAATCATTATAATCTTTAGCTTGTATCTCTTAGAAATCTTGAGTATTAGTCTTGACACTCTTGGTGATGTACTTTTGAATTCCAAAATGTTGTTTTTAAAATCTTTATGGACCAGAAACCCAACTCCACCTTCACTCCTTTCACTGTTTCCATTGGTGTACAGCAGATTTCCACTTGATAAACTTTTAAGTGAGTCCCCCATGGTCCCTCATCTAGAAGACTCAATTTCGGTGTACATTTCTTCAACCTCTTCATCATCATGGCTCGATGTTGGTGCATAAATCATTATATTCTTTAGCTTGTACCTCTTAGAAATCTTGAGTATTAGTCTTGACACCCTTGGTGATGTACTTTTGAATTCCAAAATGTTGTTTTTAAAATCTTTATGGACCAGAAACCCAACTCCATCTTCACTCCTTTCACTGTTTCCATTGATGTACAGCAGATTTCCACTTGATAAACTTATAAGTGATTCATTTCTTCTTGTTTCAGCCAAACCGATGATATTCCAATTCACATTTTCTAATTCCTTTTCCAGCTTTAATATCCTGTCTTCACCGATGAGTGATCGTACGATATAACAGGCCAAGTTCAGTTTCCGTGCATGGCAGCCTGGTCGTACCCAGAGATCCTTAGCACCCTCTGCTTCCACTCTGATCCTCTCGCTGCCGTAAGAGGGAGAGTGAAAGCTGCTGGGGACTGAGGGCCATTTGTATTGTTGTGCTCTCATATGCTGGAGGGTTTGGTCTTTTCCTCTTCACGCTGACCAGGCGTCTTGAAGAGAACCACTCTACACGTTCGTTGCCACATAACAGGGCTTACCATTGAGAAGGTGTGCATGAGTGGATTTTAGGGAGGCAGGCCAACCGGACTTCTCCTAAATCTTCGGTAATAGAGAGATATTGGATCCATCATGTTGTAGACTGAGTGTCTGATAACACACAGGATACCTGTTACCCCTCTAAGCCCCATATTATTGTTAGATTTATGCAAATAACAAATCAAATGCTAGTTTTGACACATTTTGTGGATCTCATTACTAAAAACCTTGTTATTACAAAACATGAAAATTTAGGTCTGTTAACTATTGTATAACAAGATTTTACAGTATATATTTCAGTAAAACATATTGCTTTGTTGAAAACTGTTTCTTGTACCTTATCATTCATTTCCTATTATTTCTTTTTAGTTAATGTAATATTTTTCTCCATCTCCTCCCTCCCCACACACCCATAGGAAAATCAGTCACCAGGCTCCATGGAAATTTGTTCCTTTGTACAACCAAATTCCCCTGTGCTTGGAAGATTTGGTAAGTTTCTCATTAATTTGTAATATCTACCATTCAGAACATTACAGCCCCAAAAGTGCAGCCTAATTTTTTTAACAGTAATTGCTAGTGTATTGGTAGATAATGCTAAAAAAAGCTGCTATAAATCCCCTGGACATGGGCATCTGTACATGGTGAGGAGACCTCCCAGGTGGCCCAAACAAAAATGAGGCATTCTGAGAAGCTATTCTGAGCAACATCATTCAGAGGAGTACCGACAAACGTGACACCACATAAAACACTGAACTCATTGAGAGGTGACATTTCATAGTGATACCTTCTCGAAGTTAACGAGGAGAAAATCTGCTCTGAACTAAAACCACAATGAGGATTACTGTTAAGAGAATTTCTGTGCTTAGGGATGGGAACCTTGTTCACTAGAAACATTATCCTAACTTTCAATTCACTAACGTCTTCTATAGTGGTTAAATCTGGCTACATCAGCTGTCCTTTCTGTCCATATGACCAAAATTCTTTACAGTGGTCTAGGTGCCAGAAATATGGACATCTGCAAATGGCCTGCCTTACTCGATGTGGTGCAAAGGACTACAAAACTGACCTGCATTAACTGCCAAGGAGAACACCCAGCCTACTCATGAGCGTGCCAGAGGTGGAAAAAAAAGAAATTCAACAACTTAACGCAGAGCTGAACATCGTATCAGGAGACAAGAAAAATGGTGAAACCAATAAATATCTATAACCCCACCTATGCCCAGATGGTAGCAGGGAGATGTTCCATCAGAACTCAGATGGAAATGATCATTCCTCCAAAAGAGTCATTTACTCCCATCGCACGTTACCTCTTAAACTCATGCCCCCGAGTGCCAAGCGATATTTCTAGTGCGATTTTCTAGCGATTTTTCCTAGGGCGAGTACTAAAAAAGTAAAGTAAAGTGCAGCCATTATCAACCCACTGCAGGGTGGAAGCCTCCTCAACAATTCATGCTGAGGGAAATGGACCACAATCTGCCACGCTGGTCCAGTGCGGGTTGGCAGATCGACCGTATTCAGCAGTCAGGGGCTTGAACCCCGGTCTACTCAAAGAGCGTGTGCTACTGCACTCCCGCTCCTGCCCACTCGGCTACGGAGGCCCGTACTAGTGCTTTAATAATCCCTCCACCGCTCGCAACGTTACTGCTTCCCTCGCTGAGCAATGTCACTGCTTCACCGCTAGCAACGTTACTGCTAACCCCGCTTGCAACGTTACTGCTATCGCTAGCAACGTACTGCTCTCCTCTTCTGCTGATCGCTTGGTCACTGATTGGCACCACTCCTGCCTCCACGTGGCGGGGTCAGTAACCTGGGAGAAGGAATTCCCTCTTCCGGGGCTAAAAGGAGCAGCGATGGATTGCAATGCATATCCATCGCTAGAGCCCACGGGCTCCAGACCCGTCAACTCTGATTCATGATTCAGAGCATGACTTGAATCGTCCGAAGAGACTACGGACAGAAAAACAAACAACAGACATGCCAGCATTTCTGATAATGCATTCCCTATCCACACAACCTGTTGGCAAGCTATCGCCTTTCCTAATACAGAAATGTTTAGAATCGGTTGTTGGATCTCCCAAAATGGTTAAACGTCTCCAATCCGGAGACCTTCTAATTGAAGCTTCTAAGCCAAATCACTCAGAAAAATTGTTAAAATTAACAACTTTTAACAATATTCCTGTGTCAGTAACAGCCCATAACACTCTGAACACTTCTAAAGGAGTTATCAGTGAATGGGACTTACTAAATGTGTCTGAGGAAGAAATCATTGAAGAGCTTAGCGAACAAAAAGTGACTCGTGCACGGAGAATTATGACGAAAAAAGATGGCAACCTATTACCAACCAGGTCCATTATTTTGACATCCAGTACTCCGAATCTCCCATCTTCTGTAAAAGCAGGTTACTTAAACTGCAAGATTCGACCCTACATCCCGAATCCCATTCGCTGCTTTAAGTGCCAGAAGTACTGCCATTCTCAGACGGCATGCCGAGGCGATGCTGTGTGCCCTATTTGCGGCTCCAAGGAGCATTCCCAAGGAGACTGTACAGCTTCCACTCCCACTTGCCCAAACTGTAAAGGAAGCCATCCTGCATTTTCTAAAGCGTGTGACCTTTGGAAAACAGGGAAAAAAATCCAAAAGTATAAAGTGGAGCATAAAGTCACATACCCTGAAGCAAGAAAGCAAATAATGCTAACCATGCCTAGCCGATCATATGCATCGGGCACAAAAAATAGCCGCTCAGCTGCAACCCAAACAGATGTCTCCATCGAACCGAATATTTCCTTTGCCGCCTGGGCCAAAACTGCGCTAACTTATAATAAGAAAACTACAGTCAGTGACACCAGCAACGCCCCAATCAGCATCCCAACTGATGCTATCTCAACCTTGCCAGAAACAACGAAATCAGCTACTATTGAAAACCAGAAGAAATCGAAACCAAGGATTAGCAACATGGAAATGGAGGTTCAGTCAGAGGATGAAGAGACAGTACTAGAATTACATGCTAATGATACCATGGATACAGGACGCCCAACATTTCCCAGAAATGAAAAATCAAAACTAAGCAGACAGAAACCTTCCCAGAAAAAACAGTCAGATCAATCTTCCTTCAATAAATCCAGCAAATGAATAAATTCCTTCAATGGAACTGTAGAGGATTACGCAGTAATATAGATGACTTGAATGATTTACTAATACAAACTAAAGCAATAGGTGTATGTTTACAGGAAACCTTTTTATCACCACAAGTTTCTCTGAAAATTAAAAATTATTCTATGTTTAGGCGAGACAGGGATTCTGACACTCCTGCTCGTGGTGGGGTGGCTATTCTTATCAGAACTAACATACCGTCAAGACATCTCCAACTACAAACCTCTTTAGAAGTTGTAGCGGGCCGGATAGCAATGGGGATATCGTTAACCCTTGCATCCATTTATATCCCACTGAATTATCCTTGCTCCCAGACTGAACTTGATAACCTTATCACACAATTGCCACCTCCAGTCTGTTTACTCGGTGATTTCAACGGTCACCATCCATTGTGGGGATCTTCCATCATGGATAGGAGAGGCCAATTAATAGAAATGTTCCTGGATAACCATAACCTGACTCTGTTAAATTCTGGCTCTCCAACTCACATCCAACTACCTACAGGTAGTGCATCAGCCATAGACTTATCAATATGTTCAGCATCTCTTTTTCCAAGCATGGAATGGTCAGTGCTAAATGATCCATTCCACAGTGACCATTTTCCTAAAGGCAGTACTTCTTGGAACTTTCATAAAGCAGATTGGAAAAACTATTCAACTTGTGTTCTACTTGACAAACTATATGTACAACAAAATCATATTGATGTTGTAACTGACCACATTACAAGTCATATATTATCTGCAGCAGAAATTTCCATTCCAAAATCCAACCAGAGCAAGCGGGTACACCAAAATCAATGGTGGAATGAAGAATGCTCCAAAGTGAAACGAGAAAAAAACCGTGCCTGGAACCAGTTTCGCAAATTTCCAACTACTGCCAACCTAATTATGTACAAAAAACTCAGAGCCAAAGCAAGACAAATTAGGAAGACAGCAAAACGTGACTCCTGGATTAAATTCGCCTCAGCTATTAACAAAAATACTGACAGTCGAATCATTTGGAAAAAAATTCAAGCTCTCAATGGGAAATTTCTACCGCAGCAATCTCCGATAATACAATGCAATGGGCAGGACTTATCCTCTCCTACTGACATTGCAAATGCTTTAGCCGAATCTTTTTATAACATTTCTGCCTGTTCGTCTTATGTGATCTCCTTTTAACTCAGTAAAACTGAATCAGAACGTCATAAGTTTAATTTCGCAACTAGACTTTCACTTCCATATAACCAGCTGTTTACTCTATCTGAACTGAGAGAATCTTTAAGCAAATCTCCGAACAGCGCAGCAGGACCAGACGGCATTCACTATAGTATGCTGAAGCATCTGTGTGAAGCCGATCTCGGCACACTATTACTCTTTTATAACCGGATCTTCTCTGAAAATACGTATCCTCTGTCATGGCGTCATTCCTATATTTGTGCTATTCCAAAACCAGGCAAAGATCCTTCTCTAGTTGAGAATTACAGACCAATATCGTTGACAAATTGTCTGGGCAAAATCTTTGAAAAGATGGTACATAAGAGGCTCACCTGGATTCTAGACTCCGAAAATCTTCTTTCTGATCACCAATATGGCTTCCGTAAAAACAGGTCTACCCTAGATGTACTTGTAAAAATTGAATCCAACATTCGTAATGCCTTCGTGAGAAAACAACATCTAGTGATGGTCAACCTGGATATTCATAAAGCATTTGACACCACATAGCGTCATGGTATTATTAAAGATATGCATCAGTTGGGGCTGAGAGGACATCTCCCTTTAATAATTCAGAACTTTTTAAAATTGCGTACATTCCAGGTCCGATATAAAAACATGCTGTCAACATCTCACATTCAAGAAGAGGGTGTCCCACAGGGTTCCATATTGAGTCCAACCCTATTTGCGATTAGGATCAACAATATTTTGGAAGAACTTCCAAAAATGATTGAAGTATACATGTATGCTGACGATCTCACTATATCCTGCCAATCACAAAGCATGAATACTATTGAAAGATAGCTACAAATTGCTTTAACGAAAATTCAATCCTGGACCTTACGAAATGGATATAATCTCGCTGAACAGAAAACCACTACCACTCATTTCTGCAAACTTCAGTCACTTCATCCTGATCCAGAGCTAAAGATAAATAACGTGCCAATTCCTCTTGCTCACAATATCCGTTTCCTTGGTCTGATACTAGACAGGAAACTGAACTTTCAAGCACATGTGGCCTATCTTCGTACCATCTGCTTGAAGAAATTGAATATCCTTCGGTGTGTGTCATCCATGTCATGGGGTGCTGATCGTCATATCCTCATCCATCTGTATAGAGCTCTCATCAGGTCTCGCTTGGACTATGCCTCTCCAGTATATGATTCAGCGAGGAAAAGTACTTTAGAACGACTAAACACCATCCAGCACTGTGCTTTGAGAGTCGCTCTAGGCGCATTCAGAACCTCCCCGGTTCAGAGCCTGTACATCGAAGCTCATGAACCTCCCTTACATCTTCGCAGAAAATCATTACTTCTGATGTATGCCGCAAAAATCCGTAGTCTGCCCTCTCATCCTTGTTGGAGATGTCTCTACAATACTGAATGCGAGGCATTTTATATCAGTAAACCTAATGAAAACCGACCTGCTCCACTTAGATTTAAGGAACTGGCTCAATCATGGAACATAGACATCAGCAATATATTTCAGGACAGAACACCACCAGATCCACCCTGGGAAAATATCTGTGCAATATATGATGACTACTTTCAACAGTGGGGAAAGAACACGCTGTCTCCTTCCAATATCGTACAGTTTCATGCAACTTATACTCTTTCTAATTCAAACGCATGTGAAATCTATACAGATAGATCAAAAACCAAGACCCAAGTAGGTGCTGCTGCAATCTTCCCATCATTTAGCACTTCTGTCTCATTGCCAATAGAATGCAGTATCTTCACTGCTGAGCTCTATGCTATAAACTTAGCTCTGGATCACATTATTGAACATCTAATTCCATCTGCTTTAATATTCACTGACTCACTCAGTGCTGTCTCTGCCATAAATACTAATACCAAATCCTCTCACCCTGTAGTAAAACAGATTCATTCTAAGTTACTTGCCTGTATGGAATTGAACCAAACTGTGACATTCTGCTGGATCCCAGGACATTCTGGAATAGCCGGCAATGAAAGAGCAGATCATGCAGCCAAACAACCAGAAACCACTATTCCGCAGACTTTTCAAGTTCCATATACGGATTACAAACACATTATCCGTAAAGCATGTTATAACAGCTGGTCATTAATCTGGAAAGGTTATCCAGGAAATAAACTTTACCAAATAAAACCGGAACCAAAGCTGTGGCAATCCAGCTTCAGAAAAAACAGACGAGATGAAATAATTTTAGGAAGGCTAAGGATTGGGCACACTCATCTCACTCACCTGTATCTATTAACTAATGACAGCGCTCCCCAATGTACATCATGTCAAGTACAACTGACCATTCAGCATTTCTTAGTGGACCGTCCCCACTTTCAAACCATCCGTTTAGACATCTTTAAGTCAATTTCTAATATGCAGTCATCAATAAATTTATTACAGATTCTGGGAGATGATTTTAATCAAAAAGAACTCTTTACTTTCCTAAATTGTATAGGAATATATCATAAAATATAGTTATCACAATTAAGCTAATATTCCATATTCACCATTAGAAAGACACAATATGGCCCTAGCAGCCTATGTGTCGTTAAACACAACAACAACAATAACAACAACATCTTAAACTCACAAAAACCTGCACAGAAAGATCAATAAGTTGCCACTCCCATATTGGTACCTCCTAATAGTAATAGAGGCGCGTAATGCAAGAAAGCAAGCATATGAGCTTATATAGCATCAGCCAAAATGGGGGAAAAAAATGTACACAACCATTCACTCTAAAAGTTTGTCCGGTTCCTCCTTGAATTTATTTAAGCTATCATCTTCCACAATGACAGATGGAAGTTTGTTCAATCAATTAACCAACCGCTGGCTAAAGACAAATTTCCGCACGTCTATCCTACAACTGTCTTTCCTCAATTTGAATTTATACACTATTAGGTTCGTAATCTTAGCAACCGGAAGAATCCCATCACAATTCAGCGTGCTCAATCCATTCAAGGCATTGTACATCTCATTCAGATCACTGCGCAGGTGATCTGATTGAGGTGTATAAGGTGGCCTTGCAATTTGCAGAACTTAAGCCTCTCTTGGTAAGAGGACCCCTTCGTTCCCCTCACCAATCTTGTTGCCCTTCTCTGTACACCCTCAAGCAAATCTACATCCTTCCTAAAATGAGACCTCCAGACTCGTACGCAGTATTCAAGACATGGCCTGACCATTGCCTTATACAAAAGGATAACACCTCCTTTTCCTTGCTTGCAAAATTCCTGTATATCATTGACAAAACACCATGACCTGCTCTTGCAGCCTGTCTGCATTGCTCAGAAAATTTCATATCTGACTGCAAAACTACTCCCAGGTCTTTTTCATTTTCTACCACCCTAAGTCTAGTATCACACAGTTGGTACCTCCCTCTGGGGTTACTTCTACCCATATGCAGTACTTTGCATTTGTCAGTGTTAAACTTCAGTTGCCACTTCTCAGCCCATCTGACCAAATTTTTTAGATCCTGTTGCAGTAGCACACTGCCATTACTGTCATTAACAACCCTTCCACTATTTGTGTCATCTGCAAACTTGATCCAGATATACCTTCTTCAATATCAATGATAAATATACAAAACAACAGTGGGCCCAACACCGAACCCTGTGGGACTCGACTAATAACTTTAGTCTACAAAGAGCAGCATCCATTGATTACCACTCTGTCTTCTCCTGCTCAACCACAGTTTTATCCATTGTAGCAACTTACCATTAATACCATTCTGCTCCAATTTCTTCCATGTGCAACAGTGTCAAAAGCTTTCCTGAAATCCAAGTATATGATATCAAAATTATGTTTTGCATCCAGTTTCTTTGTAACCACATCATAGAATCCAATCAATTTTGTCAGACAAGTCTTTCCCTTAACAAACCCATACTGTGTCTGAATTATTTCTGTCTTATTATTGCTGCAGTCTTATCTAGATGATCTTGCAATGCATCTTTAACCAGTGACTTCCATTATTTTACCTGGAACAGAAGTTAAACTAACTGTTCTGTAATTCCTCGCATCACCCTTCGATCCCCCTTTGTACATTGGGGATACATTTGCACATCTCCATTCCGTGGGGACTTCCCCCGAGTCCAAGGATGCTCTCATAATTATGGTTAAGGGTTTGCTTAGTTCCTTTGCCACCACCTTTAATATAACTGGATAGATCCCATCTACCCCAGGTGCCTTTCTTATGTTTAACTTCAACAATTTCTCCTCTTCTTTGCTCTCAGTTGTTACATTTTGATAAACTTCTGGCAATTTCCTTCCTTAACTCCTCATGTGTGAATGTAGATGAAAAATACTCATTCAGTTTGTTTGCTATCTGAGTAGGATCATCTACAATCAAACCATCGATATCAAGTGGACCAATGTGATTCATCTCCTTCCTTTTAGAGTTTATGTAAGTAAAGAAATCCTTGCTGTTTTTCTTAGCATCCTTTGCCAAAGATTTCTCGCAATCTGCCTTTCCTTGCCTAATCTCCTTTGTGACTGGATTACAGACTAGCTTATATCTGCCATAGGTTTCTGTGTCACCTGATAATTTATATGCATGCCATGCATTTTTTCTCTGTCACGAATGTCATTAGTTCATTTGACAACCATTTAGGCCTAAAGCTTGAATGCTTCCCACTTAGAATTTGCTATTGGTAACATCATCAGGTGGTCCCACTGTACAGAATTAAAAACTGTCTGAGACCACTATAGTCTCCTTTAAAGAAGCAAAAACCCTTTCTTTACCCCTGATTATAATTATATCTTTAAGTAAATCCCACATTAATGCCCCACAATTAACAAAAGCAATTCCCTTAGAAATGATCGAGAAAGTTGAAGTACCCAAGAAAATATGGATGTCGAGGAGAAGGAGGTACAAGATGATTCACTCTTGGAACTCTTTGCTGAGATGGAGATGATACATGATAGGTTCCATACATGCCCAAAAGTAATAAATCCAAGACTGAGAAAAGCAAGCCCTCAGCACCTTGGTAGCTGCCTGGTGGATCCACCAAGCAAAAATAATGGCTAAATTCCTACAATGGAACTGTTGTGGATTCTGATGGAACAATGATAATATCAATGCGCTTCTGCAAAAGCATGGGCTAATTTGCTTTTGCTTACAGGAGACATATTTGAAGGTAAATGAAAACCCTTTCATAGTATTACCATCATTTGTAAGGACAGAACTGGGAACGGACCTGCTCGTGGGGGTGTTGCTATTCTTCTGGGCAACAATACCCCATTTCAGTCTATTCTGCTCTCCATAAACATTGACATGGCAGCAGTTTGCCTTGTGGTAGGGTTCTTATTAACAGTCTGTTCAGTTTATTTGCCACCTGTGGCTAACATCTCCCAGACAGACCTTGATGATCTCATTGTGCAGCTGCCTATTCTTGTCTTACTCCTGGGCAATTTCAGTGGGCATAACACCCTATGGGGTTGTGCTGACATTAATGGAGAGGGATGTATCATAGAGCATATGCTGAGAAAATGACCTTTCCTTTCTAAATGTTGGAACTAATACCTTTTTCGGCGAAGGTAAAGAAAATCAACATGAGAATGGCGAGAAACATTGGATAACTTACGCAGAAAATTAGTTTCCCAGTACGACACTCTAGCGCTGCTCGTTCGATAAACAGATGGTAGGTGTTGTCAGTCTGAAGAAAAGTCGAGAACGATATATTGATTGACAGGTAGGCATGGCAAACGATATGCTGATTGATGCATGAACACGACACACGATAACATCGTTTTTTTAGTAGCACTCAAAAGCACTGATGGTAACTTGCCCTAATTGCACATGCCCTAATGAACGCTTTCCATAATGGTGAAAAAAGGTCAGCTTACATCCACTTGAATCCCATGGCAGCTTGAACCTCCCATAATGGAGGGGGTAACCTAACCTTTTTTCTTTAGAATCATGGGTGGACTAGTGTATAAATTGTTTATTAACAAAATATCAATTTTTTATTACCGTACTTTTATTTTTAAAGACACTTGTGCAGAGACACACATATCATAATGACAATCAACACCTCAATAGCTATTCACAATATATATATATATAAAGAATCTTTCTTTTCCTATTATTTCCTAATCTAACATTTAAGATTAGGTTACGAAATACTGTATAACGAAAAATAAAGAAACCTTTTCTTTTTTTCGTAACCAAACCTAAATCAACAATATAGTAAAAACACTCATGAACTCCAAAAATCTGCTTTTATTAATGAGAAAAAAAAAAACATAATGAAGAACATAAAAATGAATGGAACGAAACTTTTATTAATTTAGTTTTCATCAAAAAATCAACCAACGTTTTATTTTCTTTACAAATTTCTTCCATCTTTAAAAGATTCATCGCTACTATTACCTGTTTACCATTCATCACAAAACTATTATGTGCACCCTTCTTTACTCATAAATACACATCATAATGCCAACCAATGACTACACAGTAACTTGTCATCTGTCACGCCGACCACCAATCATTTCATCGTTTGCCATGCCTACCCATCAATCAATATATCCTTCTCGATTTCAGCTCTTGACCGATAACATCTATCAATCTGTTTGCCGAGCAAGCAGCGCTAGAGTCCGGTGTCGGGAAACAAATTTTCTGATTAAGTTATCCGACGTTTCTCGTGTTGGCTTTCTTTACCTCAGCGCCTTTTTCCTCATACCTACCCATACATTTTCTGCCATTGATTTCTGTATATGCCTCCTTCACTCCTTGGGAGGTAGAAGAGAACCTCTGCAGAAGTGATTACTTTCCCATGATAATCAGCCTACTGAATGGAAGGCCATGTCCACCTTTTAGGTTACCATGATGGAAAATTGATAGGGCTGACTGGAATGCTTTGCAACATCTGGTAGACTTTAACATTAGTACAGTCATTCAGGAGCCTATCGATGATGCAGTGACGTATATCACGGAAAGCATTGTCCATGCAGGTGCAACTACAATTCCAAAACCATCGACCTGGTTTCCAACCTTTCCAAATCCTTGGTGGAATTCTGAATGCAGAGCAGCAAAAGAGGCACAAAACAAAGCTTGGGGGATATTTCGGTGATATCCTACCACAGCTTTAGCCTTCAAACGTGCATTTGCCAAAGCATGAAATATTTGTCATCAAAGCCAAAAGGAATCTTGGATCTGATTTACACCCACTATTACCCCATTGATCAGAACTAAAGCTGTCTGGAACAAAATATACATTGGTCCAGGAATAAAATGTATGTGTTATTACAGACCCAAGTCAATAGCCACTGCTCTTGGGGAAACCATCTCATCAACATCTTCATATTCCCTTGAGTTCCAGGGAGTACAAACAGGAAAAGCAAGCCAATTAACTTCAAATCGAAAAACTCAAATCCTTATAATGGAGCATTTACCGTAGAAGAGGTAAAACTGCTCTAACTGTTACCAGGGTAAGTGCTGCTGGACCAGATATCAGCTATTATGATATGATAAAACACCTATAGAAGAGCAGTTTCCAGATTCCTGGAATAAGGTAATAGTGTTTGCCTTTCCTAAGCCAGGAAATGACCCCAAAATCACAACAAACTATCATCCTATCACTCTGATATGAGGGTTATCGAGAGACAACTGTAACTGCAATTGATCATCTGAACTCATGGTCAGTGAATAATGGCTTCAACATACACCTCAGTCAGATCACCTCGCAGGTGCCTAGTCTCCAGACACTGTAATTTGAAAACTTAAGCCTTTCTTCGTAAGAGCAACCCTTTGTTCCAGTCACTAATCTTGTTGCCCCTTCTCTGTACTCGTTCCAACAGCTCTACATCATTCTTAAAATGAGGCCTCCAGACCTGTATACAGTACTCAAGGTGTAGCCTGACAATTGCCTTATACAAGGGGATAATCACTTCCTTATCCATGCTTGAAAAATTCCTGTATATCATTGACAAGACACCATGAGCTACTCTAGCAGACCGTCTGCACTGCTCATAAAACTTCATATCTACCTGCACAATTACCCCCAGGTCCATTTCATTCTCTACCACTGTCAGTGTAGTACCAGAGAGTTGATACATTACTCTGGGGTTACTACTTCCCATATGTAGTACTTTACATTTGTCAATGTTAAACTTCATTTTCCACCTCTCAGCCAATCTGCTCAACTTTTATAGATCCTGTTGCAGCAGCATACTGTCATTAGTATCCTTTACAACCCTGCCAACCTTTGTATCATCGGCAAACTTGGACATTAAGCTTGATATACCATCATAAATATCATGTATAAATACAGAAAACAACAATGGACCTAACACTGAACCATGAGGCACTCCACGAAGAGCAATGTCCATTGATTACTACTCTATCTTCTCCCACTCAACCATCCCTTTATCCATAGCAGCAATTTACATCCAAAGCCACACTGTGCCAATTTGTGTAGCAGTCTTCCCTGTGCAACAGTATCAAAAGCCTTTCTAAGATCCAAATATATGATATCAATCAAAGTTATTCCCTGCATCCAGTTCCTTTGTAACCAAATCATAGTATCAATTAAATTGGTCAGACAAGACTTTTCCTTAACAAAACCATGTTGTGTTCGAGCTATAACTGATGTCTTCTCTAGATGATCCTGCAATACTTCTTTAACCAGTGCCTCCATTAATTTCCCTGCAACAGAAGAATTCCTGTATATCTTTGACAAGACACCATGAGCTACTCTTGCAGACCGTCTGCATTGCTCAGAAAACTTCATATCTGCCTGCACAATTACCACCAGGTCCTTTTCATTCTCTACCACTGTCAGTGTAGTACCAGAGAGTTGATACGTTACTCTGGGGTCTGTAATTACCTGTCTGTAATTACCTGTGTCTCCCTTTGATCCTCCTTTGTGGATTGGGGTCACATTTGCACATCTCCAGTCCATGGGTACCTTCCCTGAGTCCAAGGAAGCTCTCATAATTATGGCTAAGGGTTTGCCTACTTCCTTTGCTGCCTCCTTTAATATAACTGGATAGATCTCATCCACCCGAGGTGACTTTGTTATGTTTATCTTCAACAATTTCTCCTCCACTTTGCTCTCAGTTATTACAAAATCATCTAGCTTACTGCCAGAGTTTAATTTACCTCTAGCATTCCCCTCCCTGAATAACTCCACATGTGTGAATGTAGACGCAAAATACTAATTTAATTTGTTAGCTTCCCGAGCAAGACATCAACAGTAGAACCATCTATATCCAGTTGACCAATCTGATTCATCCCCTTCGTTCTAGAGTTTACATACGTTAAGAACTCTTTGCTGTTTTTCTTTGCATCCTTTGCCAAGATTTCTTGTAATCAGCCTTTGCCTGTCTAACCTCCTTTGTGACTTGGTTACAGACTAGCTTATATCTATCATAGGCTTCCATGTCATCCATTAATTTATATGTATCCCATGTATTTTTCTTCTCTGCCACATGTCTCATTAGTTCATCTGATATAGATTTGGGCCTAAACCTTGAACAATATTTCTTATTTGGTATGAAAAGCCTGGTAGCTTCCAGGATTAATTCTTTGAATGCTTCCCATTTTGAATTTGTTGTTGGTAACATTATCACTTAGTCCCACCGCATAGAATTTAAATACTGTCTCCGATCTCCATAGTTGCCTTTATGAAAGCAAAAACCCTTCCCTTTACTCCTGATGGTAGTTACCTCTTTGAGTATACCCTACTTCAGCACACTGTGATCACTGCTACCTAGTGGTTCCTTTATCTGCAGATTCTTAAATCATGAAGAATCACTAATGTTAATCAAATCAGGAGTAATCTCCCTCTAGTTGCCACCCAAACATGCTGTCGTAGAAAACACTCATCCAATAAATCCATAAAACCTTGCTAGTGTGTGAGTGACCAACCCACAAATTCCAATCAATATCTGGGAAAATAAAATCACCCATTATAAGACTCTGATTTACTGGGCCACTCTATTTCCCTGTACAGTTGTTTATTATACTCATCACAGTTATTAGGCCTATAACACACTCCTACTCTCAATTTTGATTTCCCAGTACTTATGTCCCACCAAACTAACTCGACACTGCACTGTCCAGCCATGTCGACTGACTGTACTTCCTTGGATTTTGTGTTTCTTAACTAATAGTAAGTAGTAATAGTTAAGTACTAACTTAACCCTTCCTATCCCGTCTATCCTTCCTGTACACATTGTATTCCCCAAATTCCATTTCTGCATTCCTTATATTTGTGTGACACCACGTCTCTGAAATCCCAACAATATCTGGCTTTGATGTTTTGACCAACATCTGAAATTCATCAAATTTATTTACCAAGCTGCTAGCATTGGTGTATGCACAAGTATATATGCACATGTTCCTATTCTTAGCTACCCCAACCTAGCACATGTGTTTACTTGTTCTGCAATGACTCCCAGCAGTCTCTGAAATCCACTGCCTCTTGTTTTCCAGAATGCTGCTCGTTCCAATAGAAGCAGTGCAAGAATCACTTTCACCTCTGCCAGCGGCTACTGTTAATTTATTAGTCCATGTATCACCCCCCCCAACCTTACAATTTTCCGACCCACCTGACAGTGCCTCGATAGCATCAGCAAATATTCTTGCACCCTTTCCCGAGGGCAGACAATTGTCCTATGTGTAGAAATTTTGACACCGTTTTAACACTTCACCATATTCTGCAGAGATGGGGGGAACCCCACATGCTGTCAGACTCTGCCATATTTTAATTGAATATGCATATTTTAATAATGATCGTTGCATGTGTTTTACCCATCTGTCTGAGTCCTATACACTCAGACCAATTTTATCAGCCAGTGACAATTTGTGAAAAATCTTTAAATTTCTACAACATGTTAATTTATATAATTTTATCTGGAATACTTTATAGCTGTTTTATCTCGTATAATGTTTTACCATTATATCTTAATTAATTATACAATTTTGTTCTTATATTTTATAACTTTTTGACTTGGAGCATTATAGCCTCAGATGTTGATGTGCAACCTTCTTCTTCTTTATCTTTGCCTTCTTCCCACGTTTATATGGGGTCGGCATTTCCGTCCTTAATTATTTTCCTCTATTCCTCCCCATCCTGGGCTTCCTCGCTCTTTTAAATCCTCTGCTACCTTCTCCTTCCATCTCAGTTTAGGCCTCCCCCTCTTCCTCTTCCCTATCACCTCCGACTTTTTACACCTCTTCCCCACATACTCCTCTCTTCTTCGTTCCACCTGTCCAAGACACCTCAACCTAGATTCCTGAATTTTTTTACTGAGAGGCCCCACCTTAACCGTACCTCCGATGTAGTCATTTCTTATCCTGTCCTTCCTCGTCACACCATACATCCATCTTAGCATCCTCCTCTCTGCCACTTCAATCTTCTTCTCCTGGGCCCTTGTAATTGCCCATGAATCAGCACCGTACAACAATGCGGGTCTAACCACAGTTTTATACATTCTTCCCTTCATTCCACAATTTACTTCCTTATCACACAGCACCCCATTCATCTTTTTCCAGTTCAGCCATCCACATTGCACTCTGTACTGTATTTCTGCACTCAATTCTCCATCCCCCTCAACGTTCGATCCCAGATACTTAAATTTCAAAACTGATGGTAGATTTTCCTCCTGGAGTTTTATAGAACTCTCATCTTCTCCATTCAATACCATATATTCTGTCTTTGTTCTACTTATCCTCATGCCTCTCTCTCTTCCAACGCTTTCCTCCATTCCTCCAATTTTTTCTCTACCTTTCCTTGGGATGGTTCGCACAGTATGATATCATCCACGAACAGCATACTCCGTGATGCTCTACTCTTCACTTCTCTCACTAACACATCCATTACCAGATCAAACAGATATGGGCTAAGAGCTGATCTTTAGCACAGTCCAACTTCTACAGAGAACCCCTCAGTTATACCTACACTACTCTTAACCTGAGTCACTGCTCCCTCATACATTTCCTTCACAGGCCTCACGTACTTTTTTGATGCACTCTTCTCCATACCTCTTGTCTGGGCACTCTATCATATGCTTTTTCTAGGTCTATGAACACTATGTACAACTCTACTTGCATCTCCCTGTATTTTTCCATCACCTGCCTTAAAGCAAAGACTGCATCTGTTGTTCCTCTTCCTGGCATGAAACCAAACTGTTCCTCTCCTATTTCCGTCTCCTGCCTTATCCTTCCTTCCACAATTCTTTTCCAGATCTTCATTGAATGAGACATTAATTTTATTCCCCTGTAGTTCCCACATTCCTGCACATCACCCTTTCCCTTATAGATTGGCACAAGTATACTTTCCCTCCACTCATCGGGTATCCTCTCCTGCTGCCACAGTTTTTCCATAAAGTCCCATAGGATATCGATCCCTTCTCCCAGACTTCTCCATACCTCTACTGGTATCTGATCGACACCTACTGCTTTCCCCCTCTTCATTTCTCTGAGTGCACTTTCCACTTCTTTCCTGCTTATGCCTTCCACTACTCTTTCATTCGTCTCTCTCCATTCTCGCATAATGCTCTTGGGGTTTCCTCATTTAATAACTTCTTAAAATAGTGTTTCCACCTTTCCTTAACCTTCTCCTGGTCCTGTATAACCACTCCCCTTTCATCTTTTATCTGTTTTATTGATGAGAAGTCCTTTGATACTTTGTCTCTCGCTTTGGCTATTCTCATCAATTACCTATCTCCATCTTTCCTTTTCAGTTTCCCATAGGCCTCGTCCACTGCCCTTGCCTGTTGCCACAGCCCTTTTTGCCTCCTTATTTGCTAATTTATATGCTTCTTTATCTTTCTGGCTTAAATCCCAGCTTTTCTTCATCTCCTTCTTTTGTTTTATCACCGATTGCACTTCCTCATTCCCCAACAACTCTTCTCCAACTTTCCTTATGATACAACTATTTAACTTCCACCACTCTTGCACTTCTTCTGGTAACTTTATTCCTTTTAGCACCTTTTCCCTAAACTCCTTCCTCAAACCCTCCTCTTTCAGTCTCCACCATTTTATCCTTTTCTCCCTCTGTCTTGAATATTTCCTACTTTTGTCCACTGCAACCTCCCAATCGACCACAAGCAGTCTATGTTGTGCAGACACAATTCCTCCGTTTATCACCTTGCTGTTCCTCATTTCCTTTAGATGCCTCCTACGGCTCATGATATAGTCAATCTGGCTTGTCCTTCCCCCACTCTTGTATGTTATCAGCTGGCTTTCTTTCTTTTCAAAGTAGGTGTTAACTATCGCCAGGTCGAATGCCCACTGAGTGTTCTACTGTCCTCTCCCCTTCTCTATTTCTTTCCCCAATACTCCACCTTCCATACACTCTTCCTTCCTCCTTCCTCTCTCTCTCTCTCTCTCTCTCTCTCTCTCTCTCTCTCGCTTCTACCTAAATGTCCATTTAAATTGCCCCAACAATCAACCTCTCTTTCTCAGGTATTGCCATGACCACTTGAACCATTTCCATCCAAAAACTGTCCTTTTCTTCTTCCCCGCATCCTACTTGCGGGCCATATGCACATACTATTGTGGTCAAGTGTCCACCTACTTCCAGTTTGATGCTCATAATCCTATCACTCCTTCTGTTAACCTCACACACTCCATCTTTTAACTCCTTATCAACTACAATACCTACTCCATTTCTTCCTCTCTCATCCGCTCCCCTAAAAAACAACTTGTACCCTTCACCGAGCTCTTTTGCTTTATTTCCCTTCCACCTTTACTCTTCTTCTTTGCATCAAATCCACAATCTCTCTACTCTTTCTTTCTTTCAGCGCCTTCGTAGCCAGGTGGGAAGGAGCAATCAAGAAGGAGTGCGTAGCACACTCTTCTTGATTAGACCAGGTGGTGACAGGCTCGGGGTTCGAGCCTGTCACCACCAAATACGGAGGATGCAGAAAGGTCAGGGAATGACCACCGCATATCCCCGGAATGATATGGCCTTAGTTGCTAATGCTCCTAAAAATAACAAAATCTCTACTCTTTCCATTCATCGTCCCAATGTTCCTATTCTAACACTTTTCATCCTCTTCTTCTTCTCTAGCTGGACTAACTTCTTTAACTGAACCCATCCTTTGTTTGGTAGCCCTGACCCTTTTCTCACAGTTTCCAGGTGACGTGACTGCACGTTTATTATGGGGTACGCCCTAGCCATTCCACATCTATTTTCTGTCATTCTATCATTTTCTTTTGGTGAGACTCCGCATTAGTCATTCCCATTGAACTCATTATTGGATGAGATTGGCCAATTCATTCCTGCTTGGATTATGGATCACCAATCCCAGCTAACAATCAAGCATATCCTCATTGAGCGCCCTCAACAGTGAATTTTCTGGAAATCCAGCTTTAGTTGCCTATCATAGATTCTTGGCAGTGACGTAAATTTTTAGGAACTGTTTCAATATTTGAGATGCATAAATTTATATAATCATTTCTGATCATGATAAGGTGGATATTTTTGTCATAAGTAAATCACAAACAGGTATATTATGGCCCAGGCCCCCTTCTGCTTCAAAAAACAACAAGAACAACTAAATGAATTGCAAAAGCCTTAGCCAAATCAAAACCAATTGTAGCAGGCCAGGTGCAATCCATTATGAAATGATCTCGGTGAAAAGTCCTTATACACGTTCTTCCTGCTTTATGACAAACTCTGCCTTGACGACACATATCCTCGAGGCTGATTTTGCCATATTTTATCCTCAATGCAGGACACACACACATGTGAAGCACATGAATTGGATAACTCAGAGAAACTATACATAGTTCCAACAAATGCAGCTGTCGGTGTTTCAGTAGTTGTTCAAGAATGCATTATATATACCACAGAATTTTGCAGAATCTAGTGACTGTTTATGTAAAACACAAACAGTCACCATTTCAACCAAGCTCTATTATATATGCTGGCTCATTAATTGCAGTCACTCTCATTCAGTCTACTTTTTCTCCCTCTCACTACATGATGAGAAAGATCTGATGTTGACTACATATATTGCTATCAAGCATTCAACCAGATGGCCACTCTCTGCTGGTCATGTTGACATCCCACGAATGAACTTGTAATAGTGCTGCAATTGAAAAACCACACAAACAATAATGGTAATGACATCAAGGCATATGCCAACTTGCTTTTGCTTGCAGGAGATGTATTTAAAAGAAAATGAGAAACCTCCTTTGTATAAGTGTTCAATTATCTGGAAGGAGAATTGGCTATTGTCCTCCCAACTGAGGAGACTTCATCCTTTTGTGTAACAATACCCCCTTCACCTTTCAACTTATGCCACTTACCACTAATATAGAAGTACAGGAGGCCTCGATTAACGCGATTAATTCATCCCGCGAGCGCATTGCGCAAAAC
The DNA here is from genome assembly GCF_048544385.1 of Mastigoproctus giganteus. Taxonomy (NCBI): domain Eukaryota; kingdom Metazoa; phylum Arthropoda; class Arachnida; order Uropygi; family Thelyphonidae; genus Mastigoproctus; species Mastigoproctus giganteus. Next base: position 141,344,158 of record NC_143579.1, on the reverse strand, counting down.
GGAAATACATTAATTGAATATAATAACCAATAGGAAAAATTATAATTGGTCCTTGGCCTTCTGGAATGTCCATAAAGAATTTTAAAAATATCTTTTAAATAACTTTTTAACTGTATACAATGTAAAAGATAATGAAAATAATTATGGAATTATTTGGTTATTGCATAAAACAGCGGTTCCCAAAATGCGCGCCGCGGAATATTTTAAATTTTCGAGGGAAACACAGAGATACTCGACATCTGTCGGACGCCGCGCGAACTACTAGCTTGAGGTAGTTCACAGTTTCAACATTTCTTATTAAGTTGTTTGGACCTAACTACTAAGCGGAACTGTTAGGTATTTCTTTTGGTCTGAGTGCGTCTTGAAGACACTAAGACACTAAGAGTGCCGTGAACCGAGAAAGTTTGGGACCTCTGGCATAAAATACACAATGAAGAAATGATTGTTGCGGAAATAGTAGTAGTAGTAGTAGTGGCATATGATGCAAGAAAGCAAGTGTATGAGGTTATGCAGCATCAGCTAAAAAAAAAAAAAAAAAAATCACACCATTCCCTCCAAATGCCTGTCTAGTTCCTCCTTAAATTTATTTAACCTGTCAACTTCCATAACGACAGATGGAAGTTTGTTCCAGCAATTAACCACCTGCTGGCTAAAGGCAAATTTCTGCACATCTATTCTACACGTACCTTTTCTTAATTTGAATTTATGCCCCCTTAGATTCGTAATCTGAACAAGTGGAAGGATTCCATCAGAATTCAGCGTACTCAACCCATTCAAGGCCTTATACACCTGAATCAGATCACCGCACAGGTGCCTACTCTCCAGCTACTGCAATTTGCAGAACTTAAGCCTCTCTTGGTAAGAGGATCCCTTCATTCCCCTCACCAATCTTGTTGCCCTTCTCTGTACACGCTCAAGTAAATCTACATCTTTCCTAAAATGAGGCCTCCGGACCTGTGTGCAGTACTCAAGGCGTGGCCTGACCATTTCCTTATACAGAGGGACAATCACCTCCTTCTCCCTGCTAGCAAAATTTCTATATATCATTGACAAAACCCAATGACCTGCCATGGCAGCCTGTCTGCATTGCTCAGAAAACTTCATATCTGACTGCACAATTACTCTCAGGTCTTTTTCATTTTCTACCACCTTAAGTGTAGTACCACACAATCGTTACGTTTCTCTGGGGTTACTTCTACCCATATGCACTACTTTGCATTTGTCAAGGTTAAACTTCAGTTGCTACTTCTTAGCCCATCTGCCCAAAATATCTAGATCCTGTTGTAATAGCACACTGCCATTACTGTCATTAACAACCCAGCCAACCTTTGTATCATCTGCAAACTTCAACATTAAGCCTGATATACCTTCATTAGTATCATTGATAAATATACAAAACAACAGTGGACCTAACACCGAACCCTGTGGGACTCCACTAAAAACATTAGTCCACAAAGAGCAGAAACCCATTGATTACCACTCTGTCTTCTTCCACTTAACCATCATTTTATCCATTGTAGCAACTTACCCATAATACCATTCTGCTCCAATTTGTACAATAGTCTTCCATGTGCAACAGTCTCAAAAGCTTTGCTGAAATCCAAATATATGATATCAAAATTATATTTTGCATCCACTTCCTTTGTAACCACATCATAATATCCTATCAAATTTGTCAGACAAGACTTTCCCTTAACAAACCCATGCTGTGTCTGAATTATTGCTGCAGTCTTGTCTAGATGATCCTGCAATGCATCTTTAACCAGTAACTCCATTATTTTACCCGGAACAGAAGTTAAACTAACTGGTCTGTAATTACTCGTGTCACCCTTCGATCCCCCTTTGTGAATTGGGGATACATTTGCACATCTCCAGTCCGTGGGAACCTCCCCTGAATCCGAGGATTCTCACATAATTATGGCTAAGGGTTTGGTTAGTTGCTTTGCTGCCTCCTTTAATATAACTGGATAGATCCCATCCACCCCAGGTGCTTTTCTTATGTTTAACTTCAACAATTTCTCCTCCACTTTGCTTTCATTTATTACAAAATCATTAAGTATCCTGCTACAATTTGATAACCTTCTGCCATTTTCAAACCTTAATAATTCCTCATGTGTGAATGTAGATGCAAAATACTCATTCAGTTTGTTTGCTATCTGAGCAGGATCATCAACAGTCTAACCATCGATGTCAAGTGGACCAATCAGATTCATCCCCTTCCTTTTAGAGTTTATATAAGTAAAGAAATCCATGCAGGTTTTCTTAGCATCTTTTGTCAAGGATTTCTCGTAATCTGCCTTCGCCTGCCTAACCTCCTTTATGACCTGATTACAGACTAGCTTATATCTGCCATAGGCTTCTGAGTCGATTGATAATTTATATGCATCCCATGCATTTTTCTTCTCTGTTACGAGTCTCATTAGTTCACTAGATAACCATTTAGGCCTAAACCTGGAACAATATTTCTTAATAGGTATGAAACTTTTAGTAGCATCCACGATTAATTCCTTGAATGCTTCCCACTTAGAATTTACTGTTGGTAACATCGTCAGTTGATCCCACTGTATAGAATTTGAAAACTGTCGGAGACCACTGTACTCACCTTTACGGAAGCAAAAACCCTTTCCTTTACCCCTGATGGTAATTAAATCTTTAAGTAAATCCCACATCAGTACACTGTGATCACTGCCACCTAGTGGTTCCTTTATCTGCAAATTCTTAATACGAATGATCACTGCTGATAACCAGATCAAGAGTATTACTTTCTCTGGTTGCCTCTCGAACATGCTGCTGCAGAAAACAATCATCCAATAAATCCACAAAAGTCTGACTAGTGTGTGACCCACAAGTTCCAGTCAATATCTCGGAAGTTAAAATCCCCCATTATAAGACATTCCGATTTACTAGCCCACTCTATTTCTCTGTACAATTGTTCATTGTACTCATTCGAGTCATTAGGCCTATAACACACTCCTACTCTTATTTTTGCTTTCGTAGTGCTTATGTCACACTAAACTGACTCAAAACTGCACTGTTCATCTATATCAACTGAATGCACTTCTTTTGATTTTATGTTTTTCTTAATTTACAGCATAACACCTCCTCCCTTTCTATCCTTTCTGTATTTATCCATTGTACTCCCCAAATTCCAGTTCAGCATTCCTTATATTTGTGTGACACCACATCTCTGCTATCCCAACAATATCTGCCTTTGATGTCTTGACCAACACTTCAAATTCATCAAATTTATTTACTATACTTCTAGCATTGGTATATATGCAAGCATACATGCTTCTACTCCTATTCCTAGTTACCCTAACACATCCCATATACCCACCTATTTCAGGATAACTGCCATCCATCCCTGAAACCCCCAACACCCCACGCTCCAGGTCGCTACTTTTTCTAATAGAAGTTGTGCAAGAATCACCTTTCACCTCTGCCTACGGCTACTGTTAAACTATTAGTCCTTGTATCCCCCCAAGCTATCAGTTTTCCGACCCAACTAACACTGCCTCGATAGCATCAGCAAATATTCTTGCACCCTTTCTATTTAAGTGTATCCCATCCCTATAGAAGCAGTCTCTCCTGTTAACAAGTACAGTCCAGGCTGAAAAAAATTTACCTCTTGTGCCTTGCACATTCTTTCCAGTGCCGAATTGGTCGACAGGGCTCTCATCATATACTCCCTTCTATCGTGTCCGGGCAGAATTGCAGACACTTTCAAATTCAACCCTAATTCTCGGCTTTTGTTCAACAGTGACCTGTACTTGTTAAGTAATTCTGCCGGTCTCCTACTCTTAATATCATTAGTGCCAACATGTACAACTATATCACCTTTTGTGCCCTTAAAAGATGACATCTGCTCTACAACGTCATTAACCATTGCCCCTGGCAGACATACCCTGGTCCTGTTCCACCTATCCTTTTTACAAAGCATGTTTCCCATTTCCCTGACAATAGTCACCAACAACTACTAGTTCCTGTGGGACCAGCGCATTCTGCTTTGGGGGTTGCCGCTGTGTTGCGTGAAGACCAAGTGCAAGCTCTGGTGTTGATGTGGGCAGCTGAGAGCTTGATGGGCCCCTCAATTTAGATCTTTCGAGGCCATCCACCCTGTCCTTCAAACTCTCATATAGGCCCATAACAACCCTGAGTTTTCGCCTGATTTCCTTACACTCCTTACATCGCACACACACAAAGACATCCCCCATGGCAATATCATGTTCCGTTCCAGAGAGTTCGGCAAACATTTCACAAGTCGCACATTTTTTTAGGCTCTTATGTGTTGAAGAATCCCCTCCCCCCTCAGTTCTCCCCTGAGTCACAGCATTCCTGCCACTTTGTGCCCGTTGCTTTGCTGCTCTAGTTTGGGCCATGATATTTTAAATTAATAAAATCAATAAATTAAATTAATTAAATGTCAATACTACGCTATCTAATAGAAACAGTGAAGCGTATTACTCTCTAAATTATATGTTAGAGCTACCTAACTACCTCAATTAAAAATTTGAATTCCCTACCACTATATACAAAAAGAATGGCTGCAAGATTCGAACGAAATAATGGTTTTACGTATATCTACAAAAACTGTTTATCTAAATTAAAATAAAAATAACCATCGTAACCATAACTATAAAACTACGTATTAAGTACAATATAAAATAACAATTATGTAAATAAAAAGGCAAACACTTATCGTTTTTTCGGAGCCTGCAAGTCACAGCTGTAATTTTTAAAGACAGTCAGCGCCCTCCTCAATATTTGAACAGTGTTGACTTTCTCTTGTAATCAATCAATTTCAGATAGCTGACAACAATCTTCTCTGGTCCTTGTTGAAATAAATATCGCAGAGACCTCAAACCCTTTGTTTGAGGTTCTCTGCGATACGAAAGATTTCATCTAATTCTTTTACCGTTATCTCCTTCGCAGTAACATTTTCATCTGGCTCATTTAAGAATTTGAATTTTTATGCAAGTGTGCATTGACTTTATTAGCAGGAGACAAACAAGTAACACGTCTTCTTCCAATGGTTGATGGAACACACCGAAGCAGGCAGCAGGCAAACGCGGTAAGCTTAACGCATGGTTCAAATCTTTTTCAACTATCACATAAAAAAAAAAAAAAAGATCGCATTAACTGGAAATGTGCATCATGTAAAGTGAAAAGTGGTATAATTTTTCAAATAGTTAACTGAAATTCGCGTTATGCAAGGCCTTTCTGTAGTAGCAAATCATCTACTACTAGGGTCCTCTTAACTATTTCTTCCATTTGCCACCTGGAAATGACATCTTCCACATAGGCTTTGAGTTCTCATTAAGCAACTGCCATCCCCTGTTCTGTTATCAGGGGATTTCTCCTTCTCTTCTTGTGTTATAACCGAGGGTGGGTTTTAGCCTTCACAATGATGTTCCACCAGTAAGCCCTCCCAGAAGGAAAGGTTATAAGAATAAGAAGTTGGAGAAGAAACTTCTCCAACTTCTTATTCTCATAATCTTTAAGTCCTCTTCAACGTCATCCATCCATCTTTTCTGCGGTCTTCCTCTTGCCCTCCTACTGGTAGGTTTCCATTTCATTATCCTCTTAGTTGTTCTGCATCCATTCTCATAACATGTCCCAACCAGGCAAGTCTCTGGCTCTTCACAAATCTGACAGTGTCTGCACCCTGAATAAGATCGTCAGTTCGTGGTTCATGCTGATCCTCCAGGATCCATCAACGTCTTGTACAGGCCCAAAGACTTTTCACAAAATTCTACGCTCGAACACTCTCAACAACTGGTCTAATGAGACTTTTGTATATTCTTAATTTTAAATGTCTGTTCACTCTCATTGACTATACTCTGGACTTCATTAGTTTTTCATGTGCATAGAAACAGATGCGTCTATGCACATGAAAAACTAATGAGCATAAAGCATCTGTTTCCACTCAGGATACGGGACTTAATTTCATTAATAATAGAGTTGGACTGGTTTCCTCTGCGAACCTAGATAGGTGAAATTTTAAACATGCTCAAATGAGAAGCTGCTGGTTTTTAAATATTCCATGTTATCTGCTGTTCTCCAGACATCCGTATATTTTGTCTTTGCTTTATTTATTCTAAGTCCTCTTCTTTGTGCTTCACTGTCCAGCCTGGCTACTGTTTCCTCCAGTGCTCCTTTAGTCCTACTGATAATAGCGACATCATCATCAACATATGACAGATCTGCACTCTTTGTGCCTGTGTGTCCAGTCACTTTTAATTTTCTGACAGCCGCCTCTAAAATCAAGTTAAATAACACAGTAGAGAGTGCACCAACCAGAGTTGCTTTTATGTGCCTAACAATCTTTGCGGGTATGCCCAGGAGAAGGAGATCATTTATCATTTCCTCTCCGTTGAGTGAATCAAAAGCTTGTTCAAAATATAGAGGTTAAATAAGTGTATAGGTTATAGGTTATTTAACCTACATAAGTGTATATTATACTCAAATGCTTTTTGCTGTATCTGCCCCAAGATAAAAATCTAGTCAGTTGTTGAGCGATTAGGTCTGAGACCACACTGATATTCTCCAATGATTTTCTCTGAATATGCTGCCAGTCTGTTATAAATAACTCCCAACAAAACCTTGTAATGCTCAAAAATGTAATGCCTCTATAGTTAGAGAAAAAGCAGTTTATTACCCTTCTTGTGAATTGGCTATATGATTCCAAGTGTCTATTCATCCCAGTTTTTTCCTCAGACCATATTAATAGTATGAAATTATGTATTCTTCTCCATAGTGTCACTCCACTGTTCTTGAGCAACTCTGCAGTTTTCATCAGCTTCTGGTGCTTTAAAGTTCTTTAAGCACTTAATAACTTTTTGAATTTCTTTGAAACTAACGTTTTTCATTGCTTGGTTCTACTGTGTAGTACAATAGCTGTTTTGTTTCAGTCTTACCTCCTGTCAAAATGCTCTCAAAATACTCTTTCCACCATTTCAGAAGCTCCTTTCTCTCAATTAGCAAGTTCCCTTCACTATCCCTACATGCAATAACTTTTGATCGGAATTCCTGTGTACTTTCTTTAATCTTCTTATGAAACTTTATACTTTCCTTCTTGTTGTAATGTTCCATCTTCCTTCTCAAAGCTTCTCTCCTTTTCTTTCTCCATAAACTACTGCTGTAAACATTTTGCCCTGTCTTGTCTCTTCAATTCTACTGCTACTCAAAACTCGCTATCATACCATTCCTCATTTCTCTGCCTTGAGGTCTCACTCAAGGTTACATGTGCTGCACCCAGAATTGCAGTCTTTATGCAAGTCCATTCATCTTCAATCTTGTCACTGTTTTCCTGTTCCTGCAGTCTTCGGGCCTGTACTTCATTTAAACAAATTTATCTTTCAATTTCTTTACATTCAACTGCTTAGTTTTCTCAGCCTTTCCTCTTGCTACTAGATCTATTTTATACTTCATTCTGGCTCCCACTAGAAAAAGATCAGAATTGGAGCTGGCATGCCGAAAAGAACAGACATTTTCAATTGCAGTAGCCCACCTCTTAGAGACCAGTACATGATCAATCTGATTAGCCTGATTTGTAGGGATTTTCCATGTACCTTTATGAATATTCCTTCTTGGAAACCAGGTACTCATGACCTTAAAGTTGTTGGCAGCAGCAAATTGTGCTACTCTAAGACCATTAGTAGCATTTAGCATTAATTGAGGCATATGATGGAAGAAAGCAAACTTATAGAGTATCAGCCAAAAAAAAAAAAAAAAATTCACCCATCCAGTCACTCCAAATGTTTGTCTAGTTCGAGCCTTAAATTTATTTAAGCTATCAACTTCCACAACAACAGATGGAAGTCTGTTCCAGCAATTACAGGTGACCCCCGCTTAACGCTGATAATTCGTTCCGGAAAACCAGAGTGCTAAGTGAATCCGTGCTAAGCGAGCGCCACATTCCCATAAGTGCCATATGCATTTGTGGGTTGCGGTCGGTGCCATAGGATATTTCCTAATCAATAATAAACGGCAATGAAAAGATGCACAAATGTTGGTCAAAATATTTAATATTCAAATATTTGTACATATAAAATATTCTGCATTACATACGTGTATAATTATGTGGTAACTACTTACGTATCAAAATTAAACTTAAAATTCCAATTAAAATCATGAAAAATGTGTCGATTTTGGGTTGAACTTTGGCCCTCTTCCAAATAAACTAAAAGGGGTATTAATTTTAAATCCCCCTCAGCGTTACCACCTAATAATAAAGTCAACCGATCCTTCGCCGCTTTGAAACCTGGCATGTTTTTTCTTCTTTCAATATGAAACTTCTTTTAGGCATTCGTTTTTCCACAAAAGTCCTGCTTCATCTATGTTAAAAACTTGTTGAGAAGTATAACACACAATACCCCTCTTCAATAATTTTAACTTCTTTTTTGAAAGTTTCGGCTCCTTTTTTTTTTTCTTTAGGTGAGTTTTCTTCAGATCATCATATTGGCTAATCTCTTTCTCTCTCTCTCTCTTTTTTTTTTTTTTAAATATTTAACTTAACTGAATTCTGCATTGGATATTATCTTCAATAAAATTAGTTAGTCTTTCCATTTCAATCCTAATAGCCGGCCTAGCCCTAGTTGCTTGCAGTAGAACAGCTATCTTTCCCGCTGCTAAAATTAATTCTTTATTTTTTTATAATTGTTCTTACAGTTAAACTTGTAAGTCTTAAATTATGGCACACATCCGCTTGTCTTTGACCGGAATCGATTCGCTTCAAAATGTCTAATTTCATTTTCAAATTCAGTCTTTTTCTTACATTTGTAGTCTTCGTACTTTGCCCAGACGTTGTTGCTTTTCCATTCTTATCGGCCATTATTAACTCTTCGAAAATGTAACTGCATTGGTTTGCATTAATTGCGATACAATGTTTGAGTAAACTGTCCATTACGCACAATATCTAATACTGTACTGAGTGATGACTAGACTTCGGATAAATGCATATAACGCAAATATTACAAGCAATATACTTGATCATTTTTTAAAATGTTGATCTCGGAACTACGTAACAAGTGACTGTACTGCAATTAAATTATCGCGCGAGAAAATTTCACTGAGCATGGGAAAATTTCTCGAGTCGGCGTGGGAAACGTTTTAATGCTGTTTTGCTATTCATTTTCAAGCTATCGACTCCATCAAATGAAACGATTTTGTTAAATATGCCAAAAATGCAATCTGTAAAAGAGCGTTATAGTCAGATATGGGTTATAATATAAGAACAGCGTTATAGCGAATCAGCGTAAAGCGAACCGCGTTATAACAGGGGCCTGCTGTAACTATCCGCTGGCTAAAGGCAAACTTCTGCACATCTATTCTACAACTGTCTTTCCTCAATTTCAATCTCTGCCCCCTCAGGTTCTTAATCTCAGCAAGTGGAAGTATCCCATCAGCATTGAGCCTGCTACTCAAACCATTCAAGGCCTTGTACACCTGAATCAGATCACTTTGCAGGTGCCTGGTTTCCAGATGCTAAACCCCTTTGTTTCTCTCAGTACTCAAGTACTGAGAGAAACAAAGGGGTTTAGCATCAAGTACTTTGTTTCTCTCAGTACGCAGTACTCAAGTTTTGGCCTGACCATTGCCTTATACAAAGGTATAATCACCACCTTGTCTCTGCTAGCAAAATTCCTATATATCATTGACAAAACTCCAAGACCTGCTCTGGCAGCCTATCTGCACTGCTCAGAGAACTTCATATCTGACTGCACAATTACCCTCAGGTCTTTTTCATTCTCCACCTCCCTGAGTGTAGTACCACACAGTTAATTTTCTCTTGGGTTACTGCTACCCATATGCAGTACTTTGCATTTGTCAATATTAAACTTCAGTTGCCACTTCTAAGCCCATCTACCTAACTTTTCTAGATCCTGTTGCAGTAGCATACTGTCTTTACTATCATTAACAACCCTGCCAACCTTTGTATCATCTGCAAACTTGGACATTAAGCCTGATATACCTTCATCGATATCATTAATAAATACACAAAACAGCCATGAGCCCAGCACTGAACCCTGGGGTACTCCACTAATAACATTAGTCCACATAGAGCAGTGTCCATTGATTACCACTCTCAGTCGTCTCCCACTCAGCCATCCCTTTATCCATTACAGCACTTGCCCTTAATGCCATATCACCCCAATTTTTACAGTAGTCTTCCATGTGCAACAGTATCAAAAGCTTTCCTGAGATCCAAGTATATAATATCGAATTGGTCAAACAAGACTTCCCCTTAACAAACCCATGCTGTGTCTGAACTATTACTTCAGTCTTGTCTAGGTGATCCTGCATCACTTCTTTAACCAGTGACTTCATTATTTTCTCCGGAACAGAAGTAGGAATGCATTTGCACTTCTACAGTCCATGGGGACCTCCCCTGAATCTAAGGATGCTCTCATAATTATGGCCAAGGGTTTGCTTACTTCCCTCGCTGCCTCCCTCAATATTACTGGATGGATTCCATCAGCCACACGTGGCTTTTTTTTGTTTAACTTCAATTTCTCCTCTACTTTGCTCTCTATTATTACAAAATCATTTACCTCCCTGTTAGAGTTTAGTAAACTTCTGTCCTCTTCCTTACAGAATTCCTCATGTGTGAATGTAGACGCAAAATACTCCTTCAGTTTGTCAGCTATCTTAGCAGGATCATCAACAGTCAAACTACAAACATCAAGTGGACCTATCTGATTCATCCCATTCCTTCTAGAGTTTACATAAGTAAAAAAGTCTTTTTTTCTTTGCATCCTTTGCCAATGATTTCTCATAATCAGCCTTTGCTTGCTTAACCTCCATTGTGACTTAATTGTAGATTATACAGCAGACTCTTAATTTACCAGGACACTTCAAGACTCCAAATTAAAAAAAAAAAAAGAAAAATCAACCAGAAATCATAAAATTCTAGTAATAACTAGAATAAGTATAAACAGATGTTTTGCAAGTCATAAATAAGCGACAAGAAGCTGGGGTTGGTATGATTGTTTGAGAACTTTTTAGGATGTAGCGGGAGGGACAGAATTTATAGTTTTGTTACTTTGTATAATGCAAAGTGTTATATGTGTATGCTATATAACACAAGGATGACTCAAGCCTACATAATCCCCATGTCATCCTTAGAGACCTAGTAAATAAAAAGAACATTGCAGACATCCCCAGTCTCTGAAAACCTGCACATCCTTTAATACACATAGTTAAATTAATACATCTTGTCTTTACGTGCTCAAATATTTTTCCACAACGTGGACAATTAATAAAACTAGACATGATTTAACCACTTACACTTAGTCTTCAGACAGTCTGAAGACTAAGACTGTCTGTCTGAAAATTAATGCTAATTTTTGAATATAGTTGAGCATGACAATTTAATTTTCTGCTGCATTTTTTGTAAAGATAACTTTATAAACTATGCTCATTCTTCATTATTTCAATCTCATTTTAGCACCCAGAGTTTTCACTGCAGTTCTAGAAGAATCTTCTGAAAGTCACCAAATTAATGCTAAAATATATTCAAAAAATCTGGATAGACAACCACCAGGCAAAAGAAGAAAACTCTTTACTGATATTTCAGCTCGTCTTTCATGCTCTCCTATTCCAGTAAGTTCAATTTTATGACAATACTGACTTTAGTTATTGCCTAATGGCTACTAGTTTCTGTGTCTTATTAATCTAAATATTAAAAATAGCAGAAGTTACTTTGTAAGTCACAACAGCTCACCACATTATGATATCCACATTATTTAACAGGCACCCCCGTAGAGGGGGGGGGGGTGCCTGTTAAATACAGTTATGTTTGATGATGACGAGAGTTTCCTATGCGGACGTGCCTTTCTGCCGCTCTTGGAACAGAGAAGTTTTTTCTGATTTATTTTCTGCTTTATTAGTTTAAATCGACATATTAACTTATTTCTAGAGTAGCTTTATATTCCTATTTACGGTACTTAAAGTTAAAGTAAGTTAGATAGAGATTTGTAGGTATTACTTAGTATCGGAAAGGGTATCAAATCCACGTGTTTACCGTTCATAAACAGCCGCCATTGTTACATGAAAATTAATCAGTAAAATCTATTAATCTTGTCGAACTTCATTGGCAATTAAATTGTACTTTTAACTATACATATAACCACTTAGATTACGGAACATAAATAATTAGTAAAAATAAATAATTAATACATAACTTGATACGGAAGTTATATAAAGGGATTTCGTAGATAACACTCGTTACTGAAGCGCGATACAGCATATCTGGAATTCGATAGCATTAGCTTTGTATAGTATAGTGCATAATATAATATTGTCAATTAATCAGTAGATCTATTAATCTTGTTAAACTTCATTGTCAATTAAATTGTACTTTTAACTATATATATATAACGACTTAGAGTACAAACGTAACAAATAATTAATACATACTTGATACGGAAGTTATATAAAGGGAACTCATAGATAACACTCGATAGTGAAAAATAAATATAGCGTTATAACTGTGTTAAGATACAAGTTTAAGGTTTTAATTTTGTTCTGAAATTGTAATTTTATTGACATTTAAATCGAAATCATGACTCTGACCAGAGCAGCAAAGCAAAAGGCTCAAGCTAATGGGATTGCTGTGACTCAGGGGAGAACTGAGGGGGGCCAGTTGCCCTCTGAATCACAGCCTTTTAAGATGCACTGTTTGCTTGATGTTTGCGGAGCAATCGGGTACGGGACATGATACTGCCATGGGGGATGTCTTTGTGTGTGCACGATGCAAGGAGTGCAAGGAAATTAGGCGACAACTCGGCGTTGTTATGGGCCTATATGAGACCTTGAAGGACAGGGTGGATGCCCTCGAAGGAAATAAATTGAGGGGCCCATCAAGCTCTCAGCTGCCCACATCAACGCCAGAGCTTACACTTGGTCATCTTGCAACACAGAGACAGCCCCCAAGGCAGAATGCACTGGTCCCACAGGAACTAGTAGTTGTTGGTGACTCTATTGTCAGGGAAACGGGGAACATGCTTTGTAAAAAGGATAGGTGGAACAGGACCAGGGTATGTCTGCCAGGGGCAAAGGTTGATGACGTTGTAGAGCAGATATCATCTTTTAAGGGCACAGAAGGTGATATAGTTGTACACGTTGGCACTAATGATATTAAGAGTAGGAGACCAGCAGAATTACTTAACAAGTACAGGTCACTGTTGAAAAAAAGCCGTGAAGTAGGGTTGAATTTGAAAGTGTCTGCAATTCTGCCCAGACACGATAGGAGGGAGTATATGATGAGAGCCTTGTCGATCAATTTGGCCCTGGAAAGATTGTGCAAGGCTCAAGGGGTAGAATTTTTTTCAGCCTGGAATGTACTTGTTAACAGGAGAGATTGCTTCTACAGGGATGGGATACACTTAAATAGAAAGGGTGCAAGAATATTTGCTGATGCTATCGAGGCAGTGTTAGGTGGATCGGAAAACTGCTAGCTTGGGGGGAGACAAAGACTAATGGATTAAAAGTAGCCACTGGCAGAGGTGAAAGAGATTCTTGCACTGCTTCTATTGGAATGAGCAGAAGCCTGAAAAACAAGATGCAGGATATTTCAGCGACTACTGGAAGTCATTGCGGTACAAGTAAACACATGGGTTGTGTTAGGGTAGCTAAGATAAAGAACAGGTGCATGTATACTTGCGTGTACACCAATGCTAGGAGTTTAGTAAATAAATTTGATGAATTTGAGGTATTGCTCAAAACATCAAAGGCAGATATTGTTGGGATATCAGAGATGTGGTGTCACACAGATATAAGGAATGCAGAACTGGAATTTGGGGAGTACAATGTGTATAGAAAGGATAGACAGGACAGGAGGGGAGGAGGGGTTATGCTATTAGTTTAAAAACACATAAAATCCAAGGAAGTGAAGCCAGTCGACATTGATGGACAGGGCAGTGTCGAGTCAGTTTGGTGTGACATAAGCATAGGTAAATCAAAATTGAGAGTAGGAGTGTGCTATAGGCCTAATGACTCTGATGAGTATAATAAGATACTGTACAGGGAAATAGAATGGGCCAGTAAATCAGAGAGTCTTATAATGGGGGATTTTAATTTCCCAGATATTGACTGGAATTTGTGGGTTGGTCACTCACACACTAGCAAGGCTTTTGTGGATTTATTGGATGATTGTTTTCTACACCAGCATGTTCGGGAGGCAACTAGAGGGAGTAATACTCTTGATCTGATTATCAGTAGTGATTCTTCATGCATTAGGAATCTGCAGATAAGGGAACCACTGGGTGGCAGTGATCACAGTGTGCTGAAGTGGGATTTACTCAAGGAGGTAACTACCATCAGAGGTAAAGGGAAGGGTTTTTGCTTTTGTAAAGGCGACTATGATGGTCTGAGACAGTATTTAAATTCTATACAGTGGGACCAACTGATGATGTTACCAACAGCAAATTCCAAATGGGAAGCATTCAAGGAACCAACCAAGAAATATTGTTCAAGGTTCAGGCCTAAATGGTTGTCAGATGAACTAATGAGACATATGGCAGAGAAGAAAAATGCATGGGATACATACAAATTAATGGGTGACATGGAAGCCTATGATAGATATAAGTTGGTCTGTAACCAAGTCACAAAGGAGATTAGGCAGGCAAAGGCAGATTATGAGAAATCCTTGGCAAAGGACGCAAAGAAAAACAGAAAAGAGATCTTTACCTATTTAAACTCAAGAAGGAAAAGGATGAATCAAATTGGTCCACTGGATGTTGATGGTTCAACAGTTGAGGATCCAGCTCAGGTGGCTAACAATCTAAACGAGTATTTTGCATCTACATTCACACATGAGGAGTTATTCAGGAAGGGGAATGTCGTAGGTGAAGTAAACATTGGCAGTGAGCTAGATTATTTTCTAATAACTGAGAGGAAAGTGGAGGAGAAATTGTTGAGGATAAACATAAAAAAGGCACCCGGGGTGGATGGGATCTATCCAGTTATATTAAAGGAGGCAGCAAAGGAAGTAAGCAAACCCCTAGCCATAATTATGAGAGCTTCTTTGGACTCAGGGGAGATACCCATGGACTGGAGATGTGCAAATGTAACCCCAATTCACAAAGGAGGATCAAAAGCTGACACAAGTAATTATAGACCTGTTAGATTAACTTCGGTTCCAGGAAAATTAATGGAGGCACTGGTTAAAGAAGCACTGCAGGATCATCTAGACAAGAATTCAGTTATAGCTCAGACACAGCATGGTTTTGTTAAGGGCAGGTCGTGTCTGACCAATTTGATTGGATACTATGATGTAGTCACAAAAGAACTGGATGCAGGGAATAACTTTGATATTATATATTTGGATCTTAGAAAGGCTTTTGATACTGTTGCGCATGGAAGACTGCTGCACAAATTGGAGAAGTGTGACATTGGAGGCAAATTGCTGCTATGGATAAAGGGATGGTTGAGTGGCAGAAGACAGAGAGTGGTAATCAATGGACACTGCTCAACGTGGACTAATGTTATTAGTGGAGTTCCTCAGGGTTCAGTGTTGGGTCCATTGTTGTTTTCTGTATTTATAAATGATATTGATGATGGTGTATCAGGCTTAATGTCCAAGTTTGCAGACGATACCAAGGTTGGCAGGGTTGTTAAGGACACTACTGATACTATGCTGCTGCAACAGGATCTGGAAAGGTTGAGCAGGTGGGCTGAGAGGTGGCAAATGAAGTTTAACATTAACAAATGTAAAGTACTACATATGGGAAACAGTAACCCCAGATCAACGTATCAACTCTGTGGTACTACGCTGACAGTGGTAGAGAATGAAAAGGACCTGGGGGTAATTGTGCAGGCAGATATGAAGTTCTCTGAGCAGTGTAGACGAGCTGCAAGAGTAGCTCATGGTGTCTTGTCAATGGTATACAGTACTTTTTTTAGCAGGGACAGGGATGTGATTATTCCCTTGTATAAGGCATTGGTCAGGCCACACCTTGAGTACTGTATACAGGTCTGGAGGCCTCATTTCAAGAAGGATGTAGAGCTGCTGGAACGAGTACAGAGAAGGGCAACAAGATTAGTAAATGGAACAAAGGGTTGCTCTTACGAAGAAAGGCTTAAGTTTTGCAAATTACAGAGCCTGGAGACTAGGCATCGGCGAGGTGATCTGATAGAGGTGTATAAGGCTTTGAATGGCTTGAGCATGCTCAATGCCGATGGGATTCTTCCTCTTGCTCAGAATAATCACCTGAGAGGG
The DNA here is from genome assembly GCF_048544385.1 of Mastigoproctus giganteus. Taxonomy (NCBI): domain Eukaryota; kingdom Metazoa; phylum Arthropoda; class Arachnida; order Uropygi; family Thelyphonidae; genus Mastigoproctus; species Mastigoproctus giganteus. The sequence continues at coordinate 141,327,936 of NC_143579.1, read as the reverse complement.
CATAAATTCAAATTGAGGAAGGACGGATGTCGGATAGATGTGCGGAAATTTGCCTTTAGCCAGCGGGCAGTTGGTTTGTGGAATAGACTCCCATCGCTTGTTGTTGAAGTTGATAGCCTAAACAAATTTAAGGCTCAGCTGGACAGGTATTTCGAACGAACGGAGGGGTGAAATGGGAGTAGTGGTTGTTTTTTTTTTTTTTTTGGCTGATGCTGAATAAACTTGCTTTCTTGCATCATATGCCTCTACTAATGCTAATGTTACTGACCTTAATTATAGCTGCTAGTTATTATTTTACTAAGTTACTTAATGATAAAAATAGCAAGCACTTCTTTTTAAAAAGAAGCTTGTGCTTTTAATATTAAAAATAGCAAGAGCTTTTTTTTAAAAAGTATGTTCTTGTTACTTTTTATATTAAATTAGTATGATGGAGTAACTAGCAGCCATTGGGCTATTATTAATGCCATTATTTTTATCATACATAGCTTAACTGTATTTAGTATTAATGGTAGCAAATGACAGTGCTGGTCTTAGCAAATGCAGGTCCCGATTGGAGTATGTTGGCAGGACTCCTTTAAAAATTCGATATTTTGAAAAAATGAAAAACTAAAACTATTAATAATTCTTTATTATTTTTATATTATAATTTATTAACAATTGACCAGACATTTAGGCCTGACATAGCCGAATGATCAAGAGCGCGAGTGCAGTAGCACATGCTCTTTGAGTGGACTGGGGGTTCAAGTCCTTGACTGCTAAATACGATTAACATTTGTATTGATTTGATTTATTATAAACTCCACTGACCTGGTGGTCATGCCTGCCAGAGTATAAACAAGAACATTTTGATAATATAAACAAAACTAATTAGAAGAATATTTTTCTTGTCCTTATATCGGTAAAATCTTTCAAAACTTTCTCAAAATTTAAATTCCTTACTTCTTCTCTTTCAATGCAATGCTGCTTAGTCTCTCTTGAAGCATTGCTGACCTCAGATATGTTTTAATTAAATTTAATGGGGAAAAGCTTCTTTCCCCTGACGTTGCAGTCACTGGAATGATTAAAAATATTCTTAGCAATATTCGTCTCTTCCTTGGTGATTCCCTTCTACTTCTCTCTCAGGGTACCTCAGAATTTTTTTTTTTTTTTTTTTGTTGCTGTACCCTGTTACAGTTTGATAAAAAGCCACAGGCTTCCTTGCACCATATTTTGGCTAATGATAATAATAATATGAATAAATTTGGAAATCCAGTGGCTCTTTCATTAGTTTTGAGAAATTTTAATATTTAAAGGATTTTTGAAACATGATTCTAGAAGAATTGGTTTCAGTGCTCCCATTTCCTCCACTAGCATATGACCATTGATATTTGCCATCTCCACAGAGCCGACCGGGCTAGCCGAGTGGGTAAAGTACATGCCCGGCAACCCAAAGGTCGCGGGTTCGATTCCCGCCTCGGGCTTGGATCAAAGTACTGCAAAAACCTTGGGAGGTGCAATATGGCCACAGAAGCCGATGCGCCAACAACTACCAAATCAAAAAAAAAAAAAAAAAAAAAAAAAAAAAAATCTCCACAGACTTGACCAATTCATTGCCTTCAATGATTTTGGCATATGAAAGTGACTTCTAAATCTGCAGTGTGTTTTCTTAACTCGTCCTTAGGAGTCTGAGGTCGAGGGTTTCCTGTGCGGACGTGCCTTTCTGCCGCTCTTGGAATAGAGAAGTTTTTTCTGATTTATTTTCTGCTTTATTAGTTTAAATTGACATATTAACTTATTTCTAGAGTAGCTTTATATTCCTATTTACGGTACTTAAAGTTAAAATAACTTAGATAGAGATTTTGTAGGTATTACTTAGTATCGGAAAGGGTATCAAATCCACGTGTTTACCGTTCATAAACGGCCGCCATTGTTACGTGAATATTAATCAGTAAAATCTATTAATCTTGTCGAACTTCATTGGCAATTAAATTGTAATTTTAACTATACATATAACCACTTAGGTTACGGAACATAAATAATTAGTAAAAATAAATAATTAATACATAACTTGATACAGAAGTTATATAAAGGGATTTCGTAGATAACACTCGTTACTGAAGCGCGATACAGCATATCCAGAATTCGATAGCATTAGCTTTGTATAGTATAGTGCATAATATAATATTGTCAATTAATCAGTACATCTATTAATCTTGTTAAACTTCATTGTCAATTAAATTGTACTTTTAACTATATATATATAACGACTTAGAGTACAAACGTAACAAATAATTAATACATACTTGATACGGAAGTTATATAAAGGGAACTCGTAGATAACACTCGATACCGAAAAATAAATATAGCGTTATAACTGTGTTAAGATACAAGTTTAAAGTTTTAATTTTGTTCTGAAATTGTAATTTTATTGACATTTAAATCGAAATCATGACTCTGACCAGAGCAGCAAAGCAAAAGGCTCAAGCTAATGGGAGTGCTGTGACTCAGGGGAGAACTGAGGGGGGCGGTTGCCCCCTGAATCACGGCCTTTTAAGATGCACTGTTTGCTTGATGTTTGCGGAGCAATCGGGTACGGGACATGATACTGCCATGGGGGATGTCTTTGTGTGTGCACGATGCAAGGAGTGCAAGGAAATTAGGCGACAACTCGGCGTTGTTATGGGCCTATATGAGACCTTGAAGGACAGGGTGGATGCCCGCGAAGGAAATAAATTGAGGGGCCCATCAAGCTCTCAGCTGCCCACATCAACACCAGAGCTTGGACTTGGTCATCTTGCAACACAGAGGCAGCCCCCAAGGCAGAATGCGCTGGTCCAACAGGAACTAGTAGTTGTTGGTGACTCAATTGTCAGGGAAACGGGGAACATGCTTTGTAAAAAGGATAGGTGGAACAGGACCAGGGTATGTCTGCCAGGGGCAAAGGTTGATGACGTTGTAGAGCAGATATCATCTTTTAAGGGCACAAAAGGTGATATAGTTGTACACGTTGGCACTAATGATATTAAGAGTAGGAGACCAGCGGAATTACTTAACAAGTACAGGTCACTGTTGAAAAAAAGCCGTGAAGTAGGGTTGAATTTGAAAGTGTCTGCAATTCTGCCCAGACACGATAGGAGGGAGTATATGATGAGAGCCTTGTCGATCAATTCGGCCCTGGAAAGATTGTGCAAGGCTGAAGGGGTAGAATTTTTTTCAGCCTGGACTGTACTTGTTAACAGGAGAGATTGCTTCTACAGGGATGGGATACACTTAAATAGAAAGGGTGCAAGAATATTTGCTGATGCTATCGAGGCAGTGTTAGGTGGGTCGGAAAACTGCTAGCTTGGGGGGAGACAAAGACTAATGGATTAACAGTAGCCACTGGCAGAGGTGAAAGAGATTCTTGCACTGCTTCTATTGGAATGAGCAGAAGCCTGAAAAACAAGATGCAGGATATTTCAGAGACTGCTGGAAGTCATTGCGGTACAAGTAAACACATGGGTTGTGTTAGGGTAGCTAAGAATAGAAACAGGTGCATGTATACTTGCGTGTACACTAATGCTAGGAGTTTAGTAAATAAATTTGATGAATTTGAGGTATTACTCAAAACATCAAAGGCAGATATTGTTGGGATATCAGAGACGTGGTGTCACACAGATATAAGGAATGCAGAACTGGAATTTGGGGATTACAACGTCTACAGAAAGGATAGACAGGATAGGAAGGGAGGAGGGGTTATGCTATTAGTTAAAAAACACATAAAATCCAAGGAAGTGAAGCCAGTTGACATCACTGGACAGTGCAGTGTTGAGTCAGTTTGGTGTGACATAAGCATAGGTAAATCAAAATTGAGAGTAGGAGTGTGCTATAGGCCTAATGACTCTGATGAGTATAATAAGACACTGTACAGGGAAATAGAATGGGCCAGTAAATCAGAGAGTCTTATAATGGGGGATTTTAATTTCCCAGATATTGACTGGAATTTGTGGGTTGGTCACTCACACACTAGCAAGGCTTTTGTGGATTTATTGGATGATTGTTTTCTACACCAGCATGTTCGTGAGGCAACAAGAGGGAGCAATACTCTTGATCTGATTATCAGTAGTGATTCTTCATGCATTAGGAATCTGCAGATAAATGAACCACTGGGTGGCAGTGATCACAGTGTGCTGAAGTGGGATTTACTCAAGGAGGTAACTACCATCAGAGGTAAAGGGAAGGGTTTTTGCTTTCGTAAAGGCGACTATGATGGTCTGAGACAGTATTTAAATTCTATACAGTGGGACCAACTGATGATGTTACCAACAGCAGATTCAAAATGGGAAGCATTCAAGGAACTAATCTTGGAAGCTACCAGGCTTTACATACCAACCAAGAAATATTGTTCAAGGTTCAGGCCTAAATGGTTGTCAGATGAACTAATGAGACATATGGCAGAGAAGTAAAATGCATGGGATACGTACAAATTAATGGGTGACGAGGAAGCCTATGATAGATATAAGTTGGTCTGTAACCAAGTCACAAAGGAGATTAGGCAGGCAAAGGCAGATTATGAGAAATCCTTGGCAAAGGATGCAAAGAAAAACAGAAAAGAGTTCTTTACCTATTTAAACTCAAGAAGGAAAGGGATGAATCAGATTGGTCCACTGGATGTTGATGGTTCAACAGTTGAGGATCCAGCTCAGGTGGCTAACAATCTAAACGAGTATTTTGCATCTACATTCACACATGAGGAGTTATTCAGGAAGGGGAATGTCGTAGGTGAAGTAAACATTGGCAGTGAGCTAGATGATTTTCTAATAACTGAGAGGAAAGTGGAGGAGAAATTGTTGAGGATAAACATAAAAAAGGCACCCGGGGTGGATGGGATCTATCCAGTTATATTAAAGGAGGCAGCAAAGGAAGTAAGCAAACCCCTAGCCATAATTATGAGAGCTTCTTTGGACTCAGGGGAGGTACCCATGGACTGGAGATGTGCAAATGTAACCCCAATTCACAAAGGAGGATCAAAGGCTGACACAAGTAATTATAGACCTGTTAGTTTAACTTCGGTTCCAGGAAAATTAATGGAGGCACTGGTTAAAGAAGCACTGCAGGATCATCTGGACAAGAATTCAGTTATAGCTCAGACACAGCATGGGTTTGTTAAGGGCAGGTCTTGTCTGACCAATTTGATTGGATACTATGATGTAGTCACAAAAGAACTGGATGCAGGGAATAACTTTGATATTATATATTTGGATCTTAGAAAGGCTTTTGATACTGTTGCGCATGGAAGACTGCTGCACAAATTGGAGCAGTGTGGTATTGGAGGCAAATTGCTGCTATGGATAAGGGGATGGTTGAGTGGCAGAAGACAGAGAGTGGTAATCAATGGACACTGCTCAACGTGGACTAATGTTATTAGTGTAGTTCCTCAGGGTTCAGTGTTGGGTCCATTGTTGTTTTCTGTATTTATAAATGATATTGATGATGGTGTATCAGGCTTAATGTCCAAGTTTGCAGACGATACAAAGGTTGGCAGGGTTGTTAAGGACACTACTGATACTATGCTGCTGCAACAGGATCTGGAAAGGTTGAGCAGATGGGCTGAGAGGTGGCAAATGAAGTTTAACATTGACAAATGTAAAGTACTACATATGGGAAACAGTAACCCCAGATCAACGTATCAACTCTGTGGTACTACGCTGACAGTGGTAGAGAATGAAAAGGACCTGGGGGTAATTGTGCAGGCAGATATGAAGTTCTCTGAGCAGTGCAGACGAGCTGCAAGGGTAGCTCATGGTGTCTTGTCAATGATATACAGGAATTTTTCTAGCAGGGACAGGGATGTGATTATTCCCTTGTATAAGGCATTGGTCAGGCCACACCTTGAGTACTGTATACAGGTCTGGAGGCCTTATTTCAAGAAGGATGTAGAGCTGATGGAACGAGTACATAGAAGGGCAACAAGATTAGTGAATGGAACAAAGGGTTGCTCTTACGAAGAAAGGCTTAAGTTTTGCAAATTACAGAGCCTGGAGACTAGGCATCGCCGAGGTGATCTGATAGAGGTGTACAAGGCTTTGAATGGCTTGAGCATGCTCAATGCCGATGGGATTCTTCCTCTTGCTCAGAATAATCACCTGAGAGAGCATAAATTCAAATTGAGGAAGGACGGATGTCGGATAGATGTGCGGAAATTCGCCTTTAGCCAGCGGGCAGTTGGTTTGTGGAATAGACTTCCATCGCTTGTTGTTGAAGTTGATAGCCTAAACAAATTTAAGGCTCAGCTGGACAGGTATTTCGAACGAATTGAGGGGTGAAATGGGAGTAGTGGTTGTTTTTTTTTTTTTTTTTTGGCTGATGCTGAATAAGCTTGCTTTCTTGCATCATATGCCTCTACTAATGCTAATGCTAATTCTTAGAAATTTACCCAAGAAACCAAAATGATTATTATGTAATTTCAATATCACTTAATTTGGCTGTCAGCATGCATTTACAATATTTACAAAGACATTTTAAATAATCACCATCTGATTTGCAGAGTAAGTTCTGATATTTAGCTTCTTTGAGCCATTGATCACAAAAGTTTCAAAGAAAGGAAGTTGAAGAGTTCTGAGTGATTAGTGCAAATTCATATTATATCTTTCTCTGATCTGTAAATGGTCCAGCAATAAATTTTCAATAAAAAAAAAATAAAATAAAATACTGATATCAGAATAATAAAATTACATTACAGGTTGTGCTGTCAAATTGGAACAAAATGCAAAGAATAGTAAAAATAATAATAATAATTAATATCATAATTATTTTTTGCATCCAGTTCCTTTGTAACTACATCATAGTATCCAATCAAATTTGTCAGACAAGACTTTCCCTTAGCAAACACATTCGGTATCTGAATTATTACTGCAGTCTTGTCTAGATGATCCTGCAATGCATCTTTAACTAGTGACTCCATTATTTTCCCTGCAATAGAAGTTAAACTAACTGGTCTGCAATTACTTGTCACCCTTAGATCCCCTTTGGGAATTGGGGATACATTTGCACATCAGCCCGTGGGGACTACCCCTGAGTCCAAGGATGCTCTCATAATTATGGCTAAGGGTTTGCTTACTTCCTTTTCCACTTCCTTTAATATAACTGGATAGATCCCATCCACCCCAGGTGCCTTTCTTATATTTAACTTCAACAATTTCTCCTCCACTTTCCTCTCAGTTATTACAAAATTATTAAATGCCCTGTTACAGTTTGATAAACTTCTGGCATTTTTCTTCCCTGATAACTCCACATATGTGAATGTAGATGCAAAATACTCATTCAGATTATCAGCTATCTGAACAGGATCATCAACAGTCGAACCGTCAATATCAAGTGGACCAGGAAGTCCTTGCTGTTTATCTTGGCATCTTTTGCCAAAGATTTTTCGTAATCTGCCTTCGCTTGTCTAATCTTCTTTATGACTTGATTACAGACTAGCTTATATCTGCCATAGGCTTCTGTGTTGCCTGATAATTTATATGCATCCCATACATTTTTCTTCTCTGCCACAAGTCTCATTAGTTTATCTGACATCCAATTAGACTTAACCTTGAGCAATATTTCTTAATCGGTATGGAAAGCCTAATGGCTTCCATATTATCCAAAAATGATGCATTTGCACTAACTTGTACACTAGTCAACTCTCTACATAACCAAACTACTTACAACCTTAAGTAGGCGCTTGGAGTGACTCCTGTTAATGAATCAAACAACACTATGAAAATGCCAACCTTCACTCTGACAACCAATTTGGACTCCACCCAGGATGATGCGCTGAAAACGTCCTACATAGAATCACCACAATAGCTACTACTACTAATGACAAATACTACATGGCAATCTTGGTTGACTTTGCTGGAGCCAAGCATCCTCTAACACATCTGCCAACCTAAAATACCAAGAAATTTGTACAACTGCATTAAGGAGTAACTTATCAACAGGGAAATCTGCATAACCACCACTACCTACAGTAGCATCACTCATCCTGTCCACAGGGCCATGTCTTGGGCCGCTTCCTGTGGAACGTCGTCCTGGATGAACTCATCACAAACTTGGGCGACATCACCGCCTATGTTTTTGCAGACGATCTTACCCCTCACGCTAACTGCAAGTTCCAGAGCACCCCTCGAGGCCAAGGCAAACTATGCCCTAAGGATACTCCTGGATTGAGCCACTCTCCACAAATTGCAGCTCTCCCCTGCAAAGACCAAATTGATTCTACTCAAGGGAATCCTACAGACCACCTGACCTCCACAGATCAATCTCCACTCACGGTCGGATGAACAATCCCTCTGGTCATGGAACTCAAATACTAAGGAATTATGTTACACAGTAAACTGTCTTTTTATCCACACCTAGCTTATCTACATACAAAAATCCACTACTATATGGTCATGGTCACATATGTGAGTGTTAGCAACTGGGGGGGGCTAAAGAAATGCACTCTCTCCTCTGTGTTCCTGCCCATAATTACTTATGGTGCCGGAGCATGGTTTACCAGCATCACCACCGTTAGGAATATTCGTAAACTTGAAACCATCCAGTGCTTTGTTACTCATGAAAACAAGGGCTTGCTGCACAGTTAGCACTCATGCTCTCCAGGGTTTGGCTGAGATCCTGCCTTTAGACAACCTGGAGGTGATTTGCTGCGGAATACACTATCTCCTATCAAGAAGAATTCTGGCCACCATATGATCATTCTCACAAAGAAGATTCCTGCGGAAAAGTGAACCCTCTTCTCTGTACTGACTTAAACTTGGCAGCCGAGATGGAGACACAAGCAAAGGACCAATCATGAAGAAATTTATTCCCCAGATCGATTCAGTTTTCACCAAAGCTCCCTCTTGTTTCTCTCCTGGTCTCCATACTACATATCTTATTATTGGGTATGGTTCTATAAAACAGAAGCTGACCCTGATCGGTATTGTGGAAGACCCCTACTGGACCTGTGGCCAGGAAGAGAACCTGGAATCATGATTTATGTGTGTCCTCACTATGAAGACTTAATATGCAGTTTGATTTCCAAAATACATGATCTCCCATGAGACAGAACATCACTGAGCAGGAATATTACCTAGCTTTTACCAAGTTTGCCCAGGACTTGTTTGCTGTAAGATCACACTTTGCATAGGCAACTGTCTTAATTGATTGGCCTTCTGACCATTCATCTTAACCTTCATCTCTAAAGGATGCTCTCTTTGCTCCAGAAGTTGACAAAAACAGAGCTAGATCAGTACCCTCTAACTGAAAACAACCTTCATGGACATGACTTCCTGCTAACCCTCTTGTAAGGTAGGATGTGCTAACACAGCATACATTTGGTAGGATTCATTACCACCAACAAAAAAACCTCCTCACCTGGACACTTACTTGCCCAAGTGAAGCTGCTAACCCAACTTTTTGGGTAGTACTCCAAGGCTGCATGACCCAAGCAGACCAGTGATGACAACCCCCCAGAAATCTTACTGGGGCTTGTCCCATGCCTAATTTACCTGGTGGAATAACATCAGCTTCACTGAACTTATATCATTAGATCGGGGTTCGAGCCCGTGACCACCAAATATGGAGGACGCAGAGAGGTCAGGGAATGACCACTGCATATCATTGGAGCAATATGGCCTTAGTTTCTAGTGCTCCTAAAAACCAAATAACAAACAAACAACTGAACTTATGGCTGCTGCCTTCACTATAGCAGGTATTCTTTTTTACTTTACCACAACCATTTAAACAGGCACAAAGAAGTCGTTTTTGCAAGAGCACGAGTTGGCCGTATGCATCTTTTTACTGCTAGGAGAAGATCCCCATTTTGCTTACACGGCAGTTCCATATTTACCATTAAGAATATTCTCATTGAGTGTACACATTGGCATTAGCATTAGCAACGGCACATGATGCAAGAAAGTAAGCTTATATAGCATCAGGCAAAAAAAAAAAAAAAAAAAAAAAAAAAAAAAATCCTTATTTTTTTATTACCACCCTCTGTCTTCTCCCACTCAGCCATCCCTTTATCCGTAGCAGCAATTTGGCTCCAATGACACACTGCTCCAATTTGTGCAGCAGTCTTCCGTGTGAAACAGTATCAAATTCTTTTCTAAGATCCAAATATATGATATCAAAGTTATTCTTTGCATCCAGTTCCTTTGTAACTGCATCATAGTATCCAATCAAATTAGTTAGACAAGACTTCCCCTTAACAAACCTGTGTCCAAGCTATAACTGAAGTCTTGTCTAGATGATCCTGCAATGCTTGTTTAACCAGTGCCTCCATTAATTTCTCTGGAACAGAAGTTAAACTAACAGGTCTGTTATTACCTGTGTCTCGCTTTGATCCTCCTTTGTGGGTTGGGGTCACATTTGCACATCTCCAGTCCATGGGTACCTCCCCCGAGTCCAGGAAAGCCCTCATAATTATGGCTAAGGGTTTGCTTACTTCTTTTGCCGCCTCATTTAATATAACTGGATAAATTCCATTCACCCCAGGTGCCTTTCTTGTGTTTATCTTCAACAATTTCTCCTCCACTTTAGTCTCAGTTATTACAAGATTATCTAGCTTTCTGCCAGAGTTGAATACACCTCTGGCATTCCCCTCCCTGAGTAACTCCTCATGTTGAATGTAGATGCAAAATATTCATTTAGTTTGTTAGCTACCTGAGCAGGATCATCAACAGTTGAACCAACAGTATCAAATGGTCCAGTCTGATTCATCTCCTTCTAGAGTTTACACAAGTAAAGAACTCTTTGCTGTTTTTCTTTACATCCTTTGCCAAAAATTTCTCGTAATCTGCCTTTCGCCTGCCTAACTTCCTTTGTAACTTGGTTACAGACCAACTTATATCTATCATAGGCTTCTGTGTCACATGTTAATTTATATGTATTAGCTGTAATAATTTTACATCTAATACATATATGTATTAGCTGTCTAATTAGTTCATCTGACATCCATTTAGGCCTAAATCTCGAACAATATTTCTTTGTTGGTATGAAAAGCCTAGTATCTTCCAAGATTAATTCTTTGAATACTTCCCATTTGGAATTTGCTGTTGGTAACATCATCAGTTGGTTCCACCGTATAGATTTTAAATACTCTCTCAGACCACCGTAGTCACCTTTACGAAAGCAAAAACCCTTCCCTTTACCCTTGATGGTACTTACCTCTTTGAGTGAATCCCACTTCAGCACATTGTGATCACTGCCACCTAGTGGTTCCTTTATCTGCAGATTCTTGATGCATGAAGAATGACTACTGATAATCAGATCAAGAGTTGTTGTTATTTGGTTTTTTGGGAGCATTAGCAACTAAGGCCATATTGCTCCGGGATATGCGGTGGTCATTCCCTGACCTTTCTGCATCCTCCATATTTGGTGGTGACAGGCTTGAACCCCAGTCTATTCAAGAAGCATGTGCTACGCACTGCTGCTCCTTCCCACCTGGCTACCAGATCAAGATTATTACTCCCTCTAGTTGCCTCCCGAACATGCTGCTTTAGAAAACAATCATCCAATAAATCCACAAAAGCCTTACTAGTGTGTGAGTGATGACCAACTCACAAATTCCAGTGAATATCCAGGAAATTAAAAAACCCCCTTTATAAGACACTCTAATTTACTGGCCCACTCCATTTCTCTGTAGAATTGCTCATTATACTCATCAGATTCATTAGGCCTATAACACACACCTACTCTCATTTTCCCTTTCTCAGTGCTTATGTCACACCAAACAGACTCTAGGCGCCTCCGTAAGTCAGGTGGGCAGGAGCAGTGCATAGTACACGCTTCTTGATTAGACCGGGGTTCGAACCCGTGACCACCAAATATGGAGGATGCGGAAAGGTCAGGGAATGACCACTGCATATCCCTGGAGCAATATAGCCTTAGTTGCTAATGCTCCTAAAAAACCAAATAACAAATAACAAAACAGACTGAACATTCCATTGTCCACCCACATTACTATTCAGCTAGAATTGCATGCTTCAATTCACTACTTAACTTACAAAAACTTATGCATCATCGTAAGCCATTTTTAATCCACTGCAGGATGAAAGCCTCTCCAGCAACTTTCCAGTTCCTTCTGTTTTGAGCACTGGCCATCCATTTACTACCCAAAAACTTATGAATTTCATCTATCCATCTCCACCTTTGTCTTCCAGGTTTTCTTCTAACTCCTCTTGGATACCATTCGGTTATTTTCTTAGTCCATCTGTCATCATGTCTTCGAGCTATGTGTCCTGCCAAAGACCATTTTAGTTCTTTAGTTTTGATAAGAATGTCTTTTACTTGAGTTTGCTGCCTAATCCATGTGTTTCTCTTCTTATCTAACAGTCTGATTCCCAATATAATTCGTTCCATTCTTCGCTGTGTAGTTCTCAGCTTCTCTTCCATTCTTTTGGTTAGTGCCCAAGTTTCACTTCCATAAGTCATGGTGGGGAGTATACATTGGTTCATTATTTTACGTTTCAGACAAACTGGGATATTGCTCCTCAGTATGTGACTATATTTCCTGAATGCTATCCATCCAAAATTTATTCTTCTCTTGACTTCCAGCCATTTATCATTATTACAGCTACTTGTCCCAGATAAGTATATGACTCCACCTTTTCAATTACTGCTCCTTCAATCATTATTTCCCTTTCTGTGGCATACTTGTTCATCATTACTTTTGTTTTAGCCATCTTCATCTTTAGTCCAAAATCCTTACTAACTGTGCATAACTGATTAAGATTTTCCTCTAATTCTTTGGGATCGTGGCTTATGACAACAATGCCATCTGCAAATCGTAAATGGTTTAGGTACTCTCCATTCACATTGACTCCTTTCTGCGACCAGTCTAATCTTCTGAAATCTTCCTCAAGGGCAGCAGTAAACAGCTTCGGAGATATTGTGTCTCCTTGACGAACTCCTTTCTCAATTTTAAATTTCCTACTGTCTTTGTCTAGTCTAATAAAGGAGGTAGCACTCTCGTATATTTTCTTCAAAATCATAATATGTGGGGTACCTATTCTCTGTCTTTCCAGTGCCCGAAACATTGTCTTATGCTGTATGGAGTCAAATGCCTTTTCATAATCCACAAATGCCAGGCATAATGGTGTTTTATATTCATTTGCTTTCTCCATTAGCTGTGATATTATGTGAAGGTGATCCATAGTTGAGAATCCTGTCCTAAAGCCAGCTTGCTCTTTCGGTTGATTCTCATCAAGTATTCTTTCTAATCTGTTAGTAATGACCCTTGTGAACAACTTGTAGATGTGGGATAACAAGCTAATTGGTCTATAATTTCCAATTTATCTCCTTTCTTATTCAGCAAAACTATGATTGCATTATTCCACTGCTTAGGCGTCACACATTTTCTAATGCACTTTGTGAAGAGTCTTGCCAGTTTTTGTGTTATGTCTCTTCCTCCCAATTTTAACAACTCTACAGGAACGTCATCTTCCCCCAGAGCTTTCTGGTTCTTCATTTTCTTCAATGCATGTTCTACCTCATCAGGAATAATATCGGTCTTCTGCTATTTGAATTATGCCTTCTCTGTTGTTTATAAGTACACCATCGTTATTCTTCAATTTCAGTATTATTTGTCTTTCAGTATTACTGCTCATGGCTGCTGATTTAAATCCTTTGTTTTCCCTTAATGCTTGTTCCACTTTTATTGTGTTAAATCTTCTTATGTCCTCTCTGAGTCTCTTTCTAATGGCTTTGTATAGCTCAGTATACTCAGTTTTCTCTCTTTCAGTGTTTTTCTTGCTTTTCATTTGTCATCTTTGGTTCATCATGACAAGTGTTTCTTGACTAATTTTTTTCTTCTTTGGATTTTTTTTTCCCTCTCGGTTTCTTGGGCTTTATCACTTTCAGAAAGTTGTAATAGGGCTTAGAGGGGAACAGGTATCCTGTGTGTTATCAGACACTCAGCCTAAAACACTGATGGATCCAATATCTCTCTATTACAGAAGATTTAGGAGAAGTCCGGTTGGCCTGCCTCCCTAAAATCCACTCATGCACACCTTCTCGATGGTAAGCCCTGTTACGTCACTTAGGTGGCAACGAACGTGTAGAGTGGTTCTCTTCAAGACGCCTGGTCAGCGTGAAGAGGAAAAGACCAAACCCTCCAGCAATGAGAGCACAACAATACAAATGGCCCTCAGTCCCCAGCAGCTTTCACTCTCCCTCTTACGGCAGCGAGAGGATCAGAGTGGAAGCAGAGGGTGCTAAGAATCTCTGGGTACGACCAGGCTGCCATGCACAGAAATTGAACTTGGCCTGTTATAACGTACGATCACTCATCGGTGAAGACAGGATATTAGAGCTGGAAAAGGAATTAGAAAATGTGAATTGGAATATCATCGGTTTGGCTGAAACAAGAAGAAGAAATGAATCACTTATAAGTTTATCAAGTGGAAATCTGCTGTACACCAATGGAAATAGTGAAAGGAGTGAAGGTGGAGTTGGCTTTCTGGTCCATAAAGATATAAAAAACAACATTTTGGAATTCAAAAGTGCATCACCAAGGGTGTCAAGACTAATATTCAAGATTTCTAAGAGGTATAAGCTAAAGATTATAATGATTTATGCACCAACATCAAGCCATGATGATGAAGAGGTTGAAGAAATGTACACTGAAATTGAGAGTCTTCTAGATGAGCAGAAAACCCACTACACTATTATTATGGGGGACTTCAATGCTAAGGTTGGAAAAAGGCAAAACAGCGCAGAAAGAGGAACTATAGGAAATTTTGGAATTGGTGAAAGAAATAAGAGGTGAAAGACTTGTGGAATTTGCAGAATCTCAAGGACTGTCAGTAATGAACACTTTTTTCAAGAAAAGGGCGAACAGAAAGTGGACATGGAAGAGTCCAAATGGATTAACAACTAATGAAATCGACTTCATCCTCACTAACAGAAGATATATTGTGAATAATGTTACCGTCCTGAATAAGGTAAATGTTGGAAGTGATCACAGAATGGTAAGATGTACACTTGATATAGATGTAGGAAAGGAAAGGAAAAAACTGACTCGAGTAAATAATACAAAGGTCTTTGAAATAACAGAGGAGGAGAAAAAGCAGTATGTACTGGAACTTAAGAACAAGTTTGAGCTTCTGCAGACTGCTCAGGACCAAGATATCGACGAGGAATATTACAACTTTCTGAAAGTGATAAAGCCCAAGAAACCTATAGGGAAACAGAAATCCAAAGAAGAAAAAATTAGTCAAGAAACACTTGTCATGATGAACCAAAGACGACAAATGAAGAGCAAGAAAAACACTGACAGAGAGAAAATTGAGTATACTGAGTTATGCAAAGCCATTAGAAAGAGACTCAGAGAGGACATAAGAAGATTTAACACAAGAAAAGTAGAACAAGCATTAAGGGAAAACAAAGGATTTAAATCAGCAGCCATGAGCAGTAATACAGAAAGACAAATGATACTGAAACTGAAGAATAGCGATGGTGTACTTATAAACAGCAGAGAAGGCATAATTCAAATAGCAGAAGACTACTATAGAGAATTATACAAGGAGCGAGGGAATGATACCAGCAGTGGGGAACATGGATTGCAAAGTAGCAACACATATGACATACCCGATATTCTTCCTGATGAGGTAGAACATGCATTGAAGAAAATGAAGAATCAGAAAGCCCCGGGGGAAGATGAAGTTACTGTAGAGTTGTTAAAATTGGGAGGAAGAGACATAACACAAAAACTGGCAAGGCTCTTCACAAAGTGCATTAGAAAAGGTGTGATGCCTAAGCAGTGGAATAATGCAATCATAGTTTTGCTGCATAAGAAAGAAGATAAATCAGAAATTGGAAATTATAGACCAATTAGCTTGTTATCCCATATCTACAAGTTGTTCACAAGGGTCATTACTAACAGATTAGAAAGAAAACTTGATGAGAATCAACCAAAAGAGCAAGCTGGCTTTAGGACAGGATTCTCAACTATGGATCACCTTCACGTAATATCACAGCTAATGGAGAAAGCGAATGAATATAAAACACCATTATGCCTGGCATTTGTGGATTATGAAAAGGCATTTGACTCCATACAGCATAAGGCAATGTTTCGGGCACTGGAAAGACAAGGCATAGATACTCCATATATTATGATTTTGAAGAAAATATATGAGGGTGCTACCTCCTTTATTAGACTAGACAAAGACGGTAGCAAATTTAAAATCGAGAAAGGAGTTCGACAAGGAGACACAATATCTCCGAAGCTGTTTACTGCTGCCCTTGAGGAAGCTTTCAGAAGATTAGACTGGTCGCAGAAAGGAGTCAATGTGAACGGAGAGTACCTAAACCATTTACGATTTGCAGATGACATTGTGGTCATAAGCCACGATCCCAAAGAATTAGAGGAAAATCTTAACCAGTTATGCACAGTTAGTAAGGATTTTGGACTAAAGATGAATATGGCTAAAACAAAAGTAATGATGAACAAGTATGCCACGGAAAGGGAAATAATGATTGAAGGAGCAGTAATTGAAAAGGTGGAGTCATATACTTATCTGGGACAAGTTATTAGCTGTAATAATGATAAATGGCTGGAAGTCAAGAGAAGAATAAATTTTGGATGGATAGCATTCAGGAAATATAGTCACATACTGAAGAGCAATATCCCAGTTTGTCTGAAACGTAAAATAATGAATCAATGTATACTCCCCACCATGACTTATGGAAGTGAAACTTGGGCACTCACCAAAAGAATGGAACGAATTATATTGGGAATCAGACTGTTAGATAAGAAGAGAAACACATGGATTAGGCAGCAAACTCAAGTAAAGGACATTCTTATTAAAACTAAAGAACTAAAATGGTCTTGGGCAGGACACATAGCTCGAAGACATGATGATGACAGGTGGACTAAGAAAATAACAGAATGGTACCCAAGAGGAGCTAGAAGAAAACCTGGAAGACAAAGGCGGAAGTGGATAGATGAAATTCATGAGTTTTTGAGTAGTAAATGGATGGCCAGTGCTCAAAACAGAAGGAACTGGAAAGTTGCTGGAGAGGCCTTCATCCTGCAGTGGATTGAAAATGGCTGATGATGATGATGAATATTCCTCGTCGATATCTTGGTCCTGAGCAGTCTGCAGAACCTCAAACTTGTTCTTAAGTTCCAGTACATACTGCTTTTTCTCCTCTTCTGTTATCTCAAAGACCTTTGTATTATTTAATTGAGTCATTTTTTCCTTTCCTTTCCTACATCTATATCAAGTGTACATCTTACCATTCTGTGATCACTTCCAACATTTACCTTATTCAGGACAGTAAAATCATTCACAATATATCTTCTGTTAGTGAGGATGAAGTAGATTTCATTAGTGGACTCTTCCATGTCCACTTTCTGTTCACCCTTTTCTTGAAAAAAGTGTTCGTTACTGACAGTCCTTGAGATTCTGCAAATTCCACAAGTCTTTCACTTCTTTCATTTCTTTCACCAATTCCAAAATTTCCTATTGTTCCCCTTTCTGCACTGTTTTGTCTTTTTCCAACCTTAGCATTGAAGTCCCCCATAATAATAGTGTACTGGTTTTCTGCTCATCTAGAAGACTCTTAATTTCGGTGTACATTTCTTCAACCTCTTCATCATCGTGGCTCGATGTTGGTGCATAAATCATTATAATCTTTAGCTTGTACCTCTTAGAAATCTTGAGTATTAGTCTCACACCCTTGGTGATGTAATTTTGAATTCCAAAATGTTGTTTTTAAAATCTTTATGGACCAGAAACCCAACTCCACCTTCACTCCTTTCACTGTTTCTATTGGTGTACAGCAGATTTCCACTTGATAAACTTATAAGTGATTCATTTCTTCTTCTTGTTTCAGCCAAACCGATGATATTCCAATTCACATTTTCTAATTCCTTTTCCAGCTCTAATATCCTGTCTTCACCGATGAGTGATCTTACGCTATAACAGGAAAAGTTCAGTTTCCGTGCATGGCAGCCTGGTCGTACCCAGAGATCCTTAGCACCTCTGCTTCCACTCTGATCCTCTCGCTGCTGTAAGAGGGAGAGTGAAAGCTGCTGTGGGCTGAGGGCCATTTTTTTTTGTCATGCTGTCATATGCTGGAGGGTTTGGTCTTTTCCTCTTCACGCTGACCAGGCGTCTTGAAGAGAACCACTCTACACGTTCGTTGCCACCTAAGTGACATAACAGGGCTTACCATCGAGAAGGTGTGCATGAGTGGATTTTAGGGAGGCAGGCCAACCGGACTTCTCCTAAATCTTCTGTAATAGAGAGATATTGGATCCATCAGTGTTTTAGGCTGAGTGTCTGATAACACACAGGATACCTGTTCCCCTCTAAGCCCCTACATAAGGTGCCTCCGTAGCCAAGTGGGCAGGAGCAGCAGTGCGTAGCACACGCTTCTTTTTTAGATCGGGGTTCGAGCCCGTGATCCACCAAATACGGAGGATGCAGAAAGGTCAGGGAATGACCACCGCATATCCCCTGAGCAATATGGCCTTAGTTGCTAATGCTCCTAGAACACCAAATAACAAATAACAAGCCCCCACATACTTGGAGATGATGCCAATTTATCAGAGCTTTTTACTTAACTAAAAATGATCAATATATACAATCACTTATAGACCTATTTCCTTTCATATACTGATCTACACTTCAAAGTAATAGGGGCAATTTGGCCAAGTAGCCCTTGTGCCATTGAATCTAAATCCAGCAACAACAGTTCATGAAAAAGTGTTCATGTTTCTAATAATAATAATCTGTTTAATAGAATATAGTCATTACTAACAGCTAATGAAATTATATCTTCAATATTATTTGTTAGATGTAATAGGGCCAAGTTGCTTCTGCACCAAAAACCTCCAAACTACAAGTACTACATGTGACTTTGCCGTTTAGAACTTGATTATTCTAGATGCTGCATCTTCTTCTATCTTCAGCTCTGTTCAGCACACCACCAAGCTGAATATTCTGACTTCTGTCCAGTTTACACTGATAGCTCTCAGAGTCTGACCTATTGTATGGGATCAACTGTTGTCCTTCCAGGCACTACTATACAGGCCTCACATAAGGCGTTCAATTAACACGATATTCATTTAACACTATTTGAAAAATGATACCACTTTTCATTTTACATGATGCAAATTTCCAGTTAACGCGATCTTTTTTTTTTTTTTTTTATGCGATAGTTGAAAAAGATTTGAATCGCGCTTTAAGCTTACCGCAAGTCGTACGGTCAATAAACAAACATTTGCCTGCTGCCCGCCTCGGTGTGTTCCATCAACCATCAGAAGAAGACGTGTTTGTCTCCTGCTAATAAAGTCAATGCAGATTTGCATTTAAAAATTCTGATTTTTAAATGAGCCAGATGAAAATGTTACCGCGAAGGAGATAATGGTAAAAGAATTAGATGAAATCTTTCGTATCGCATAGAACCTCAAACAAAAGGTTTGATGTTCTTTGCGATATTTATTTCGCCAGGGCCCAGAGAAGATTGTTGTCGGCTATCGGAAATTGATTGATGAAAAGAGAAAGTCAACACTGTTCAAATATTTCCGCAACAGTAATTTCTTCATTGTGTATTTTATGTCAGAGGTTCCCCAAGTTTCTCGTTTCACGGTGTCTTTAATGTCTCAGTAATTTTTTCAAGGCGCACCCAGACCAAAAGAAATACCTAACAGTTCCGTTTAGTAGTTAAGTCCAAACAACTTAATAAGAAATGCTGAAACTGTGAACTACCTCTAGCTAGTAGTTCGCGTGTTGTCCGATAGACGTAGAGTATCACTGTGTTTCCCTCAAATTTAAAATATTCTGCGGCGCACAGTTTAAGAACCACTGTTTTATGCAATAAACATTTAATTCCATAATTATTTTCATTATCTTTTACTTTATATACAGTTAAAAAGTTATTTAAAAGGTATTTTTAAAATTCTTTATGAACATTCCAGAAGGTCAAGGACCAACTATAATTTTTCCTATTGGTTATTCTATTTGATTAATGCGTTTCCATTTTGCGCGATGCGCTCGTGGGACGAATTAATCGTGTTAATCGAGGCCCGCCTGTACATATAGCAGATATCTTCTGAATGCAACGTATACACTGAAAAACCGTACACTGTAGAGTCAGCCTTGGATTATATAAGATGTCATCAATACCAGTGGTTTATTATATACACCTGTTCTTTGAGTTTTATCCAGGATTTATCAATGATGAGATATACTACTCATCCAATTCTGTACCAGGCTCATCAGATGATGTGCCCTCTCTATGAGGGAATATTTGATATCCACTTCTGTATCTCCAACCACATTGGACTTAGTGGAAACAAGTTGGTTGATACTGCAGCCAAAACAGCTGCTCCCACAAATAATCTTGGACTGCAATTCTGTCAGTCCCTACACACTGCAGTCAAATAAATGTAATTCAATGTATTCACAGTGGCAAGGTTCATGGCATGGGCCTCTAAGCATCATACTATAAAATTAAGCCTGTGATTAGAACGAGGCAGCCTGCTTCACACAGGAGTTGTAAAGAGGAATTTCTTCTTTTCTTGCTCAATCTTGCATAGGACATAGTTATTTGGCACATTCCTTTCTGCTGAAGTTTGATGGCTCTCCTGTGTGCAAGCAGTGCCATCTTTTAAATGTTAAACATGCTTTAATTGAAGGTTCAAATTTTAGAATTACTTGTTTTACTGCTTTTAACCATATACATTCAGTCAGATTTTATCCAACAATGACCGTGTTCAGCAGGTCATTTTTTGCAAATTATTAATCTGCACACACATAAAAGTTAGTTTTACTCTAATACTGTCTTTTATTTCTTTCTATACATGTAACTTTTTGTTTTGATGTGGTAACCTATTTAAAATTTTACCAAAATACTACATTTTTGAAATTATAACTTTGTCCTGGCACATAATCCCCTTCGAAAATGAAAATTCTTCTCTTTACCTTTAATTACTGTAATTTCTTTGGATTCTTTCCATACCACAATGTTATGGTAACTGCGATTACTGACTCCTTAACTTGAAGTTTAATGGATTTGTGATTGCTTAAAAATCTCAATAATGAGGCATGCATATTTTTGAAAGATTTAATTAGGAAACAGAACATATCAGAATAACTGGTGAGAGAATAAGATGTTATATATTTTTATGCAAAAGCTAAGGTCATATTTGGAATCAACATATCCAATTTTGTAGAGAAACACTAAGAAACGCTCTCCTTCTTTCTGATTTAGAAATGTATTCTTACCACCAATAAAACAAAACCCTTGGTTACTTTAATTCCAGTATTGTTATCTTATCTTGTTAGATTCAGTAAGAGTAACCAATTTTTAAACCAACATTTTATTACCAAATTTATTTTTATTAATAAGATTATTAAAAAATTTCTTTTAGAGAAAAAAGGAGAAACCTCCAAGTCCTACTTCTGTTATTTGCAGCTTAAAGAAGAAATGAAAAGTAAATTTATATACGAATATTTTTAGCAAGTACTTTGTTTCAAAACAAATTGTTTTTCATTGAGTAAAATACTTGGAATTTATAATGTTTATTTTATTCATTACTTAAAATAGAGCCCTGTGTGCTAAGTGATTTAGTGACTAAGTTGAACTTTTCCAAAGCAATTGATATAGCATTTCCTCCTGTCATACACTGATTCTAATTTTTATGTATTCTTCCTTTTTATGTGACACCATACAGAATACTAAACTCATTGAAAGATTGTCCTCCTTGAGGTCACTGAGGAGGAAATCTGCTCCAAACTAAAATCACTAGGAATGGTAGTCGTTAAATAATTTCCCTGCTTAAGGATGGGAACTTGGTACCAACAAGAAACCTCATCCTTATGTTTAACTCTAGAACATCCCCAAACTCAATAAAAGCTAGGTATATCATCAATATTAGGCCATACATACCAAACCCACTGCAATGTTTTAAATGCCAAAAATATGGGCATTCGCAGATGGCCTGTCATGGAGTGGTTGCTTATCCTTATTGCGGTGCAAAATACCATGAATGCACTGCATGTACAGCAACCAAATCCACTTTAGTCATATGCGAAGGTGAGCACCCTGTGTACTCCGGGGCATGCCAGCAGTGGAAAGAAGAAAAAGAGATACAAAGGTTCAAGGTGGAGCTGAATATATCCTATCAGAAGGCAAGGAAAGCAGTGAAACCAATAAATAGTAAAAAGCTTAAATATACAGAGAAAGTTGCATGTAAACACTCTATTGCTGCGCAGACCAATGTCTATCCCATCAAAAGAGTCATTCATACCAATCGCATGCTATTTATTGAGTTCTTAATAACCCACACAAAAAATCCAGTCAGCTGCCACTCCAATATCAATACCTCCTAGCGCTCCCCACCCACTACAGAAACCAACTACTTCATTTTAGTATATTAAGATGTGGTGTGGACACACACTGGTCAGTTGGACTTAACCCCTCATCAGTATGGGAATGAGCAGCAAACAGGCACTCCAACATAGGGATCCCTTTCCCTATGAACTTTCACTCATACCGCCAGGGTTGGTTGTTCTATTGCAGCATTTCCCAAACTTTTTTAGTAACGGAACATCTCACAATATATTTATGGAACACAAAACACAAGTTTAGCAGGTATCAAAGAACTATTTGCTAATATTTTATTACATACACCACACTGTGCATCAGGAGCACTTTTTTTCCAACACATTTAAAGCCTAAATTCAAATAACTGTCATCAAACTGCTAGCTTGGGGGGATACAAAGACTAATAGTTTAACAGTAACCGCAGGCAGGGGTGAAGGTGATTCTTGCACAACTTCTATTAGAATAAGAAGCGACCTGGAGCGAGGGGTGTTGGGGGTTTCAGGGACGGATGGCAGTCATCCTGGAATAGTTGGGTATATGGGATGTGTTAGGGTAACAAGGAATAGGCATAGGAGCATGTATGCTTGCATGTATACCAATGCTAGAAGTATAGTAAATAAATTTGATGAATTTGAAGTGTTGGTCAAGACATCAAAGGCGGATATTGTTGGGATAGCAGAGACGTGGTGTCACAAAGATATAAGGAATGCAGAACTGGAATTTGGGGAGTACAATGTGTACAGAAAGGATAGACAGGACAGAAAGGGAGGAGGTGTTATGCTGTTAATTAAGAAAAACATAAAATCAAAAGAAGTGCATCCAGTTGATATAGATGGACAGTGCACTGTTGAGTCAGTTTGGTGTGACATAAGCACTGCAAAAGCAAAAATAAGAGTAGGAGTGTGTTATAGGCCTAATGACTCGAATGAGTACAATGAACAATTGTACAGAGAAATAGAGTGGGCCAGTAAATCAGAATGTCTTATAATGGGGGATTTTAACTTCCCAGATATTGACTGGAACTTGTGGGTTGGTCACTCACACACTAGTCAGACTTTTGTGGATTTATTGGATGATTGTTTTCTGCAGCAGCATGTTCGAGAGGCAACCAGAGAAAGTAATACTCTTGATCTGGTTATCAGCAGTGATCATTCGTGTATTAAGAATTTGCAGATAAAGGAACCACTAGGTGGCAGTGATCACAGTGTGCTGAAGTGGGATTTACTCAAAGAGGTAACTACCGTCAGGGGTAAAGGAAAGGGTTTTTGCTTCCGTAAAGGGGAGTACAGTGGTCTCAGACAGTTTTTAAATTCTGTACAGTGGGATCGACTGACGATGTTACAAAGAGTAAATTCTAAGTGGGAAGCATTCAAGGAATTAATCGTGGAAGCTACTAGACTTTTCATACCGATGAAGAAATATTGTTCAAGGTTTAGGCCTAAATGGTTATCAAATGAACTAATGAGACTCGTAACAGAGAAGAAAAATGCATGGGATGCATATAAATTATCAGGCGATGCAGAAGCCTGTAGCAGATATAAGCTAGTCTGTAATCAGGTCACAAAGGAGGTTCGGCAGGCAAAGGCGGATTACGAGAAATCTTTGGCAAAAGATGCTAAGAAAAACAGCAAGGATTTCTTTACTTATATAAACTCTAAAAGGAAGGGGATGAATCTGATTGGTCCACTTGACATCGATGGTTAGACTGTTGATGATCCTGCTCAGATGGCAAACAAACTGAATGAGTATTTTGCATCTACATTCACACGTGAGGAATCATTACAGTTTGAAAATGGAAGAAGGTTATCAAATTGTAGCAGTGTGCTTAATGATTTTGTAATAACTGAGAGCAAAGTGGAGGAGAAATTGTTGAAGTTAAACATAAGAAAGGCACCTGGGGCGGATGGGATCTATCCAGTTATATTAAAGGAGGCGGCAAAGCAACTAAGCAAACCCTTAGCCATAATTATGAGAGAATCCTTGGATTCAGGGGAGGTTCCCACGGACTGGAGATGTGCAAATGTATCCCCAATTCACAAAGGAGGTTCGAAGGGTGACACGAATAATTACAGACCAGTTAGTTTAACTTCTGTTCCGGGTAAAATAATGGAGTCACTGGTTAAAGATGCATTGCAGGATCATCTAGACAAGACTGCAGCAATAATTCAGACACAGCATGGGTTTGTTAAGGGAAAGTCTTGTCTGACAAATTTGATTGGTTATTATGATGTGGTCACAAAGGAACTGGATGCAAAAAATAATTTTGATATCATATACTTGGATTTCAGGAAAGCTTTTGACACTGTTGCGCATGGAAGACTACTGTACAAATTGGAGCAGAATGGTATTAAGGGTAAGTTGCTACAATGGATAAAAGGATGGTTAAGTGGGAGAAGACAGAGGGTGGTAATCAATGGGTGCTGCTCTTCGTGGACTAATGTTATTAGTGGAGTCCCACAGGGTTCGGTGTTGGGTCCACTGTTGTTTTGTATATTTATCAATGATACTAATGAAGGTATATCAGGCTTAATGTCGAAGTTTGCAGATGACACGAAGGTTGGCAGGGTTGTTAATGACAGTAATGGCAGTGTGCTACTGCAACAGGATCTAGATAATTTGGGCAGATGGGCTAAGAAGTGGCAACTGAAGTTTAACCTTGACAAATGCACAGTACTGCATATGGGTAGAAGTAACCCCAGAGAAACGTACCAACTGTGTGGTACTACACTTAAGGTGGTAGAAAATGAAAAAGACCTGGGAGTAATTGTGCAGTCAGATATGAAGTTTTCTGAGCAATGTAGACAGGCTGCTAGGGCAGGTCATGGGGTTTTGTCAATGATATATAGGAATTTTGCTAGCAGGGAAAAGGAGGTGATTGTCCCTCTGTATAAGGCAATGGTCAGGCCACGCCTTGAGTACTGCGTACAGGTCTGGAGGCCTCATTTTAGGAAGGATGTAGATTTGCTTGAGCGTGTACAGAGAAGAGCAACACGATTGGTGAGGGGAATGAAGGGATCCTCTTACCAAGAGAGGCTTAAGTTTTGCAAATTGCAGTGGCTGGAGACTAGGCACCTGCGCGGTGATCTGATTGAGGTCTATAAGGCCTTGAATGGGTTGAGCACGCTGAATTCTGATGGGATCCTCCCACTTGTTCAGAATACGAACCTACGGGGACATAAGTTCAAATTAAGAAAGGATAGATGTAGAATAGATGTGCGGAAATTTGCCTTTAGCCAGCGGGTGGTTAATTGCTGGAACAAACTTCCATCTGTCGTTGTGGAAGTTGATAGATTAAATAAATTTAAGGAGGAACTGGACAGGCATTTGGAGGGAATGGTGTGATTTTTTTTTTTTTTTTTTTGGCTGATGCTGCATAAGCTCCTACATTTGCTTTCTTGCATCAAGTGCCACCACCACTACTACTACTACTACTACTACTACATACTTTCGTTTTAGTCTTTTATTAGTTGGTTCCTGTTTTTTTCACATCAAATTTTTGGTACAAAAAGGGTACAATTGTTCAGCTTCACTTTGAAGTATGACAATATCGTGTTCATTTTAATTTACCACAGTTGCAATACTAGAAGTACTTGCTTCTCGTTTTAAAGTTCCTTTTTTCAACCACAAATCCATGGTCATTTATTTTAATAATAATATTTCGAAATACTGATAATTATAAAAAAAAATTTATACAAGGAAGTGAGTTTAGTTATGATATCGGTTCTCTTCCCGCTTTCATTCCTATGTGCTCCAGGCCAAATTGCATATGAATGGCATGTGTTATTTGTAATGCAGCTTTCGGGATTTCCCCCAACTTCACATTACAAATAACACTATAGCAGCATTTCCCAAACTGTGTTCCGCGAAAAATAGTAATTAATAATTAAAAAAATAAAATAAATAAGTTTTGCATAATTGTAGCATACACCACTTTTGTATCATTATAATTTTTAAGATTTTTTTTTTTTTTCGGTTATTAATATACTTACATAGACTAATAATCAAATAGACAGCGGAACACTTTATTTTGGTAGACTTTGCACAGAAAAGTATGCGTAGATGTCATTATCCCTACGTATACTTTTCTGTGCAAAGCCTGCCAAAATAAAGTGTTCCGCTGTCTATTTGATTATTAGTCTATGTAAGTATATTAATAACCGAAAAAAAAAAAAAAATCTTAAAAATTATAATGATACAAAAGTGGTGTATGCTACAATTATGCAAAACTTATTTATTTTATTATTTTTTTTAATTATTAATTACTATTTTTCTCGGAACACAGTTTGGGAAATGCTGCTATAGTATTATTTGTAATGTGAAGTTGGGGGAAATCCCCAAAGCCGCATTACAAATAACACAATACTACTGAAACCAAATGAGTAAGAAAAACCACAAGGCGCCACCAATAACACAAGAGAAAATGGATGTTGAAGACAAGGAGGTACCAAATGACTCAATCCTGGAATTCTTTGCCGAAGAAGAAGAAATGGATGCTGGCCAATGCCCATTCTTTCCAAAGAGAGAGAGAGAGAAATCCAGAACTGAGAAAATAAAGTCCTCAGCCCTTCAGAAACCATCAGACAGACCACCAAAATCTAAATAATGACCACACTAAAATTCTTACGGTGGAATTGCTGTGGATTCCTTCAGAATGATGATATAAAGGCTCTCCTCCATAAGCATGAACCAACATGCTTAAGCTTACAAGAGACCTATTAAGAGCAAATGAGGACCCTCACTGTTGATTTATTCAAAAAGAGAGAACTGGGGATGGACCTGGCTACTCTGTGGCCAGGTCCATCCCCAGTAAACCATGCGTTTCGAATAAATCAAACACCATCCCCAATAACTATGGATATGGTTAGCCCACCATACTTGTGAGTAACCACACTCCATTTCAGGCTATTCCACTTACCACCAACTTAGAGGATGTAGCAGTTCGGCTTACAGTAGGGTTCCTCTTAACTGTATGCTCCATCTATTTGCCATGTAAGAATGACATGCCCCAAGATCTCATTAAGCAATTTCCGTCCCCTTTTCTGTTACTAGATTTTAGTGGACACCGTACTCTCTGGGGTAGAGCTGGCATCAATGGAAGGGGCCAAGCTATAGAGTGCATGCTCGCAATGATCTGGCTCTGCTAAATGTGACACAACTTTTTTTCACATGCCTACCTGTACATTTACCATGATTGATCTGTCTATATACTCCTATTTGTAAAAGGTTAGGTTAGCAAGTGAACACTACGTTAAAGAAAATATTTATGGTAGTGTTCACTTGTTGTTGTTCCTTGAAGTTGTCACAGATATTCTCTCAGACAAGCCAAACAAGCTGTACTTGCTACCTGGCAGTCTAAAATGCTGATGGAACTGATGTTCGGGTGACATTCAAGTAAAGTAGACCCAATTTCAACGAAGTCCGGATGGTCTCTGACAGCCAAATCTTCTGCTTGCAACTTCACAATGGTGGGACTGTTAGTAATCCTAGGTATAATCTCCATGCACAAGCACATGTTTTTCCTTCTGCTTGGAAATTGGCTCATATCCAGCCAGTTCCTAAAAAGGGTGACAAATCCTTCCCATCCAATTATTGTCCTATTGCAATTACTTCTACTATTTCTAAAGTAATGGAGAAATCAATTAACAGCCAACTCTTAAACTACCTAGAAACCTTCCGTTTGATCAACGATTGCCAGTATGGATTCCATCAGTGTCGGTCCACTAGTGATATTCTGTCTTGTGTTACCCATTTATAGACAAATTCATGTAAAAGTTCGGTGAAAAACAAGCTTCCATCTTATGGTTTGCCAGCTGTTTTTTGTAGTTGGTTATCCAGTTTTCTCTCGTTTCGTTCACTGAGGGTGATGGTAGATGGCTCTCTGTCTTCTAACTTCTCCACTAATGCTGGTGTCCCCCAAGGTTCAGTGGAAGACCTTCTTCCATTGACTGGAAATCCTGTCCATAGTTTTGCTGATGAAAGCACATTGCATTCCACTTTCTATTTTAAGAAACCTTGCCCTGTTCAATCAGCTTCAACTTCTCGAATATCTGCTACCAATTCCTTGAATGCTAATCTCCAGGTCATTCTCCAGTGGGTCAAAGACAACTTAGTTGATTTCAATCCTTCTAAAACTCAGTCTTGTCTTATATCTCGTAAAAAGAATTCTTCTGCTCCTATGGTTATCTTTGGTGACACTCCGATTTCTAGGCAAAATGATATATCTCTTTTGGGGATTACCCTGACTTCTAATCTCTCTTGGCACAAGCACATTACAAATATTGCTTCCTCTATATCTAAAAAAACTTGGTTTTCTCTTTTGCTCTTGGTGTAACTTTTTTTCCAAACAGCTGTTCACTCTGTACAAATTGCAAATCTGCCTTACCATGGAATATCATTCCCACATCTGGGGCGATGCCCCCAAAACCTCTCTCAGGCTTCTATCTTCCATTCAGAAGAAGGCAGTTAGGTTAATTAATGACTCCTCTCTAACAGAGTCTCTCCACTCGCTGTCTCATAGACATACTGTTTTTGCTGCATGTCTTTTCTACAAATACTTCCATGGGCACTATTCTTCTGAATTAGCTTCTATAATTAATGCTCTCTCTTTGAAAACATCCAAACACGTGGTGCCAACATCCGTTTTCTGGAACAACCTTCCTTCATACGTATTTCCTGAAAATTACAGTCTACAGAAGTTCAAGTTTAATTAGCATTAGCATTAGTAGAGGCATTTGATGCAAGAAAGCAAGCTTATGCAGCATCAGCCAAAAAAAAAAACCCACTTCCACTTCACCCCTCTGTTCGTTCAAAATACCTGTCCAGCTGAGCCTTAAACTTATTTAGGCTATCAACCTCCACCACAAGGGATGGCAGTCTGTTCCACCAACCAACCACCCGCTGGCTAAAGGCAAATTTCCGCACGTCTATCCTACATCTGTCTTTCCTCAATTTGAATTTATGCCCTCTCAGGTGATTTTTCTGAGCTAGAGGAAGAATCCCATCAGCATTGAGCATGCTTAAACCATTCAAGGCTTTATACACCTCTATCAGATCACCTCGCTGGTGCCTAGTCTCCAGACACTGTAATTTGCAAAACTTAAGCCTTTCTTCGTAAGAGCACCCCTTTGTTCCATTCACTAATCTTGTTGCCCTTCTCTGTACTCGTTCCAGCAGCTCTACATCCTTCTTGAAATGAGGCCTCCAGACCTGTATACAGTACTCTAGGTGTGGCCTGACCATTGCCTTATACAATGGAATAATCACCTCCTTATCCCTGCTGGAAAAATTCCTGTATATCATTGACAATACTCCATGAGCTACTCTTGCAGCCCGTCTGCACTGCTCAGAGAACTTCATATCTGCCTGCACAATCACCCCCAAGTCCCTTTCATTCTCCACCACTGTCAGTGCAGCACCACAGAGTTGATACGTTGCTCTGGGGTTGCTGTTTCCCATGTGTAGTACTTTACATTTGTCAATGTTAAACTTCATTTGCCACCTCTCAGCCCATCTGCTCAACCTTTCCAGATCCTGTTGCAGCAGCATAGTGTCAGTAGTGTCCTTGACAACCCTGCCAACCTTTGTATCATCTGCAAACTTGGACATTAAGCTTGATATACCATCATCAATATCATTTATAAATACAGAAAACAATAATGGACCCAACACTGAGCCCTGAGGGACTCCACTAATAACATTAGTCCACGATGAGCAGTGTCCATTGATTACCACTCTCTGTCTTCTCCCCCTCAACCACCCCTTTATCCATAGCAGCAATTTGCCTCCAATGTCACACTGCTCCAATTTGTGTAGCAGTCTTCCATGTGCAACAGTATCAAAAGCCTTTCTAAGATCCAAGTATATAATATCAAAGTTATTGTCTGCATCCAGTTCTTTTGTGACTGCATCATAGTATCCAATCAAGTTGGTCAGGCAAGACTTCCCCTTTACAAAACCATGCTGTGTCTGAGCTATAACTGAAGTCTTGTCTAAATGATCCTGCAGTGCTTCTTTAACCAGTGCCTCCATTAATTTTCCTGGAACAGAAGTTAAGCTCACAGGTCTATAATTACTTGTGTCAGCCTTTGATCCTCCTTTGTGAATTGGGGTCACATTTGCACATTTTCAGTCTATGGGTACCTCCCCTGAGTCCAAGGAAGCTCTCATAAT
Organism: Mastigoproctus giganteus; assembly: GCF_048544385.1. Taxonomy (NCBI): domain Eukaryota; kingdom Metazoa; phylum Arthropoda; class Arachnida; order Uropygi; family Thelyphonidae; genus Mastigoproctus; species Mastigoproctus giganteus. Next base: position 141,297,441 of record NC_143579.1, on the reverse strand, counting down.
TATGGCTAAGGGTTTGCTTACTTCCTTTGCTGCCTCCTTTAATATAACTGGATAGATCCCATCCACCCCGGGTGCCTTTCTTGTGTTTATCTTCAACAGTTTCTCCTCCACTTTACTCCCAGTTATTTCAAGATTCTGTAGCTGACTGCTAGAGTTGAATACACCTCTGGCATTCCCCTTGCTGAATAACTCCTCATGTGTGAATGTCGATGCAAAATATTCATTTAGTTTGTTAGCTACCTGAGCAGGATCATCAACAGTTGACCCATCAATATCAAGTGGACCAATCTGATTCATCCCCTTCCTTCTAGAGTTTACATAAGTAAAGAACTCTTTGCTGTTTTTCTTTGCATCCCTTGCCAAGGATTTCTCGTAATCTGCCTTCGCCTGCCTAACCTCCTTTGTAACTTGGTTGCATATCAACTTGTATCTATCATAGGCTTCTGTGTCATGTGTTAATTTGTAAGTATCCCATGCATTTTTCTTCTCTGCCATATGCCTCATTAGTTCATCTGACATCCATTTTGGCCTAAACCTTGAACAATATTTCTTAGTCGGTATGTAAAGCCTAGTAGCTTCCAAGATAAGTTCTTTGAATGCTTCCCATTTTGAGTTTGCTGTTGGTAACATCATCAGTTGGTCCCACTGTATAGAATTTAAATACTGTCTCAGTCCATCGTAGTCGCCTTTACGGAAGCAATAACCCTTCCCTTTACCCCTAATGGTAGTTACCTCTTTCAGTAACTCCCACTTCAGCACACTGTGATCACTGCCACCTAGTGGTTCATTTATCTGCAGATTCTTAATGCATGAAGAATCACTGCTGATAATCAAATCAAGAGTATTACTCCCTCTAGTTGCCTCCCGAACATGCTGATGTAGAAAACAATCATCCAATAAATACACAAAAGCCCTGCTAGTGTATGAGTAACCAGCCCCCAAATTCCAGTCAATATCTGGGAAATTAAAATCTCCCATTATAAGACTCTCTGATTTACTGGCCCACTCTATTTCCCTGTACAGTTCCTTATTATACTCATCAGAGTCATTAGGCCTATAGCACACTCCTACTCTCAATTTTGATCTCCCAATGCTTATGTCACACCAAACTGACTCAACACTGCACTGTCCAGCGATGTCGACTGGCTTCACTTCCTTGGTTTTTATGTGTTTCTTAACTAATAGCATAACCCCTCCCCCCTTCCTATCCTGTCTATCCTTTCTGTAGACGTTGTACTCCCCAAATTGCAGTTCTGCATCCCTTATATCTGTGTGACACCACATCTCTGATATCCCAACAATATCTGCCTTTGATGTTTTGAGCAATACCTCAAATTCATCAAATTTATTTACTAAACTCCTAGCATTGGTGTACACGCAAGTATACCTGCACCTGTTTCTATTCTTAGCTACCCTAACACAACCCATGTGTTTATTTGTACCGCAATGACTCCCAGCAGTCTCTGAAATTTTAACATTAAGAGACAGCAGTCTCTTAATGTTAACAAATATCTTCTTTTGTCTTCTCAACCTGATGCCAAGCACTGTACTAAATACTATAGGTCCTAATACCTCTCGTGTTTGGGGTTTTCATACAAAAAAAAAAAAAAACTTCATGTGATATCCACCCTTTTCAATGGAAGACCAATGCACCCATCTAGGATACCACAGTGGAAGATTGATCGTGCTGACTGCAATGCCTTCAAAGATGTGGCATTGTTTAATACCACTACAGTCAGCAAGGAGTCAATTAATGATGCAGTAAGCACATTATAGACAGTGTTGTCCAAGCAGCGGGAATTGCAATTCCAAAGACATTGATTTGGTTTCCACCAATTCCAAAATTGGTGGTGCCAAATACACAGCAGCAAGAAACACTCAAAACCAGGCGAGGGTATATTTCATCATTACCCCAACACATATAACCTAAGAGCCTTCAAATGTGCATGTGCCAAAGCATGTTACATAAGATGTCTGAGTCAGAATGAATCTTGGATCCACCTCACATCTTCATTTTCCATCTGGAAAATGAAGGCAAAATACACATCACACCCTTTATTGATCTCGGAGCATAATGGATGTGCAATTGCAGACCCAACTGGGATTTTAAAACTCTGAGGGGGGGGGGGTGATATTTACTAAAGTGTCTGCCAAAACATCTTACCTGCTTCCTGGGTTTCTGGCCATCAAACAAAATGCTGAAAAGCAACATTTGAAGTTATCATCAAATAACTGTAAAGAATACAATCAACCATTCACAGATTGGGAAATGAAAGCAGCACTATCACTATCCCATATGAGTGCCATCTGGCAAGATGACATCCATTATAAAAAGATTAAACATCTTTCATCAGAATCCAAAAATTGTTAAACGACTGCAATCCGGAGACCTAATTATTGAAACATCCAACACCAAACATTCCAAGTGGCTGCTCAAAACAACGACATTCAGTGGGCTGCCAGTATCTATTACTCCACATAACACCTTAAATTCCTCGAAAGGCATAATAATAGAATGGGATCTACTTACAATATCTGTAGAGAAATTACTTCAAGATCTGAGTGATAAAAAAGTAATCGGCGCCAAACGCATAATAACTAAAAAAAAAAAGATGGAAATCTCGTCCCAACTAGATCAATCATTTTAACTTTCAGCACCCCGGTTTTGCCATTTTCAGTAAAAGCTGGATATTTAAACTGCCGAATTCGGCCTTATATTCCTAATCCCATTCGTTGTTTTAAATGCCAAAAATATGGTCACTCCCAAAAAGCATGCAGAGGTGATGCTATCTGTCCCATTTGTGGTTCCAAGGAGCATACACCAACAGACCTTTCAGTCTAAGTCCCATTTACCCCAACTGCAAAGAAAGTCATCCAGCCTTTTCCAAATCTTGTGAAATGTGGAAAACAGGGAAGAAAATCTAAAAATATAAAATAGAGCACAAAGTCATATACCCTGGGGCACGCAGACAGGTTATGTTGACCATGCCCAGTCGTTCACATGCATCTCACACTCGAAGCTTTCATTCAACAGCAGTTCAAACAGATGTATCAATACCTCCCAGTACATCTCTAGCTAACTGGGTTAAAAAAAACATTATCAAACTCTGGAAAAGACACACATCAAACTAAAATCAGTGAATCGACCAACACTACAATCAGTATCGCAACTGATACTCGGACAGTCCCGCATGACAAGGAAAAATTAAAACCTACTAAAGACAATAAGAAACCTGAATCATCTACCAATAGTATGGAAATAGATGTACACCCAGATCATGAGGAATCCATACTAGAACTTTATGCAAATGACACTATGGATACTGTGCGCCCTACCTTTCCAAAAAAAGACCGAAAAAAATGCTCCTCAAACAAAAAACAGTCAGACAAATCATCCTCAACTAAACCTGAATGAACCACACCATCTTACAATAGAATTGCAGAAGTTTTCGTTGCAGCACTGAAGATATTCAATACCTAATTAACCGATATTCTCCAGTTGCCTTCTGTTTACAGGAAACTTACCTAACCTCGCAAATTTCTCCTTTTATAAAGAACTATTGCTTTTATCGAAGAGATCGAAATACAGTTAATGCTGCCCATGGTGGTGTAGTAATCCCAGTAAATTCGAAGATCCCAACTAAATATATCTCAATTCAAACTGAAATAGAAGCTGTTGCTGTTCGTATAACTCTTCACAGTGCAATAACACTTGTCTCAATCTACCTACCGCCAAACCGTATGTACTCTTTAAAAGATCTTGAAGATCTCTTTATACAGATACCTCTACCTCTCTGTATATTGGGGGACTTTAATGGGCACCACCCCTTATGGCGCTCTCCTAAATTAGATAGACGGGGTAGTCTAATTGAAAGCTTTTTAGGGGCACTAAATCTCACTGTACTCAATACTGGTGCACCAACACACGTACAGCTCCAAACAGGACACACCTCAGCAATAGATCTCTCAATTTTGTTCACCAGTACTGGTCCTGATCATAGAGTGGTATGTAATAAATGATCTCCATGGGCAGTGACCACTTCCCAATAGTATGCAACTTTTTGATAGCACAGACTCCTTCAACTCAACATTGCAGAAAATGGAAATTTGTCTGAGCAGACTGGGCAAAATTTCAGTCATCAATAGCCCTTGATGAGGAAAAAATCCGCCTCCAGCATATTGATAATGTGACAGATTACATCACATCACATACCACCACTTTGCTTATTGGAGCTTGAAGTGGTGAAACCCATGTTTAGTCTCTAGAGCAAAGTTTCCGGCATCCTCCTCCCCCCCATACTTCTCCTTCAACCCATGCACAGTACTAAGTACTATAGGTTTTGATACCTTTTGTGTTTGGGGGTTTCATAAAAAAAAAAAAAAAAAAAAAAAAAAAAATCTAAATGTGGCTAAAGACACAATACCACTATCAAATCCGCTGGGCCAAAAGCATTATAATTACTGGTGGAAGAGAAATGTACCAAAGCAAAGAGAGAAAAAAAAATAAAGCCTGGAATTTGTTTGGCAATGTCCGAGCACAGTCAATCTCATTAACTATAAGAAATTAAGGGCAAAAGCACGCTTCATACAAAAGCAAGCCAAGAAAGAATCCTGGACCTGTTTTGCATCCAGTTTTCACAGAAACACTGATCCCAAAATAATATGGAAAAAAATTAGACAGCTGTCTGGTAAGTTTCCTACCATACCTTCTCCAATCTTCTCCTGGAATGGGCAAGGTCTATCTAATCCTGTAGATGTAGCTAATGCTTTGGGCAATATTTCTGCAGAAATCTCAGTAACATCAGCCTATACTACCTCATTCAAACGAATTAAAAAAACTAAATAAAAACATGTTATTAACTTTCAAACTGCCCGCCTTCTCCCATAAAACAAACCTCTGCAATATTCTGAACTGTTACATGTCATTAGAATAGCCCACAATGGTGCTGCCAGGCAGATGGGATTTATTATGTCATGCTACAACATCTTGATAACAAAGCTTTGCTCCTCCTCCTGGTCTTTTACAATCGTATATTTTTAGAAAATGTTTTTTCAGTTTCTTGGCATCACTCTTCAGTTTTGCCATTCCTGAAGCCTGGAAAAGATCCATCCAACCCCTTAGCTATAGACTCATATCTCTCTCAAGTTGCCTCAGCAAAATCCTTGAGAAAATTATCCACCGAAGACTCGTCTGGATCATTGAGTCAGAACAGCTAATGAGCTATAGTCGAAACAGGTCATGCTTAGATCTTATGGTCAAGGCTGAATTTGCCATCCGTAATGCTTTTGTCAAACATGAACATCTAGTAATGGTTTCAATAGACATAGAGAAGGCTTTTGACACCACCTGGTGGTATTGTATACTTAGTGATCTTTAACTTCCCAGACTACGAGGCAACCTTCCTATATTTGTTCAGAACTTTCTACATACTAGATCATTTCAAGTTCGATACCAACATGCCCTTTCTGAAACTTTCATTCAGGAAGAAGGTGTTCCACAGGGATCAGTGCTAAGTGCCACTTTTTTTGCTCTTAGAATAGATTCTATCACTAAGCAGCTTCCAAATACAGTTGAGACTTATCTTTATGCAGATTTCCATCTCCTGTCACTCTCAAACGTGAGATCTATTGAAAGACAGCTTCAGATATCACTTAATAAAATACAACAATGGGCAAGCCTCAACAGCTCTCCCAGCAGAAAACAGTTGCTATCCAATTTTGTAGACAACGCAAACTTCATCCAAATCCTAAACTTCAAATTTCTAACTTCTCCGTACCGGTCACCAGCAACATCTGATTTCTAGGATTAATCATGGGCAACAAGCTAAATTTCTTAGAGCACATTAAAAAGTACATACAAACATACTCAGAGCGTTATCCGCCCAAACGTGGGGTGCAGATCATACCTCCCTTCTTCGATTATACAGGGCATTACTCAGATCCCATCTTGATTATGGAGCTCCCATTTATGATTTTGCCAGAAAGAGCACATTACGCTGTCTTGATCCAGTCCAACACAGTGCACTGAGGATTGCAATTGGTGCATTCAGAATGTTGCCAGCACATAGTCTCTACATTGATGCTCACGAGCCCCCACTAACTTTACGCAGGAAAACACTGTTACTGAAATATGCTGTCAATATACAAAGTTGTGCCTCTCATCCCATTCAGTCAAACCTTTTCAACCCACCATTAGAAAACCTATACAGAAACAAACCTAGCATAGTAAAACCAGCTGTTCTTCGCTTTCTTGAACTGATGCTGTTGTGGAATATTTCCATCCTTTCCGTACAGCAGGTAGCAACTTATACTCAACCACCATGGGCTCCTCCTCCTCTTCCAACCTGTGACACTTACCTCTTTCATTGGAGAAAGAATACTTTGCAAACATCAAATGTCAAACAACTTCATGCAGTTCACACTCAAAGATATATTGATTTCTCCCCAATTTATACAGATGGCTTTAAATCTAATTCAAATGTTGGAGCAGCTGCAGTGTTTCCAAATAAAATTTTATTAGTATCCCTTCCATCAGAATTTAGTATATTTTCTGCTGAATTATATGCAATCAAACTAGCTTTAGAAAATCTCTATTCTGATTGTTCATTAAAATCTGTTATTTACACTGATTCCCTCAGCTCAATCATGTCGTTATGTAATTCCTCAGATAAAGTCCACCCTGTTCTAGATGAAATCAGAAGCCTATTACTGCAAATTAAAGAATGCAACCAACTGGTCACTTTTTGTTGGATTCCAGTATTTTAGGCAATGAACTGGCCAATAAAGCTGCAAAAAAATCCAACCTTAGATTTAACCAATATCCCTGTTCCAGCATCAGATTATGCACTAACCGTACATGCCGCTTGCCTATCACAATGGACAGCACTCTGGCATTCTCAGACTAATAATAAACTCTTCCAGTTTAAACTTGATCCAAAAATATGGCACTCCAGTGTCTGTACATCGAGACAAGAAGAAGTAGTCCTTTCAAGGGCAAGAACCCACATTCATTTACTCACAGGAGATGATCCACCACAGTGTACACATTGTTCTAACAATTTGACTGTTAAACATATTCTTATTGCCTGCCCCTACTACAAACAAGACAGAACTTCATCCTTGATCTCACTGGTTAATCTTCATAAACCAATAACTCTTGAAAATCTCATTGGTGATAAGGCAAATATTTCTGAATTTTTTGAATTCCTCAGGCAAACTGGGCTTTTTAATTATTTCTGATTTCAGATTTTCTTCTGACTTTACGGAAAACTCTCATCTTTTAATATAATAAGTCAATAACTCTCCCTATGGCAACAATTTTGGCAGATACTTTGGTCAGATAATCTGACACTGGCACTCTAGACTGTGTAGGAACCGCAGAGAGGAAGTTGTTCTAGCTCTGCCTTGCATAGATCCCAGTCATCTTATGCATGCATTTCTGCTGAGGGCAAATGACTCTCCTATGTGTGAGAATTGTGGCACTGTTTTAACCATTCATCATCATTATAGACACAAACATGATTTATATTTTATTGCTTTTTTTCATCTGACTGAGCCTTCTACACTCAGTCAGATATTGTCTGACAATGACCATGTGTCTGCTGTTTTTAGCTATTTAAAATCAATAAACCTATTTACTCACGTTTAAAATTTTACCTTTTATTATTTCTTTATTGATATGTCTTTTATACCTGTTTTATTACACACACACACACACACCTTGACTTAGTGACCTAATCTATTAGGTCATAGTGTACAGTCTGTCCTCGTATAGCACGATAGTTGTGTTCCTAGAAACCCTCGTGCAATGCAAAATCGTGCAATATAAACAACAGGCCCTATGGGAAAAGTGGGGTTAGGTGCCGACCACCCAAGATTGAACACACATTTGGAACCAAAACATTACCAAACACAATAAATAATCGGGTAATTTTAATCGTTATAAAATACTTAGGTATTTTATAATGATTAAAATATGTAATAAAAAATATAATATTTTTTATTATAATATAATAAATAATAAAAAATAAATATTTATTATTATTTATTATATTATAATATTATATTATAATAAAATATTTTTAGTATTTTATTCGTAAAAAATTTATTATATTAAATAAAATAGTCGTAATAAAATATTGCTAATGCTTTTGCTTCTATCGTAAGCAAACTTGTTTTTTGTTTGATTTTCTATCCAAACAGATTACAGCCATTCCATCTCTTCCAATTCTTTGTGTCTTAATCTAATGGATTTTAATTACACTTTGAGTTGTTCACGCTATGAAAGTTGTTTTTATTTTCTCCGCATTCTTTGTAATTCTCGGCGTTGCCTCATTTAGGTCTGTAGCACGTGCAATATCACATGGTCTTTCATTTCGCTCAAAGCGTTACACAATTTCATATTTTTTTCTCTATCGACAGAGGCGGACTGGCCATAAGCCTTACCCGGGAAATCCCGGTGGGCCAGAGGCCGGTGTGATTTTGGCCATAAACCGTAGTATGAGGCCACCATAAATTTTCCCGGGTAAGAATGTTTGGCCCAGTCCGCCTCTGTTTATTGATATTGCTTTTTTTTTTTCTCTCTCTCTGAATCTGCAGTGTCTTCGCCAGGATGCTTCCTTTTCACACTTTTTAAGTACAGTATTTTACTAATTTTTAGGGAATAAAGCGCAATTACAAAACGAGGAGGCACGCTTAATACACATAAACAAAGCTGCGCGCGTATAGCAACTGAATAAACAACACCGTAAAGCCGAGATACACTATTAACACCTCACATTTTACTAAAGCACATTTCTAGGGGTTACTACCATAAAACAATAAAAACAATTTCCAGTTTCGTTTCTGCTAGTGGAATCTGTTGTAAACTCCATCTAATTGCATTTGCGATTATATCGATAGCTGGAATTGTGTTGGTTTTTACGTTATTATGGTGAAATGTGTTTCCCCTTCACTGATATAAAACATATAAATACATTTTCAGAATCTTCTTCATTCCTATCGTGTTGCATTCGGTTGGGGTGATTCCGCGTTCGACTGCCATTTCTTGTAAGGCGAATCGTGCATAAGCGAATTCGGTTTGTGTTATATAAGATAACGTTCCCCTATTTATAAATCGTGTATGATCGAATTCGTGTAATGTAAACAGTTGTGTTATACGAGGACCGACTGTATAGTCGGTCCTCGTATAACACAACAACGAATACAAAACTCTGTAAAGGCTAGATTTATATAGGTTAGTGAGTGTTCTTGTAGTGTTAGTGTGGGGTTCTGTTGTTCATCTGGCCTCACAGCCTGAAGGCATGTGTTTTCAGACAAAAACCTCTAGTTTACCATCCAGCACCATGAGGAGGCCAGCCGGACAGTAGGGAGTATGAATGCACTGGCGGGGCAAGCCTGGTGGTGGCCAAAGCTACAAACGGAGTGCCCAATAAAAAAAAAAAAAAAAGTGAAAGTGGAAATAGTAGTGGGATGGCAGGAAGTGGTAGAATGATAGGGGGGGATGCAGTAGCCATGGTGCTCTCCTGAGTGAAAATCCCCCCCCCCCCCAGGTCAGGATGCCTATCCTGCTCTGGGGTGGGAGTTGATAGATGGCAGTTGGTTGCCCACTAGGCGAAGGGCTGCAACCCAGATGGTAGGAATGAAAGAATTTAGATAAAGAGATGCCTATGTTGGAGTGCCTGCATTGGTGAAGTTTTTAGATATTAAAACTAAGGTTAATATATATTTAACAATAACATGTTATGGTTTGTGTTCTCTCTGTCTCTCTCTCTCTCTCTCTCTCTCTCTCTCTCTCTCTCACATTTATACACTTTCATTCATCTGGCTTTCATATGATTTGTTCATCTCTTTCTCTCTGCACTGCATTCTGTGGGAACCTTGACTTACTATTATTCTTCAGTTGAGGTGCAAATCCTGCTGCAGCTTTTGCAGGCTAGGGGAGAATACAGTGAGTATGTTTGTGTTGTTAGTATTAGAATAATTTCTGTTTCACAGATTCGTGTTTTCGTGTTGGCAGTCATGAATTTTATCATACTAAAAATTTGGCTGCTGCTCTCTGCATTCACACTGAGTGATGGTGGGGCATGCTCGCCTTCAGTCTTCCAGTGAGTGTTATCCGAGTAGGACAGCTTGTTACGTGTGTGTGTGTGTGTGTGTGTGTGTGTGTGTGTGTGTGTGTGTGTGTGTGTGTGTGTGTGTTAGGCTACTTGTGCTTAAAATATTACTGTGCTTATGTGAATACCCATGGGTTCTAGGCCCTGCGTACCAAGCGTTCCGTGGCCAAGTGATCTCAATGCGTTTTTCAAAGTGGGCTATCTAGAGAGTTTTTGCAATTATATATTCTGTTTACTTCTGAATACCGTTTTCCTCATTTTATATTTCAGTAGCTCTTTCATTCTACAAGAAGTTGGCAAAGGCCCAGAAAGGAAAGAAACCTTTGTTTCTTTTTTCTTTATTACTAATACAACTAATAGCCACTTGGTCACCTCGTGGCACTGCTCCTGCCTCCCCATGGCAGGTCCGGTGACCTGGGTGGTAAAGACAAACCCCCAGGGCCAAAAGGAGCCAACATGGATATAAGTAACTATCCACCTTTAGAGCCCTCGAGCTCAAGATCAGAAATTCCTGACATCGACCATGACTCCAATCGTCCGAAGCGACTACGGATGGAAAATCAGAATAAAGACATGCCAGCATTTCTTATAATGCACTCATTATCCATGCAACCTGTTGGCAAACTATTGCCTTTTCTTATACAGAAATGTTTAGATTCGGTTTGTGGATCTCCTAAAATGGTTAAAGGTCTCCAATCTGGAGACCTTATAATTGAAACTTCTAAGACAAACTCATTCAGAGAAGCTGTTAAAATTAACATCATTTAACAGTTAGCTATGCCCCATAACACTCCAAACACCTCTAGAGGCATTATCAGCGAATGGGACTTGCTATCCGTGTCGAAAGAAGAGATAATACAAGAACTCAGGGTAAAAATGTGACTTGTGCGCGAAGAATAATGATTAAAAATGATGCCAACCAGGTCCATCATTTTGACATTTAGTACTCAGACTTCCATCTTCTGTTAAAGCAGGTTATTTAAACTGCAAGATTCGGCCCTACATCCCAAGTCCCATTTGCTGCTTTAAGTGCCAGAAGTATGGCCATTCTCAGGCGGTATACCGAGGGAATGCTGTGTGTCCTATTTGTGGCTCTGAGGAGCTCTCCCAAGGAGACTGTACAGCTTCCACTCCTACTTGCCCTAACTGTAAAGAAAGCCATCCTGCATTTTCTAAAGCATGTGACCTTTGGAAAACAGGCAAAGAAATCCAGAAGTATGAAGTGGAGCATGACGTCACGTACCCCGAAGCAAGGAAGCAAATACTGTTAACCATGCCTAGCCAATCATACACATTGGTCACTAAAAACAGCTGGTCAACTGCAATTCAAACAGATGTCTCCATAGAACCAAACATTTCCTTTGCCACCTGGGCCAAAACTATGCTGACATGCAATAAAAAATGTACAGTTAATGAAACCACCAACATGCCAATGATACCATGGACACAGACAGGATGCCCGCCCTTTCCCAGAAATGAAAAATCAAAACTAAGCAGACGGAAACCTTAGGAAAATAGTCAGATCAGTCTTCCTCAAATAAACCCAATCAATGAAAAAATTCCTACAATGGAACTACAGAGGATTACACAGTAACGTAGATGACCTGAATGATTTACTCATACAAACTAACGCAGTAGGAGTGTGCTTACAGGAAACATTTTTATCACCAAAAGTTTCGCTCAAATTCAAAAACTATACTATGTTTAGGCGAGACAGGGATTCTGACTCTTCTCATGGAGGGGTAGGTATTCTTGTCAAAACTACCATACTATCAAGACATCTCCAACTAGAAACCTCCCTAGAAGTTCTAGCAGTTTGGATGGCAATGGGAATATCATTAACCCTTGCATCTGTTTATATACCACCTAAATATCCTTGTTCCCAGACTGAACTTGACAACCTTTTAACACAACTGCCACCTTCTGTCTGTTTACTCGGTGATTTCAATGGTCACCATCCATTGTGGGGTTCTTCCACTATGGATAGGAGAGGCCAATTAATTGAAACATTCCTAGATAACCATAATCTGACTGTATTAAACACTAGCTGTCCAACTCATGTTCAACTATCTACAGGTACAACATCTGCCATAGACTTATCTATCTGTTCAGCATCTCTTTTTCCAAGCATGGAATGGTTGGTGCTGAATGATCCATTCCACAGTGACCATTTTCCCATCATCAGCTCAATTCAAACAAAAGTCGTATCATGCCTGTACATCGTGGAATTTCCACAAAGCAGACTGGAAAAACTACTCTAGTTGTGTCCTACTCAACAAACAGTATGACATAACTGAACACATTACCAGCCATGTATTATCGGCAACCGAAATTTCCATTCCAAAATCCGACCAGCGCAAATGGGTACACCAAAACCACTGGTGGAATGAAGATTGCTCAAAAGCCAAAAAAGAAAAAAAACCGTGCTTGGAATCAGTTTTCAACTACCGCCAACCTAATTGTTTTCAAAAAAACTCAGAGCCAGAGCTAGACAAATCAGGAAAAAAGCAAAACATGACTCCTGGATTAATTTTGCCTCAACTATTAACAAAAAAATACGGACACTCAAATAATCTGGAAAAAAATACAAAAAAATATATAATTTTGCCTCACCTATTAACAAAAATACGGACACTCAGATAATCTGGAAAAATATACAAGCACTCAATGGCAAATTTCTACCATTGCAGTCTCCAATAATAGAATGAAATGGGCAGGACTTATCCTCTCCTAATGATATTGCAAATGCTTTAGCAGAATCTTTCTATAATATTTCTGCCTCCTCCTATTATGTGACCTCCTTTCAACGCATTAAAACCAATGAAGAATGTATTAAATTGAATTTTTCAACTAGTCTCTCACTTCCGTATAACCAACCGTTTACCCTGGCTGAGCTGAAAAAATGAACAAATATCCATCTAGAGAAGCTGGACCAGATGGCATTCACTACAGTATGCTCAAGCATCTGTGTGAACTAGACCTATGCATACTATTGCTCTTTTACAACCGGATCTTTTCAGAAAATACATATCCTCCCTCTTGGCGTCATTCCTATATTTGTGCTATACCAAAATCCTGCAAAGATCCTTCTCAAATTCAGAATTATAGACCAGTATCATTGACAAGCTGTTTGGGCAAAATATTTGAAAGGATGGTACATAAGAGGCTCACCTAGACTCCCAAAATCTACTCTCTGATCATCAGTATGGCTTCCGTAAAAACAGGTCACCCTAGAAGGCTAAGAATCGGGCATACCCAACTCGCACAACTCTATCTATTAACGAATGACAGTGCTCCTCAATGCACATAATGTCATGTACAACTGACTATTCATCATTTATTAGTGGACTGTCCTCCCCTTCTCAACATCCGCTCAAACAGCTTTAAATCATGTGCTAATGCACAGTGTTCACTAACATTATTGCAGATTCTTGGAGCTGACCCTAATAAAACAGAACTGTTTGCCTTCTTAAATAACATAGGAATATACCTTGAAATATAACAGATATTACAATATAGTTAGTATTTCCTATTAACCATTAGAAAGACACAATATGGTCCTAGCAGCTATGTGTCGTTAAATTTTATAGCAACAACAACAACCACGGGTTCTAAACGAAGTGCATATAGTGAAAACCAAAGCCTAAAAGGGTCAAGAAAGTAATGACTTTGAATGAGAAAGTGCGGATTATAGATAAATGTCTAGAAGGGCTCACATATGCTGCCATAGGCCGCATGTTTGGTATCAACGTAAGTACCATACGATACATAAAGAAACAAGAAGATGAGGTCAGAGAGGCAGTGGAAACATGTGGAATTCTTATTTCTAAATACACAGTTTATGTACATGATAAAGTGAAGTTGAAAATGGAGAATGCACTTTCATTTGGATCAAAGACCAGCACAAGAAAAACTTGCCTGTGAACATTAATGGGTGCTGCTCTTCGTGGACTAATGTTATTAGTGGAGTCCCACAGGGTTCGGTCTTGGGTCCTCTGTTGTTTTGTATATTTATCAATGATATTGATGAAGGTATATCAGGCTTAGTGTCGAAGTTTGCAGATGATACAAAGGTTGACAGGGTTGTTAATGACAGTAATGGCAGTGTGCTACTCCAACAGGATCTAGATAATTTCGGCAGATGGGCTGAGAAGTGGCAACTGAAGTTTAACCTTGACAAATGCAAAGTACTGCATATGGGTAGAAGTAACCCCAGAGAAACGTACCAATTGTGTGGTACTACACTTAAGGTGGTAGAAAATGAAAAAGACCTGGAAGTAATTGTGCAGTCAGATATGAAGCTTTCTGAGCAATGCAGATAGGCTGCCAGGGCAGGTCATGGGGTTTTGTCAATGATATATAGGAATTTTGCTAGCAGGGGGAAGGAGGTGATTGTCCCTCTGTATAAGGCAATGGTCAGGCTGTGCCTTGAGTACTGTGTACAGGTCTGGAGGCCTCATTTTAGGAAGGATGTAGATTTGCTTGAGCATGTATGGAGGAGGGCAACAAGATTGGTGAGGGAAACGAAGGGATCCCCTTACCAAGAGAGGCTTAAGTTCTGCAAATTGCAGTGGCTGGAGACTTGGCACCTGCGTGGTAATCTGATTGAGGTGTATAAGGCCTTGAATGGGTTGAGCACGCTGAATTCTGATGGGATCCTTCCACTTGTTCAGATTACGAACCTAAGGGGGCATAAATTCAAATTAAGAAAAGACAGATGTAGAATAGATGTGCAGAAATTTGCCTTTAGCCAGCGGGTGGTTAATTGCTGAAACAAACTTCCATCTCTCATTGTGGAAGTTGATAAGTTAAATAAATTTAAGGAGGAACTGGACAGGCATTTGGAGGGAATGGTGTGATTTTTTTTTTTTTTTTTGGCTGATTCTGCATAAGCTCATACACTTGCTTTCTTGCATCACATGCCACTACTACTACATTGGTATGTGGACATGTGTATATGTAAGGGTGGCACATAGAATATTTGTTCAACTCTGCCTCGTATCTCTGTGAAGAACGGTATCACTACAAATGGGCCAGATATGTGTCCATTCTCTTGGCTACCCAGAACATCAGTCACCTGGAGAGATGATTCTGGGTACTCATTCACACCGAGGGAAGGTGGGCTAGTCCCTGTAAAATATGTACCGTCTCGAAAGAGACTCTGACCCACCTGGTGTTGTCAGCAGGCGGGCCAGGAACCTCTGGGGGGGGCCCATTCCAGAGGGAAGAGAGAAGTAAAAAAACTACCCATGGTGCAGGTTGTATAATAATCAGAAGAAGAAAGAAACATAAATAAAATATAAATTAAAAAAATAAATAATAATAATAATAATAATAATAAAGCTAGTGGTGCAGGTAAAAATAAAATAATATATTTATATAGAAAAAATAAAATTAAATTTAAAAAAAAATAATAAATAAAATAAAAATTGATAAGTATGGCAAATTTAGCAAAAAAAATAAATAAATAAAAAATAATATAGAATAATATATATATATATATATATATATATATATATATAAATAAATAATAAAAATAAATTAAAAAAAAAAAATTTTTTTTTGAATTTAGCCTTCCCCTTCACAAGTGTGAAATCTAGCCTGTAGAATTGTTTGTCTGGTTTTCGTTGGCATTGGCATACAAGGTCTTTTGCCGGGTAAAAATGCCAGATGCATAGGCCTGCAGAAAAGAAAGATTGTCTAGGGTCTGGATTAGTTGTTCCACATGGTTTGAGGAGAAGTTTGGAATTCCTCTCCGAAGTTGATCTCAGATCCTTGTACAAGTCACAATCAAAAAGGTGGTAGTACCAGTTTTCCTTGGCTCCACAAAAGCATAGGTCGGTAGAAAGAAGCCCCAGTTGGTATAGCTTTTCATTCAGGGAGCCATGGCCAGTCACCAAGAAGGACATCTCAAGGCTGAGAAAGAATCAGGATCTTGCAGTTTTGATCATTGCAAAACTTTACCTCAGGGAGGAATCTTTTGGTTACTGTGCCTTGTGGCGACGTATTCCACCTGGTTTGCCAGATGTTGACCAGTTCGTTGTAGCATTGTGTTTTTTCACGCTTATCATCTGCAGTGAGATTAAGCTCGATATCCAGAATACAGGTTGGTATTTTTTTTCTGATTTTGAAGCAGAGCCCATGGAATATTGTAAACAAATCAAGTGGGAGAGTTCCTGCAATTACCTGAATAGCTGCCGTGGAGACAATCCTGCATATTTGGTGGATGGCCAGGATCATTCCTCTTTGAATGGAGTTCAGTTTGTTTCTCATTTTTATAATAACTGCACTGTGGAACCACACACCAGCAGCATAAGTTACAATTGGTAGGATTACTGCTTTGTAGTATAGCAATAACATTCTCTTAGACAAACCCCAATCACTTCGAGACACTCTTAGGATGGAGGCAGAAAAACCTTTAACTTTGGTGCTGAGGTGTTGGAGGTCTGGAAAGAAGAAGCAGAGTTTGTGGTCAGTAGTGACCCCTAAGACCTTTACGTAACTAAAGGCAGTTGTACACCAGAGATCTTGATTTGCGGAGTCTCTGCAGGTCAAGTTTGTTCTTCAAGATCATCATTTTGGATTTAGGTGGATTTATGTGGAGCTTGTTTAACCTGGTCCGGATGGAGAGATAGGACAAAACATGCTGAGCATTAGCTTCCAGTGCAGAGCGTGAGTTTCCAGACACGATGATGGTGAGATCATCTGCAAATGCTACAATTTTTGTGTTGAGTTGTCAAAGGATTTACCAAGCCAATATTGGAGAACCATGTTCCAGACCAGGACGGAGCCCTGAAGACAACCCCAGTAGACAGGCCTTGTGATCTGAAGAAATTTTGATTTTACTACTATGGAGCTCTGAAAAGTAGTTCTGGAAGGTCTTGTACAAATTGGAAGGGCATCTGGCTTTCAAGGGCACTTTCCCACCATGCAGTGTCAAAGGCTGCTTCGAAGTTGATAAAAAAAAGCTAATTCATATTGGGAGGAGGTTGAGTTCTCCAGGTGCAGGACCAGATCAAATAGGGCCTCGTCGCAGGAGCAGCCTGGTGTGAAGCCATAGTGTAAGTGTTTTTAGGGTCAAGCGGCACCAGGGGGTTTTCCTCCATCTCTGCGTAGTTTATGTTGTAGTGTATTACAGTACACTGTAAATGCCAGAGATTTAAAAGTGTATGGATCTTGAATTGTGTACCGTTGTTCTTCTGGCCATTTAGCCGCTGGACCCCTGTTGTGATCCAACGTTGCCCCACTTATGCCCCATGGAGGCAGGCCAGGAACTCAGTAGATTTAGTTTACTCTGGCAGATACTACCACTTAGTTTCCTGAGATTTTGGCGGCTAGGACCAAAAAAAAAATAATAATAAAATAAAATAAAGTGATTTATTATTTGCGTTGACGGGGGAGTATTATCACTTTAATTTGTTAAGCCAAATGCTGGGCATATGGCAGTTTTGATGTATTAAATTTTATGGGTTGGGACTTTCGCTAGCGTGAAGATAGAGAAGGAGGGGAGGCAGAAGTATGGAGCCAAAAGAGAAGGCAGCCCCAGTTTCAGTGGGGCATGCCCATGCTCCACCAGAGAGGAAACAGGGGATGGCGAGAAGGGGGGACCGTATGACCATCCCCTCCTCCTGGGGATTTAGGAATTATAGGTGAAGGGGCTAGAGTGCCCTCTTCAGGTCTCCAATATGGCCTTTGTCTCACGTCTGTTTTTCTTCGTTGTCACTCATGGGGCAAGCCCCATCCTTGTGTTCTTCTTTCTTTGATTGTGGTAGCTTTTTTTTTTTTTTATTATTATTATAGAGGGGACAGTTTAAGAACTGCCCCAACAAAACTAAGGAACCCATCTGCACCAATTGCAAAAGCTTCAGAATGGAACACAACCACTCCATCCGAGACTCAAACAGTCCCACCTACCTCAAGGTAAAAAGCACCCCCAAAAAAGAATCGATTATGGGAATACAACATAAAAAATACAATTGCGGCGTACTAAAGATACACCAACTAAATGCCCACCAAGCTCAAGTGGTTGTTGAGCAGGTACGACTCCAAGCAGATGAGGATAATGCCGACATTATCATAGCCCTAGAACAGTATACCAATCAGAAACAAGTAAGGGGATACCCACTCAATTATAAAATTGTGCAAAGCAACAAAGACACCCCCCTGGGCAGCAATACTAGTAAGAAATCCAGAGATAACGGTTACAAAGATACCACAACTTTGCGCAGCCTGTGCCTATATACAGCCAGGCCTCGCATAACACGAGTTTGATTAATGCATGTTTCAGTTACCGCTATTTGAAAAAATTATACCATTTTTCACTTTACATGATGCAAATTTCCAGTTAACGCGATTTTTTTTTTTTTATGTAGTAGTTGAAAAAGATTTGAATTGCGCATTAAGCTTACCGTGCGTCAGATGGGCAAACAAATGTTTGCCTATCAGGTGGGTTCTGTTATCTTAAACGGGTGGCGTTCCGTTCTCAACTTTGGGTGACATATTCCGATGGTCATCAATCATTGGTTGATATCCCCGTCCTTAGTTTCTCGTATTCCTTGGTGTCCATATTTGGTTTCATTACTCCTGTTGGCCTTGGTGGATGGCTATTTGTAGTTTTCTTCTAGAGAAGACGTCCTGGGCAAAGCGACTAAAAGCCACAAATACTTCTGGTTTATCCAGGAGATGGTGTTCCTGGGTGTTAGGGATGTATTTAATTCTCGTGATCATTTGACATCTGATGTCTTTGTATATTTCACACCGATGCATAACGTGATGCTATGTTTCTAGTTTTCAGCAGAGACGGTCATTCTTCGATTATGCCCAAAGCATTTAATTTGGCCTTGAAAGGCCTATGGCCGGTAAGTAGAAAAGTAGTGTTTAGGCCCAGGTAGAGCCGTGCAGGAGCCTTGGGATACAGCTTGGTTACTTGGGGAATAAATTTTTTTGTTATCGCTCCTTTTTCCACGTCTGTCCATCTTCTTTGCCAAATTTGTACGAGGTGGTCCACAATTTTTTTGTTTCTCATTTTTCCTGCTATTGGTGATGTCAATGGTAAGACCATTGTAGGTGGTTTGGGTTCCTTTGGCTAGTAGATACATGAATCTGCACCAGATTACCTCTAAATCCAAGGATAGGGTCCCCACAAGGACCTGTAGGGCACTCGTACTAACTGTGTTACATGCTCTTGTTATTGTTAATAATATGTTGCGTTGGATCGTGTCCAATATCCTTTTATTCACTGCTGTTCCTGCTTTCTTGTACCATATGGGAGATCCATATGTTATTATCGAGATGAAGATAGCTTTATAATACAGGGACAGGGTTCTCCTGTTTAGCCAACAGTGTAACTGGGGGCTAAACAGGAGTTCAACCCTGCGTGTAACTCTGGCAACGAGTGCTGTGTATTTCCACAGTTTCTCCTTTAGATAGATTAGGTGTGGTTTAAATGACTTCTGATCGATGATCAGTCCCAGATATTTAATTTGCATTGACAGTTTGATTGTTTGTCCTGCCAGCTTGATTTGTGGTGGTTTTCTAAAGTTTAATCTCCCTCTGATTAGTACTGAGTCCGTCTTCATTGGCGAGATTGTTAAGGTGTGTAGTTTTGCCCAGTCCTGCTGCAGGGTTTCAAAGGCTTGGTTTGAAGCATTTCAAGGTTCTGTCTGGAATCCGCCGTGACTGTCAGGACGAGGTCGTCTGCGAAGGCCTGGGCCTCCACCATGGTGAGGAACTTGTCAAACACCATGTTCCACAGGAGAAGCCCCAGGACAGATCCCTGAGGGGAGCCCCTGCGGACCGGCCATGTCAACTTCTTGTAGGGCGTTATTACTTGGACGTTTCTGTCTGAGAGAGAAGTTTTGATGCTCCTGTATAAATTGCTTCGTGTTCTCGCTGCCCTGAGCCTGCCAAGGACACTTGGCCACCAGAGAGTGTTGAACGCCCCAGCAAAGTCGGCTATGACCAGGAAATATTTCTTGGTAAACTGCATCGCTTTGGTGATTAGGCCTTGGATGGCATCTATGGTCGAAGATCCCGATTTGAAGCCATATTGCTTGGGTGAATTCAGGTTTGCCTCATTATAATGGTTGTGGATTCTTTTGTGTAATAATCTTTCGTAAAGCTTGCTGAGTGTCGACGATAAGGCTATGG
This sequence comes from Mastigoproctus giganteus, assembly GCF_048544385.1. Classification (NCBI taxonomy): domain Eukaryota; kingdom Metazoa; phylum Arthropoda; class Arachnida; order Uropygi; family Thelyphonidae; genus Mastigoproctus; species Mastigoproctus giganteus. The sequence goes on along the minus strand of NC_143579.1, from coordinate 141,277,177 downwards.
GTCTATATGAATTGGGATTTTCCTGATGTCTGTTTCAATTTTTGAGGATAAGTTTTAGATTGGCCATCCTCCAGCTGGTGGGGAACTGGCCCTCTTTGATACAGGTGTTGTACAGTTAGAGCAAGAGGTCCGGCATAACCTCCACTGCTTTCTTGACCATTTCCGGCTCGATGAGATAGGGGCCAGGTTTGTGATATCAGAAACCAGGAACCCGGTACCTGGTTTGTGATACCGCTTCTTGTAGTTCTTTGGCTGTGAAAGGGGGCTCTAGTTGTTGGGTCTCGTATTCTTCGTTTGCTTGGCAGATGGCTTTCTGGTCCTCTGTTAGTATGCCTGGTGGGTCTTGGATTAGATTGCTGAGTATGTTCTTTATTGAGTCCTGCCATGTTGCAGTGAGTGTTCCTTGCGCTGTCTTTGTTGCGGTCATCACTTCGCCTCTGGGGAGTTTGTGTTTGTGGTGATTTTATACACCACTCCCCAGGGTTCAATATTTCCCATTATTTGTACAAGTCATTCCCAGGATGTTTTCTTGTTTTTCTTAATGGTTTCTGTATAAAAGTTTCGGATCTGTCTATATTGTTGTCGTCTCAGTTCCGCGACTTCTGCCTGGGGCCATGTTCTTCGTGCCCTTTGATACTGCTTTCTTTTATCCTGTACTTGTCTTAATTTTTGTAGCTCCAGGGTCCACCATGGCATGGCTCCTGTCATCGGAATTTTCCTTTTCTTAGCTGCATTGGTGATTATGCAGGTTATATCTTGTGCGAACTTACTGGAGTCTATCGTTTCGCCTTCGGTTTCCCGTCTTTTTAATCCTGGAATTAAATGTTTATTGCATAAAATAGCGGTTCCCAAACTGCACTGCGAAATAATTAAAATTTTCTAGGGAAACACAGCGATATTCGACAGCTGTCAGACATCGCGCGAACTATTAGCTTGAGGTAGTTCACAGTTTCAACATTTCTTATTAAGTTGTTTGGACCTAAATGGAACTGTTAGGGATTTCTTTTGTCTAGGTGTGCCGTGAAAATATTACTGTGACACTAAGAGCGCCGTGAACCGGAAAAGTTTGGGAACCTCTGACATAAAATACACAATGAAGAAATGACTGTTGCTGAAATATTTGAACAGTGTTGACTTTCTCTTTTCATCAATCAGTTTCCAATAGCCGACAACAATCTTCTCTGGGCTCTGGCAAAAAAAATATCGCAGAGAACCTCAAACCTTCTGTTTGAGGTTTTCTGCGATATGAAAGATTTCATCTAGTTCTTTTACTGTTATCTCCTTCGCGGTAACATTTTCATCTGGCTCATTTAAAAATTTAATTTTTAAATGCAAGTCTGCATTGACTTTATTAGCAGGAGACAAACAAGTAACACGTCTTCTTCCGATGGTTGATGGAACATGCCAAGGCGGACAGCAGGCAAACGTTTGTTTATTGCCCATCTGACGCACAGTAAGCTTAATGCGCAATTCAAATCTTTTTCAACTACTACATTAAAAAAAAAAAAAATCGCGTTAACTGGAAATTTGCATCATGTAAAGTGAAAAATGGTATAATTTTTTCAAATAGCGGTAACTGAAACATGCATTAATCAAACTCGTGTTATGCGAGGCCTGGCTGTATATGTTTGTTTGTTTGTTGTTTATTTGGTTTTTAGGAGCATTAGCAACTAAGGCCATATTGCTCCGGGATATGCGGTGGTTATTCCCTGACCTTTCCGCATCCTCCGTATTTAGTGGTGACGGGCTCGAACCCCGGTCTAATCAAGAAGCGTGTGCTACGCACTGCTGCTCCTTCCCACCTGGCTACGGAGGGGCCTTGGCTGTATATAGGCACAGGTTGCGCAAAGTTGTGGTATCTTTGTAACCGTTATCTCTGGATTTCTTACTAGTATTGCTGCCCAGGGGGGTGTCTTTGTTGCTTTGCACAATTTTATAATTGAGTGGGTATCCCCTTACTTGTTTCTGATTGGTATACTGTTCTAGGGCTATGATAATGTCGGCATTATCCTCATCTGCTTGGAGTCGTACCTGCTCAACAACCACTTGAGCTTGGTGGGCATTTAGTTGGTGTATCTTTAGTACACCGCAATTGTATTTTTTATGTTGTATTCCCATAATTGATTCTTTTTTGGGGGTGCCTTTTACCTTGAGGTAGGTGGGACTGGTTGAGTCTCGGATGGAGTGGTTGTGTTCCATTCTGAGGCTTTTGCAATTGGTGCAGATGGGTTCCTTAGTTTTGTTGGGGCAGTTCTTAAAATGTCCCCTCTCTGAGCAGTGGCTGCAGGTTGGTTCCTTTTGGGAACAGGTGTGAGTGGTGTGGGCATATTTGCAACATCTAAAGCTTGTCTGTATGGCCACATGCTCTCTAAAATGGAGGCAGCTCCACTCGATAAAAATCCTGCTTTGGTTTTTTAGAACCTGCCAGGCGGGCAGAGTCAGCTCAACTGTCCAGTTATATCCTCCATTTGTTTTGGACTGGGTTCTGTATTTTTGGGTCAGCAGTGCCACCCCTTCTTGATTCGGTAGGTGGCTTTTTAGGTTTCTTCTATATATTTCTTCCGTGAGTTGTTGTGGTTGTAGATTTTGGTCCACATTGAAAATAACTATCGATGGGCCTTTCTTTTTTGGGGTCTCTGCCACGAGACACACTGCATTTAGCTTGGGATTTGTTATTATCCCCTCGGCTTCCTCCTTGCTTTCCGTTTCAATTATGATACTAGGACTTCTTGTTTTCCGGATAGACTTTGTCCTAGTGTCTTCGAAGTCCTCTTTGAGATTGTTTGACTTTTTGTTTGCTTTTTTTGTTCACTGGAGGGTCTCTCTTCTCCGGTGGGTCTCAGTATGATGGTGTTCAGGGTTTTCAGTAATGCTTTCTTTTGTTGGATTTCCACTTTTTTGTTTTCTCTGCCTCTTTTGGTATATTCCTCAGTGCTTGGGCATATGTGGAGGCATGCTGTGGCATTTTGTTTATCCCCCCCCCCCATTCCATATAGGTTTGTAGCCGTGTAGCTATTCTCTTACTTTCTAAGTATGTATCATGGAGAATTGTCTCCATTTTGTGAAATATTGTCACAATTTGAGACCTCAGTCCAGAGGAGACCCTGATTAGGGTTCTCTTTGAATATATTTTCAAGGGCCATTTTTAAAATGAGTGTTTTCTCATAGATGGAGCCCTCTGGAAGAGTGTGGTTCAGGGGTGGTTACTGTTGTTTGTTTACCTTTGAGATGCTGTGGGGTCGGGCTGCTCTCTAGACTCGGTCTGGGAGCGGGTCACTCGCTTGTAATTTTTTCGCTTGGCTTGAGAGGCCCCTGATCGGGTGTCCTCCAGCTTTTCTGTCCCGTCAATAATGTCGAGGTCATCACTTTGTGACTGCATCAAAGATTCCATAATTTTTTCTGTTTTCCCTTCCATTTAGTGAATTCCGGATAACCGGGACAGTTCGGTTTATCGGGCGTATGTTGGGAAGATCTGGTAGGGCACTGAAAATGCTGTCGGACGATGTCCTCCACAAAGTGGTTGAATTTGGAGGGTACACAGGTGGTTATTGAAGTTCTGGGCTATCCCCCCTTGGTCCACTAAGGGGGAGGGAACAGCCTAGTGTGAAAATGCTCACAGAAGAGCAGGATCACTTCCCATAGGGGCTTCCGGGGGCGATGGTATCATTAGTAATTCCGTGGAATGCATAGGTAAGGAGTTCACAGTCAACCAGGCAAAGTTTATGGCAAGAGAGGGGGCAGAGTCACTGAATTCATTGCTTCTGGTTTAATATACAGCAGTTAATATACACATAATATAACATACAGCAGTAATCAGCACAGTTTGGTGGTGCAAACTTCCTGCTCGGTTTTAACACACTTTGGGAACCTCCCCAGTCAAGTGCAAACTACCGACGTGGCCACTGCTTTATATCAGTACCTCTCTATGGCCCTGCCGCCAGCCACATGGTGACCATTGTAAGTCTGACAACAAAGGAACAGATAAAAACACTGGTAGTTTACTATATTACCAATAGAATATAAAAATAGTCTCACGTAGGGAATCCTCCAATTAAGTTCTTTCAGCTTGAAAACTTTTTTGAACTATATGCACATTTTAAACTACTAAATTTTATTAAAAATCAGGAGCACGATAAAACATGTCTGGACACTAAGGCTGCCATATTCACCCCCCGTGTGAAGCCATAGTGTGCATAGTGTTAAGGTCGGACACCACCTGTGGTATGCCACTTCTGCGCCATATGTACACTGTGAAGAAATACAGAACACTGTAAATGCCAGAAAAAGTGTAGTGTGTTGAATGTGTAGTATTGTGTTGGGTTCTGTTGTGTGTCCTGGCATTTGGCCATGGGATCCCACATTGCCTGCACACACCACTAGGAGGTAGCCAGGCTGCCCATTATTCTCTGGCAGGTCTCCGTCAGGGTCACCTCAGCTTCCTGAACGGAGACCAATTAAAAAAATAAATAAATAAATAATAATAATAATAAATATATATATAATGAAAAAAATAAAAATAAAAAAATTAAATAATAAAAATAATAATATATATTATATAATAAAAATACTGGGATGGAGAGATTAAATCCTTTGAAAGGAACAAAGTGGTAACTCTGTGGGCCATTAGCCACTCTAATATTTTTCCATGGTTAGCCAGTAGTGCAATAGGCCTGAAGGACCGTAGTTCAGTTGAAGGCTTATTTGGTTTTTTAATGAGCCGAAGCAACACCTCTTTCCAACACTTAGGGAACTGGCTGTCTCGTAGACACTTGTTAAACAGAAGCAAAAGGTGTGAAGGCCTTAATTTATAGAACCTGAGGATTGAAGACATATTCAATGAGGTCCATGCCCAGACATTTCCTGGGATTGATTTTTTTTTCAGTACTGCACCCAGCTCTAGCATGGTAAAGGGGTCAGCTAAGGACTGAGAATAGTAATTAGCATTTTGTGCTCAAAGATCAGCATGTTCAGGAAGATCTTCCAAGGGCTCATCAGTTGGGGAAAGATTGTCCAGAATGAGATTGACAGTGTCATGCCAATTAGTTCATTCATTTGTTCCTATGATGACTACCACGGATCCTAAGATGTCCATAGTAAAAGTCTTCCCCCTTGTAATTTTGTAGAGGAGCCCCCAGGGATTTGCATTGCCAGAGTCCTTAACAAAGTTGGTCCACGTTTCTTTTTTCCTGTTTCCTACTGCTTTTGTGTACTGATTCTTTTTAGTGATGTATTCATTATAGAGTAGTCAGTCAACATCTGGAGGAGGCCATCCACGATGCCGCTGGTACTGTTTTCGGGCATGATGAACATCTTCACTCAGTTTAGTGAGTTCCACTGTCCACCAGGATCAGGACCTGGGAGTGAATGTCTTCTTCTTGACTGATTTGTATGAGGCTTTAGTTAAGGATTGTTGAACGAGATCACATAGTTCAGTGGCCGAAGCAAAGTCAAGGTAGTCCAACATAGAAAGTGGGAAGTCGTGCTCAATTGATCCATCGAAGGCTGCCCAGTCAATTGATTTTGTGGAGAAATGGGCAAAGTCGGGTATTCTGGAATGAGAGGGATGTACAGAACTGGCAGGAGCAACATGAAATAGGATGACCCTATGATCACTCAGCGTCCAGTCAGTGATCTGGGACCTCAGATTATTGGTGGTGATAGTAATATCTGTGTTAGATTGTCCAGTAGAACTGCAGTAAGTGGGGAGTTGGTTCGGTTGATTGTGGACTGCCAGATTGCGATTGAAAGTAAGGTCCTCCAGGAGAAGCCCACGGGGGGGGGTCTGAGGAAGAGCTGTACCAGAATTGGGATTTTGCATTGACATTCGAGGTTATAAGTATTGATTTAGAACCCAAAACATCAAAAGCAAACTCAAGGTAGTTGAGAGATTCTTCTATGGCCTTGGAAGTGGACAGTAGAATGAAATTAGGTAAAACATGAACGAGGCATGATTTCCGCTAAGGCCGTCATTCTTTACACCATGGGGCCTCCATAGCCAGGTGGGCAGGAGCAGCAGTGCATAGCACAGTCTAATGCTCCAAAAAACCAAACCAAAACTTTACACCAGATTTAAGCAGCAAACCCCCTGTGCCAGTAGCACCACAGAAACCACTTTCATTGCTAACAAAGGCTGTTTCCAGCAAGAGGTGTTATTCACTCCTTAATGTCTGCTTCACCTGATCGCGAGGCTGCTAAGGCCTATCCTGAGCAACTCCAAGAAGCTCATCGAGGAGATGCGATATAAACCTGAACAGGTTTTCAATGCTGATGAGACAGCATTATTCTGGAAGAAGATGCCTCAGTGCACCTATATAGCTGTTGAAGAGAACAAGGCCTCAAGGATTCAAGGCGACATGAGGTCGGGTTACACTGTTAGTTTACAGCAATGCAGCAGGCCATATGGCAAAGACTGGCCTAATCTTTTGCGTGCAGAACCCAAGAGCACTTAGAGGACATAACAAAAATATACTGCCTGTGTACTGGATGTGGAATGCAAAAGCATGGAACCTCTTCTTGAACTGATTCCACCACTGCTTCATCCTCGAAGTCAAGGAATACCTGGAAGAAAGGGGGCTTCCGTTTAAAGTTCTCCTCATGCTGGACAGTGCCCCAAGACACCCAAGTGATGCACAAGAGTACGTAACTGAAGATGTAGAGGTCTTTCTACTCCCTAACACTACCTCCCTTATATAGCCACTCGACCAGGGGGTAATCAAGGCCTTTAAGGCCAACGACATGAAAAGGTTTATGGACCGAATCGTTGAGGCCATGGACAGCGATGACAAATTCAACCTTATTCAGTTTTGGAAGGACTTCGTCATAGCTGGCAGTCTCTTCCTGATAAAACATGCACTGGTAGACATCAAGGACAAGTCTGTAAATGCTTGTTGGAAGAACTTGTGGCCTGAGGTTGTGCATGACTTCAGTCCAGATGAACTATGAACCATTCCAGACAAACAGTGCAAGAAAACCATCGCAGAAATAAAGGAATTGGCCAGGAGAATAGGCTGCATAGGTTTCGAGGATATCAACGATTTAATTGATGGACAGGCAACAACACTAACGGATGATGAACTAGAGGAGCTTGTTTGTTCCAACTCAGAGGATGAGGTTGAGGAAGAACCACGCCAAGTAGTGCAGGCAACATGCTGACATGATTCATGCAATGAAGTTCAAGGAAAGCCTCGACAATATTTTAACACTATACACAGCCATATTCAACAAGTTCAAACAAAAGAAGCAGCTTCCCATCAATGTTCCTGAAAAGGACAACTTCTACATAGAAGCCTAAAACTCCTCGTACCTGATGTCAGCCAACCCTGCTTCTTCTCCACCCTCTGAAATGCCTACTACTGAGGTATATTGAATCATGTTGTGAATATCCTGGTGCATTCCTTGTTCTTAACTATGTAATAAAATTTTGATACAGTATTTTTGAAATGTGGGTCTAAAATGTTACTTATCCTTGTAAAACACAATTAAAATCTTTTAAACACATTTAAACATTTTTCTGTTAATTGTTTGTTTGTTTGTTTGTTATTTGGTTTTTAGGAGCATTAGCAACTAAGGCCATATTGCTCCGGAATATGCGGTGGTCATTCCCTGACCTTTCCGCATCCTCCATATTTGGTGGTGACGGGCTTGAACCCGGGACTAATCAAGAAGCATGTGCTATGCACTGCTGCTCCTTCCCACCTGGTTACAGAGGTGCCTCTGTTAATTGTAAATGGTTGTGTAAGTGTTTAGACATACATAAAAAACATCTGGGGCTATTTGGGTGAATACAGATTTTCGCGTTTCTGCGGGAAGTGTTGGCACACGGGAGGGAGACAATCTGTGCTATCAACCCAGTTGATAGCACAGTAGTAATGTCATAAATTATATATTCATGTAGAATGTGTGACCAGTCTTCACTCTTGCCACAGGTACAGTTTAAGTCATCAGCCAGGTTAATTTCACCTTTATGGAGCTGTGACCTGTCAGTATAAATGTTGTGAAAACTCCCAGGGCTAACCATTGGCACCTGTGGCAGAAACCAGGCTTTTGGTTTCCTGCTCCCAATTTGTTTTGTCATAGCTCTTGGAGCTTTGTGGCTATTCTTTTTCTTTCAGCCTTGATGGTAATGGCTGTATCACAGGCTATCTCCGGGAATTCTGTGATTATGTCCTCTTTTGGCTACTTTCCCACTCTACAAGTAGAGTGGGAAAGCACCAGCCAGTGTGTTTACAGTACAACATGCTCTGGAAATAGTGTGAAGTATATTCCTCTGTACTGATTCTAATTTATTCGTGTTTCTTACTGTGACCAAGTGGGTGAACCACATATCAACTCCATAGGTTATAACAGATAGGAACACTTCACTGTAAATGATTGCAAGGATCTTTCTTTTGAGCCCCCAGTCTGTTCGACTGACCCTAGCAATCATGGTATTTTAATTCTTTTACCATTTTGATAGTAGTTGTGTTTATTTTAATTTGTAGAAGTCTTCTTATGTTCAGATTGCTTTAGAAGTACAGCCAGGCCTCACATAATGTGAGTTCGATTAACGCGATTTTCAGTTAACGCTATTTGAAAAATTATACCACTTTTCACTTTACACAATGAAAATTTCAATTAACGCAGTCTTTTTTTTTTTTTTTTTTTTTTTATGCAATAGTTGAAAAAGATTTGAATCGTGCATTAAGCTTACCATGAGTCGTACGGTCAATAAACAAACATTTGCCTGCTGCCTGCCTCGATGTGTTCCATCAACCATCGGAAGAAGACGTGTTACTTGTTTGTCTCCTGCTAATAAAGTCAATGCACATTTGCATAAAAATTCAAATTTTTAAATGAGCCAAATGAAAATGTTACCACGAAGGAGATAACGGTAAAAGAATTAGATGAAATCTTTCGTATTGCATAGAACCTCAAACAAAAGGTTTGAGGTAATCTGTGATATTTATTTCGCCAGGGCCCAGAGAAGATTATTGTCGGCTATCTGAAATTGACTGATGAAAAGATCAACACTGTTAAAATATTTCCACAACAGTCATTTCTTCATTATGTATTTTATGTCAGAGGTTCCCAAACTTTCTCGGTTCACGGCACCCTTAGTGTCTCAGTAATTTTTTCAAGGCGCACCCAGACCAAAAGAAATACCTAACAGTTCCGTTTAGTAGTTAGGTCCAAACAACTTAATAAGAAATGTTGAAACTGTGAACTACCTCGAGCTAGTAGTTTGCACGGTGTCCGACAGATGTCGAGTATCGCTGTGTTTCCCTCGAAAATTAAAAATATTACGCGGTGCACAGTTTGGGAACTGCTGTTTTATGCAATAAACATTTAATTCCATAATTATTTTCGTTATCTTTTACATTGTATACAGTTAAAAAGTTATTTAAAAGGTATTTTTAAAATTCTTTATGGACATTCCAGAAGGTCAAGGACCAATTATAATTTTTCCTATTGATTATTATATTAGATTAACGCAATGCGCTTGCATGACGAATTAATCGCGTTAATCGAGGCTAGCCTGTATTTGTTTGGTTTTGTCTGGCAATATTTTGAGCATGTGCATTTGTGCACTCCTGCAGCTGAAAGAGGGTGGCATTTGATCTTTGCTCTATGACTACTAGCCTTTACAAGGAGAATCAAGTCATCTGAAAAGGCTAGACTTTCAACTGGGCCCAGATCCAAGGCCAGAAATTCATCCAGAATAATGTTCCAGAAGAAGGATCCAAGGCAGGAAATTCATCCAGAACCATGTTCCAGAAGAAAGGCCAAATATTGAACACTCCGGGCAGCTTTATTCATAGGGAATGTCAATTCCTTGAACCTTATGTGTACTGAGACACCTCTCTCTTTAAGAAAGCTGTTTGTTAGTTTGGGACATTTGCCTGGCAGAGTATCCCGAGGACCAGAGTGAATCAAATGCCCCAGCAAAGTCAAAATAAATTGCCAACATATATTTCTCCTCTGTATTTTTAAATATAGTCAGTAGGTGATGCATGGCATCCTCTGTAGAGTTGCCCTGCTTAAAACCATACTGAATGTTAGAATGTAATCCTGCTTCTGTATAGTATTGAGACAATCTGTTATATAATAATCTTTCATATACACTGGTGTTCAAAGAAAGTGCATCACCTAGGAATTTCACATTTCTAACCCTTTTTTGCGATGGTATGTTACATTAATAACTAGCATCACAAATACAAATATAAACAAAAGATATTTATTAATAGTTAAGGCAAAGCTAAATAATATTTGACAGGTAATAATATTTGACTACTACTACTAGGTGCTCTCAAAATATTCCAAAAAGATCATTTGCAACCTTTATACAACGGTTGTGGTAAACACGACAATTATGGCTGAAATGTTATCATATGCCCTCAATTTGCATCAGTTTATCATTTTAAATGAAAACAAAATGAAAAGTTCACCAGGTGCAAACTAATATTTAGTTGAACTGCCTCTGGCTCTGATGACAGCAGCACACCGTTAAGGCATTAACAAGATCAATTTCTGAAGATAATCAACTGATAGTTTGTGGTTCCAAACATGTATTATGGCTTCCTGAAGTTCACGAAGGGTCTTTGGTTTCTTTCTGGCAACTGCAGATTCCACATGATGCCAACAGTTCTCTATAGGATTCAGGTCCGGGCTGTTTCCTGGCCAGCTAAGAGTTGTAATGGACCGTTCTTCCAACCATTTTTTCACCTGTAACAAATGTAAATACTGTTGAACCTCTAATGCAGAAATGAAGCTAAAGTAACTACAGAAGTGCCTGCTTACACTTTTTTCCCAATGACAAGGAGCAGAGTTATCCTGAAAGATTCAGTTACTTGGCAGGTTGAAATGGTCTGTAATGGTTGGCAGCAATTTGCCTTCCAATATAGCCAGGTATCCACTGGCATTATGGAACCTTTTATAAACTGCAGGTGACCTACTCCGCAATACGAAATCCACCCCCATATCATTTAGTTGGTAGGGAATTTCACTGTAGATGCCATACAGTCTGGATGGTATTCATCACCACGTCTCTGGTGAATCGTTTGTCTCCCATGAGAGCCATGTAGGTTGAATTTCTTCTCATCCGAGAAAACAGCTGACTTCCACTGCTCTAGGGCCCATTTGATGTGCTCTTTTACACAAGATTAATTGGGCCTTTTTCATTTTATGTGTGAGAAGGGGCTTCTTCTTAGGACAATGGGCTACAAGTCCATTTTTGAAGAGGCATCTTCTGAATGTTACTGCACTTGCTACCACTCCTGTATGTTTTTCTCATTCTCTTTTCAGCTCAGACGAAGAAGCTTTACAGTTTTTAAAGCATAAGTGCTTCAAAATGCGGTCCTGTTTTGGCATAGAGACTCGTGCATCTGGTTCTTTTTTTTTCCTATCAGCAGAACCAGTATTCTTGAGTTTGGAAAGAAATCTACTCGCTGTCGACTGATTACAAGTCACTATAAACAATATGACGGGAAGACATCCTTCCTCACGTAAAGCAACAATAGCACTCTTTCTTCGTGGCATCAACTGCACGTAACTCGCCTGACACAAGCAAGGAATAACTGCAACTCTTGCAGAGCGTGCTTATATAGCTGAATGTAGCAGCTGATCCAATATTACGTCATCACCAATGCATATCAATCTTATCTGATACTGGCACACTATGGCCATAGATGCTGATGCACCTAATAAATCCCAAGCAACCAATCTTATCTGATGCAATCTGTAAGAAATATTGCCATATACTTACATTATTTGGAAGACAATTACAATTTTAAGGGATGACGCACTTTCTTCGAACGCCAATGTAATTTTCCAAGTACAGGAAGTAAGGCCTATATATTGTTCTATATGATTTAGGTTCGTCGGTGTGGGAGGGGGTATCTGGATTTTTAAGAATTAATCTTAAAACAGCTTTTTTCCATATTTTTGGGAATATTCCCATAATCATACAGTTGTTATATAGATCTAATAGTTTGTTGGGAGCTATTTCTGCTAGTTTTTTTGATTATTTCTGCCTTTAAGAGGCATAACCTGGGCATTTATTGTTTTTGGTTTTAGATAATGCTATTTCCAATTCTTCTGTAGTAAACAGGTTCAATATTGGCATTGTCATATTCTGTATTTTCTTTCAATCTGGGGAGGGGAATAATCCCCAACCTCAGTGTAGATAATACTGTCTAAGATCTGTTAAAACCCAAGTTATGGTGATTTTCAGTTTGGTGGGTATATCACTTTTTTCTGCCGTTTTATGTTTGGTAACAAAGAAAAGTCTCTCCAAATTAAACATTAGATTAACTTTCACATTATATATAGCATCACTGTCATCTATAATGGTTTTACAACTTTTTTATCGATAAATACTCAGTATTTCCCGATTTCTGAGCATTTGAAAAATCATGGTTAGCACTAATACCACCACTATGGCACCCGTCGTATTGATTATACTGGGACAAAAAATGCTCAAAATTCAAGAGAAGAGCAAAATAAATTAATATAAATGCACTTACTTTAGATACCTACTTATATTCATCTTTATACAACAAAAATCCCTCTATAAAAGCACTTGGAAGTCCAAAATGCTCTTTTGACTTATGCTGGATGTCCACCACTTACTGATGAAGTGGAGCTCCGTACAGACAGGTCTGTTCTACTCCAATGGCATGTTAGAGCACATTTGGAGCATAATGTGATAATAAAACCCAATACAACCAACTAACCAAACTTACCATCATTCTCACCTTTAATACTTGACATCATCTGTTAAGACTGGTTATTTAAATTGTTGCATGAGCCCTTAGATTCCTAACCCTCTTGCAAATGTCAAAAACACTTGATCTTCAGAGGAGTTGCCACATAGACGAATGGTGTGTCAAAAGGACATACTTTCATAGATTGCACCTTTCGAATATTAAAATTTTCTACCAGTCAAGGCAATCAGTCCATCTTTTTAAAAGAATGTGAACAATGTAAAAGGGAGAAGAAACTCCAGGAGTACAAGGTTGGGCATAAAACATCATATCAAGAAGCAAATAAGAACTTCCCACAATTAATAGAGCTCCCAAGTGACAAACAATGTTTTCTGTGCAAAATGTAGTGCTCGTTCCAAGTGATATAGTTCTCTCGTTTCCTTCAAGGTTTAAAGTAAGAACCCAGAAAGGAAATCCACATATCTTTTCTTTGTGTGTGTATATTAATATATATATATATATATATATATATATATATATTAATTTTACTAACTCTACTAATTTTAACAACTGCTCGCTCACTGGTGGCACTATGCCTGCCTCCACATGGCAGGGGACCTCTGCTGGTCGTCCAGATTAGCATCACTGGGTTCTAATGCCCATGGCCTAGATTCCAGGCTAATATCACAGAAATCTGTTGTGTTTCTCTTGCAATGCAACCCACGGAAACTCAGAAAGGGGAATCCTTTTGGTTGAAGGGACTAGCTTCAACACACCACTTTGCCCCCTGCTTCAACAAGACAGGTGGTTCACCCATCTTATCGCTGATTGATCCTGGATGGCTCAGCCAAGATCAATCAGCTAGTGGGTTTGTCTGCAAGTGTCAATGCCATTCTCCTACCCTCATAGTCTGAGGGATAGAATTCAGGCTGGTGGAAAGGCAAGTATAGTGTTTAGATTGCCCTGGGGTGCCAATCCCAAGCACATTTATTGCTTGCTGGGTAGTGGGCGCCCCATTTAGGCTCCATGGTGCTGAACAGAAACAAAAAACCGATTAATCCTGATAACGTTATTTCTTTTGGGGGCCCCAACATGGTCCCTATCTGAAAAATTATAAGTCAACCCCACTGATGCCACTTGAGCAAAAAAAGACAGAAAACAGAAGGGCCAGACGCTAAGTGATTTTGTGACCGTGTCTTTGCCAGTGAATTTTCACTCTCTCTTGAATAAATAAAATTGTTCTTGTATTTATTTATAGTATTACACTAACAATCAATTAAATAAGCTTCAGTAAAGAAAGCACTTTACTTAATCAGGAGGAAAAGTAACCTCCTTTCTTATTTTCATATTATTACTATACCACTGTTCACAAAGGTGGCACTGCTCCTGTCTTCACATGGCAAGACCAGTAACCTCAAGGGGAAATGGTCTCCTTTCCAGGGCGAAATGGAGCAAGCAGTTCTAAAACCCGGAAAACCACTGGGTGCACAGAAGAAAACATGACAAGGCAACAAGAGGAGTCTGGTTCTCTTGCAGCAAAAGGTCAAAAAACTGATGTAGACAGAATTCGAACTCCCACTTTCCTAATCATTCATTCCATTCAAGAACAGCCGATTGGAAAACTGTCTCCATTCATAGTACAGAAATGCCTAGAAAGCACAATAGGTATTCCCAAAACTGTTTGTCAGTTAAGATCAGGAGACCTACTGATTGAAGTTGTCACTGCCCGACAGTATGAACAACTAAAAGCTTTGGTGGAATTTTAGTCACCGTTTCACCACAAAATTCCTTTAACACGTCAAGAGGTGTCATTACTGAGTGGAACGTCATGAATTTGTCAGATGAAGAACTGAAACAAGAATTACGAGATGGAGTCATCAATGTAAGGCTAATTCTCACAAAGAAGGATGATGCACTAGTTCCTAAACTACCAACAACGATCAAACTAGTTACCTTAACTGCTGAGTTAAACCCTGCATCCCAAATCCAGTACTCTGCTACAAATGCCAGAAGTTTGGGAACTCACAGACAGTCTGCAGTCTCACAGATAGCTGCCTATGCCACATGTGGATCCACTGCACACATTAGTACTGACTGCACAGCTACAACACCAATCTGTCTTAATTGTAAAGAGGCACACCTGGCGTATTCCAAGGGTGGTCCCCTATGGAAACGTGAAAAAAAAGATACAGCGGTACAAAACTGAACATAATTTAACCTACCAACAGGCTAAAAAATCCTTAACAGTTCTGAATACAACAAGCCAACTTATGCCCAAATAACCAAAAATTACACATCAATTGCCACCCAAACGGAGGCAACCATACCACCAAGCAAATCACTAGCTGAATGGGCAAGGTCAATATTGTCCCCAGTACCAACACACCAAACAAAAAGCAAACAAAGAAAAGTTATAAATGCACCGATCATAGTACAACCAGTTGCCATTCAAAAGCAGAATGCTACAGTATCTACCACTCCTGACTCAAAGACAACCCGGAGATTTGGAATTTTAAAAGACCTCTATAGTATCGGCATTAGAGGTCATCTCCCAAAAGTCTGTAGGATCTACTCTCTTGCTCTTTTAGTCAAGAGGAGGGAGTACTTCAAGGATCCATTTTAAGTGTTACACTTTTTGCCATCAAAGTGAATTTCATCACAGAACAATCTCCTCCAACTGCAACATGCCATTGATCATCTGAACTCATGGGCAATGAATGATTAACAGTTTCAGGTTCTCTCCACAAAAGGTTGTGTGCATGTGTTTTTGCAGAAAGCACATCTTCACTCTGAACCTGAACTGAGGCTTGGACAAAATGCTATTACAGTAGTACCTGAGACTAGATTTTTGGGGCTCGTATTTGATAGAAAGTTGACCTTTCTACAACACATCTGTCAACTACATGTGAGGTGCATGAGAGGCTTGGATATCCTTGGAATTCTTGGAATGCTGACTGATGCACTCTGTTGCACCTCTGTCTTGAGATCTAAGTTAGATTACGGGTACCAGGTATATGCAATTGCTAGACTCAGCGTACTCTGATGGCTGGAGCACTTCGAACATCTCCCATCCAGAGCCTCTATGTTGAAGCGAATGAACCCTCGTTATCACTTCATAGGAAACAGTTGTCTCTACAGTATGCTTTGAAACTGAAATCCCTGCCAGACCATCCCACATGAACACCCATTTTTGAGCCATGTTTGGAAAATCTGTACAATGCTTGTCAGACTACCAATCAACCGTTCGGTATTCGTATCCAATGGGTACTCAGAGATTTGGACATCACATTAGACAATGGTGCCCCATCATCAGGGCAGCCTTCTCCACCTTGCCATGCTTGTGTCCCAAACTGCAACTTCTCTATTAATAACTCGAGAAAGAATAATCTGCTGTCTACCTGCAGCTCTTTTTAGCACGGCTCTCTGATCATTCTGCTTTCTTGCCAGTCTATACAGATGGCCCGAAGTCAGAAGTGTCTGGAGGATCTGCAGCTGTTTTCTCCAGATACCATGGTATCTGAGCAGATCTCCCATGAATGCAGTGTGTTCACTGCAGAGCTGCACACAGTTGAGCTAGTCTTGGATCATATACAAACCACCCACCACAAAAAATATGTTATATATACCGATTCTCTAAGTTCATTGCAAGCTTTATCATTGATGAGGTTCAACTCTCATCCTGTTCTGATCTGGATACAGCAGAAGCTGCACTTCATTTCACAATCTGAATTTGATGTTCATTTCTGCTGGATTCCAGGCGACACTGGTATCTCAGGATATGATTTGGCAGACACTGCAGCCAGATCAGGGAACCTCTTTAACTCTTGCCTGTTAGTCCCCAATACAGACTACAGGCAAGTAATTCGAAAGTGACTGGCTGGTATCCCAGTGGCAATACTCATGACATGGACAGGCTGCAAACAAGTTATATGAGATTAGCATTAGCATCAGTAGAGGCATATGATTCAAGAAAGCAAGCTTTGCAGCATGGTACTTGAGGTTGTCACAGACATTCTCTCAGATATGCAAGACAAGCGGTACTCACTAAATGGGAGTCTAAAACGCTGATGGAACTGATATTCAGGTGACTCTCAAGCCAAGTTGGCCCAATTTCAACGAGGTCCACACAGTCTGTGACAGAAAAATCCTCTGCTTGCACCTTCACAATGGTGGGACTATTAGTAATCCTGGGTATAACCTCCATGCACAAGCACGCGGTGAGTGACCACCCAGGTGTGAATCAACATAAGCAGGGGTCGAGGCGTAGCACCCACACCACAGGGAGGAATGCCGCCCGTCTGTGTCACCAGGCAATACTAGGTGGTAGATGACTCTCATCAACCAGTGCAATACCACCGCTTTGCTTATTGGACACTTGAAGTGGTGGAACCCATGTTTAGTCACCAGAGCTAAGTTCAGGTCAACTATTCCCAATCTCTTCCATCATGCAGAATGATTGATGACTTTTGAGGTTATGATGAACATCATGGCGAGATCCAATCTTCCTTACATTTCGAGGGTACAGCTGTAAAACAGTGTTCGCAGGCCGGCCGCTAGTTAGTACACCGGATCAAACCTATTGGTAACTCTCTATGAGGCTTCCGGATCAGCTAGTATGTAATCTTGCTATCTCTACTCTGCCAGATAGTGACTGGAGGGAGTCCAAGTAGTGTGTATGCGGGTGGGGGGGGGCATTGTCGATGCCACGTTATGTCAAGGATCTGGGTATATTCTTACCCTGCGGGTAAGAATAATGTGTACACCATATCCAAAAATTTCATTACTTCATACAGCATGTCCCACCCACTTTTTCTTACTATTGAATACACCATAAATTGTCAAACTAAAAGAGTAAGCTTATCTGCAAAAAGATCTAAACCTCCCAAACACTTCCTAACTCCTTTCACAAATATATGTGGTCTCAATTCTAATCTCAACGATGTCCATTTCCACTTGCAGTCTGCCAAACCCCATGTACTTTTTCTGACAGAATCTCAGTTATTGATTGATTCAACTACTGCTCATCTCAGATGCCCAAATTATTCGCTGTATGATTCCTTTCACCTCAAAGGTGGTACTTGTGCATATGTCCATTCCGATATTCCCTGTCAGAGACTTGGTAATTTGGAATCTCCTCTTTTCGATCTCTGGCTTAAAATATCTCTACCTCATTGTGTCAAATTCATCTGTTGTCTCTACCGTTCTCCCAACTCCACTAATCACTTGGGGCTCTTTGGCTTCCTCTCTTTGCAACTTTACTTTTTCCAGTCCAACTTTTGTCAGACTGCCAATTGGCCTTTTGGTATCCGTGTCCAAGATCTGCTCAGAGAGCTCGACATCATGGTAGACAATGTTGCCCAGTCACCAAGGCAATCACTTCCACCCTGACATGCTCGCATTCCATCATGCGACTTCTCCCTTAAAAATTGGGATAAGTCCATAACTCCATCTTCTGTCTACCACCAACTCTACGCTGCCCACCGGACCAAATATTCCAACTTCTTGCCCGTCTTCACTGATGGCTCGAAGTCGGAGTTGTCTGTTGGATGTGCTGCTATCTTTCCAGATCGTTCTATATCTGGAAAGATTCCCCAAGAATGCAGCATATATACAGCTGAGTTGAATGCTATAGTGTTAGCCTTGGACCACATTAAAACCCATAGGTATCAAAAATGTATGGTGCACACTGACTCTCTAAGTACACTGCAGGCTTTATCGTGTATGAGGTATAATCCTCATCCATTTGTGACCCGGATTCAGCAGACGCTATACTCTCTGTTTGAGTGTTCTTTCGACATTCGTTTCTGCTGGATTCCAAGCCACATTGGGATCGTGGGAAATGAACTGGCAGATGCTGCGGCCAGGTCACCAGAACCCCACAACACTTATTGCCTGTTAGTCCCCTATACGGACTACAGGCAGCTAATACACGAAAAATTACTGTCCCAATGGCAACAATCCTGGCATGAGCAAGTCACAAACAAGCTCTATCAGATAAAGCCTGTAATCCGACATTGGCAGTCTAGTCTGCGCAGGAATCGCAGAGAGGCAGTTGTTTTAGCTCGACTCCGCATAAGACACAGTCATCTTACACATGCCTTTTTGCTGAGGGCAGATGACTGTGTCCTATGTGTGAGAACTGTGACACCTATTTAAGCATACGGCACATTTTAACTGAGTGTCCACGTTTTAGACATGAATGTGATTTTTATTTTACAGCTTTTAGTCA
This sequence comes from Mastigoproctus giganteus, assembly GCF_048544385.1. Taxonomy (NCBI): domain Eukaryota; kingdom Metazoa; phylum Arthropoda; class Arachnida; order Uropygi; family Thelyphonidae; genus Mastigoproctus; species Mastigoproctus giganteus. The sequence continues at coordinate 141,258,268 of NC_143579.1, read as the reverse complement.
TCTGGCTGAGCCGTATACACTCGGTCAGATTTTATCCGACAATGACAATCTGTCTGCTGTTTTTAACTTTTTAAAATCAGTAAACCTTTTTACTCATATTTAAAATTGATTTGTCATTCCTTTGTTCATATGTTTTGTACTTTTACTCCTTTTATATCTCGACACGGTGGCCTAACTCCTTAGGTCACTGAAGATTTTAACTTTTTATATATGACCGGTATTTGGCGCATTATAGCCTCAGTTGCTGATGCGCCAATAAAACCCAAACCAAACCAATCCAGTCCAACTTTACTAACAGTGAGGTAATTTTCCTTGTTGATTTTTAATGTTCACAACTCCAGCTGGCTTCCGTTTTCTAGTCACTGCTGAAGCTTTTGCAATTACTAATGACCTTGCACAGATTGTTCATTTACCTACAAGAATACCAGACAATCCTAACCATATAGCCAATCCGCTTGATCTTTTTCTCACAAACAACCCTTCTAAGTACACGGTCGAAGTTAGAGGTCCTTTAGACACCTCAGATCACAACTTGGAGAGTGTGATCTGAGGTGTCTCTTCTCCTATGGAGCTTTATCTCATGGCTATTTCCAACCCCATATTGTTTGGCATTACAAGAATGCAAAATGGGATGACTTGCAAGATTTCTTTTCCTTGGTCAGATTACTGTTTCAAAACTTCCGATCTCAATGTTTGCTCAAATCGTGTCAGTGAAATTATTCTTGCAGGAATGGAATCCTTTATCTAAACCTTGGTTTCCAATAAATGTGCTAAGATGTTCAAGAGAAGAATGTTGCATATCGTAATTGGCTTGTTTCTAATTCTTCAGTTTCATTTTCTGTCTACACCAAAGATCGAAACAGTTGTAAAGCAGTTATTAATCAGTAAAACTAGAGTTTAAGCAGGCTAACAGTAGAAAACTTGCTTCTTGCCCTAATGGTAGCCGAGCATTCTGGTCTCTTGCCAAAGCTATTGGCCGCAACTTTTGCCCATCTCTGCACCCACGTCTGTCCAAACCATATGGTTCTGTTGTCACTTCATTCAAGGATAAAGCTGACCTGCTAGCATCCCATTTTTCTTCCAATTCATGTATTTATGATCTTGGAAAAACACCTCCCACCATTCCGAACACGCTCTGTTCAATACCTCCTGTGGTCTTCTATCAAAAGGATGTGAGAAGGATTTTGATGCTAAGAAAGCTCCAGGTCCCGATGGTATTTCTCCACTTGTTATCAAAACCTGTGCTCCTGTACTTACTCCTGTTCTTTGCCACCTTTTTTCACTTTCTTATTACAAAGGTGTTTTTCCTTCTGCTTGGAAATTTTCTCATATCCAGCCAGTTCCCAAAACGGGTGACAAATCCCTCCCATCCATTTATCGTCCCATTGCAATTACTTCTACACTTTCTAAAGTAATGGAGAAATCAATTAACCGGCAACTCCGAAACTACCTAGAAACCTTCCATCTGATCAACGATCGCCATGTATGGACTCTGTCAGTGCCGATCCACTTGTGATATTCTGGCTTATGTTACCCATTTATGGACTAATTCAATGGAAAAGTTCGGTGAAACACAAGCAGTTGCTCTTGACATCTCAAAGGCTTTTGATCATGTTTGTCATAAAGGTCTTCTAAATACGCTTCCATCTTATGGTTTGCCAACTGTTTTTTGTAATTGGTTATCCAGTTTTCTCTCTGATCGCTCACTGAAGGTGATGGTTGAGGGCTCTCTGTCTTCTAACTTCTCCACCAATGCTTTTGTCTCCCAAGGTTCAGTTCTTTCCCCTACTCTTTCTTTCAGTTCTTTCCCCCCCTCTGGTATTTTAATGACCTTCTTTCATTGACTGGAAATTCTATCCATAGTTTTGCCGATGATAGTACATTGCATTCCACTTTCCATTTTGAGAAGCCTTGCCCTGCTCAATCAGTGTCAACTTCTCGAATATCTGCTACCAATTCTTTAAATGCCGATCTCCAGGTAATTCTCCATTGGGGCAAAGACAACTTGGTTGAATTCAATCCTTCTAAAACTCAGTCTTGTCTTAAATCTCGCGACTTCTAATCTGTCTTCTAATCTTACACAAGCACATTACAAATATTGCTTCCTCTGCATCTATAAAACTTTTCTTTCGCTCTTGGCGTTACTTTTCTTCCACACAGCTCTGTACAAATTGCAAATCCGCCCTACCATGGAATACTGTTCTCGCATCTGGGGTGGTGCTCCCAAGACCTCTCTCAGGCTTCTTGATTCCGTTCAGAAGCGGGCAGTTAGGTTAATTAATGAATAATCTCTAACAGAGTCTCTACATTCGCCGACTAATAGATTTACTGTTTCTGCTGCATGCCTCTTCTACAGATATTTCCATGGGCGCTGTTCTTCTGAATTGGCTTCTATAATTCCCGCTCTCTCTATCAAAGCTGTCCAAACATGTGCCGTCACCAGCCAACATCCATTTACTGTACAACTTCAAGCTCACAGAACCAAATTTTCATCGTCCTCGTTTATTCAATCAACTACCTTTTTCTGGAACAACCTTCCTTCATACTTATTTCCTGAAAATTACAGTCTATAGAAGTTCAAGTGCCATGTCAACAAATATCTTCTTTCATCTTCTCAACCTCCAACCCAAGCATGGTACTAAGTACTATAGGTTCTAATACCTCTCTTTTTGATGTTTACATTTAAAAAAATCAAAAACAAAAATATTAAGTCAACCAAAAAAATAAAAAAAAAACCTCCCATTTCACCCCTCCATTTGTTCCAAATGCCTATCCAGCTCAGCCTTAAATTTGTTTAGGCTATCAACTTCCAGAACAAAAGATGGAAGTCTGCTCCATCAATCAACCACTCTCTGGCTAAAGGCAAATTTCCACACATCTATTCTACAACTGTCTTTCCTCAATATGAATATTGAGGAAAGACTATGCCCCCCTCAGATTCTTAATTTGAGCAAGAGGAAGAATCCCATCAGCTTGCTCAAACCATTCAAGGCTTATACACCTCAATCAGATCACCTCATAGGTGCCTACTCTCCAGGTACTGCAATTTGCAGAAGTTTAGCCTTTCTTGGTATTTTCTAATTCCTTTTCCAGCTCTAATATCCTGTCTTCACCGATGAATGATGTTACGTTATAACAGGCCAAGTTCAGTTTCCGTGCATGGCAGCCTGGTCATTCCCAGAGATTCTTAGCGCCCTCTGCTTCCACTCTGATCCTCTCGCTGTCATAAGAGGGGGAATGAAAGCTGCTGGGGACTGGAGGGTTTGGTCTTTTCCTCTTCACGCTGACCAGGCATCTTGAAGAGTCTCCACTCTACACGTTCGTTGCCACCTAAGTGACGTAACAGGGCTTACCATCGAGAAGGTGTGCATGAGTGGATTTTACGGAGGCAGGCCAACCGGACTTCTCCTAAATCTTCTGTAATAGAGAGATATTGGATCCATCAGTGTTTTAGGCTGAGTGTCTGATAACATATACAGGATACCTCTTCCCCTCTAAGCCCTCTAAGATGACATATATGATCTCCTAAGTGCCTGCTGCACGTACATACAAGAAAGAAACCTTTCTTGTATGTATGCAAGAAAGAAAGAAATTCAATTTCTATAACAATAAAACACTTCACCATGTGTTGAAAAGATAGAACTGCTCTAATGTAGCTCATGGAGGAGTAGTGCTCTTAGTAAACTGTTTAATTGTTTCTAGACCTGTTCCTCTACAAACACCATTCAAGGCAATTGTCGCCTGCATCACCATTGGCATAATGATAACATTAATCTCATTGTGTCTGTCACCAAACTATGCCTACACTCTTGCTGATTTAGATGGCTTAGTAAGACAAATACCCACTCCTTTCTGTATTCTGGGGGACTGGAATGGCCATCACCCCCCCTATGGGCTCTCAACATCTTGACTGCAGAGGAAAAATAATTGAAAATTCTTAGATAAACACAATCTAACTATTTTAAATACCGGTGATTACACATATGTGCATTTACCATCTGGCTCGGGTATAATCCTCATCCAATCCTGTCCCAGATCCGGCAGTCCCTTTTTTTCTCTCATGGAATAGAATTTGACATTCACTTTTGCTGGATCCCAAGCCATATTGGGATCTAGGGAAATGAATTAGCTGATACCACTGCCAAATCAGCCACTTCCCTGGATAATCATTGCCTGTCAGTCCCCTTTTACAGACTACAGGCATATAATACTCTCTAAGTTACATTCCCAACGGCAAGATTCTTGGCACGGACAGGCCACAAATAAACTACATCACATTAAGCCTGTAATTACGCAATGGCAGTCCAGTCTACGCAGGGTTCAAAGGGAGGAAGTTATTCTTGCTCGGCTCCACATAGGTCATAGTCATCTAACATTCCTGTTTGCTGAAGGTGGATGACCCACCTATGTGTGAGATGTATAACGCTATTTTAACCGTCCATCACCTTCGTATAGAATGTCCTGTTTTTATAGAAGCACAATGCTTGTGTTTTTCCACTTTTAAGAAACTGAATAAACCATTTACACTCAGTCAGATTATTGGTGACAGAGACAACATATCTGAAGTTTTTGACTTTTTACATTCTGTTAATTTATACAGAAAGATTTAAGTGTTATATTTTATATGGGTTTACTTAACTTTATTCCTTTTTTACATAATAACTTGTCATGGTAGCCTAGGTATAGGCTACCAAAATGTTTAGCATCCCGTTTAAATTTGACTTGGTGCATTATGGCCTTAGCTGCCAATGCACCATTAAAAACTAAATCAAATCAAATCAGCCATCTGACTCGAGCTCTGCTATTGATCTGTCAGTATGTTCTCCAACTATATTTCCTCTCACAGACTGGACAGTTACCAACTACCTTGTGGTAGTGACCACTTTCCGATCATCTGTAATTTCTATACAAGTTCTCCTCCACAGAGTAACATTACAATTTGGAAATTGGACAAGGCTAACTGGACTAAATATGAAGAAATAGCTCATTTAGATTCCCCATCATTACAATTGTCAAGATTGATTCTTCAGTAAGCAGAATTAATTACACAACAAATAATGATAGCAGCTGAATCTGTTGTCCTGAAATCATCATCTAAATCTGGCTCCATCCTAAAATGTGGTTGAATGAAGCATGTAGCATTGCTAAAAGAGAAAAGAATAAATTTTGGAATCAGTTTCAAAAAAATCCAACCACAACCAACCTCTTACAGTTTAAGAGAGCAAGGGCTAAGGCTCGTCATGTAAGACGAATGAGTAAAAAAAGAAGCGTAGGCACATTATGCTGCTACCATAAGCAGATCCATAGATATTGCTACAGTCTGGGAAAATATCAAACGAATTAATGGCAAATACTCGCTTTCAACTTCTAATTCTTTTTCTGAAAGGGAAGAAAATTTCTGAACCTGTTGAAATTGCTAATGCATTCAGCTCGTCTTTTGAAGCACACTCAGCTGTTTCCACATATGAACCAGCTTTTCATTCGCTAAAATCCAGGACAGAAAAGTATAAACTGAATTTCAATACCACTCTCCAACATTCATACAATCTGTCATTGACCATGACTGAATTGCACAATGCACTCACACGGGTGTAGAACAGTGCTCCGGGTCCCAATGTAATTTATCTCACAATGATTTCTCATTTAAGTGAAAGATCGTTAAGTGCTCTCTTATGACTCTATAACAGAATATTCTTAGAGGAACATTACCCCACTAGCTGGTGCCATTCTTATGTGCTAGCCTTCCCGACACCAGGAAAAGACCACACAGATCTGGCAAACTCTCAACCTATCTCCTTAACCAGTTGCTTGGGAAAAACATTGGAAAAAAATAGTTACCACCCAACTAACGTGGTTTCTGGAGACTCAAAACATTCTGTGTCCAAGCCATATGGTTTTCGCAGAAATAGATCAATGCTTGATCTCATTATCAATGCAGAAGGAAATATTCAGAACACTTTTCTAAGAAATGAGCACTTTGTCATGATATGCGTTGATATCGAAAAAGCCTTTAACACAACTTGCCAATATGGAATTCTTCATGATTTTCATAAATCTGGTTTTAGGGGTCATCTCCCAAAATTTATTCAGAACTTCCTACCTAACAGACCTTTCAAAGTCTGATTCCATTCTTCACTTTCAGGAACATATGTACAAGTTGGGATCTTAGGAAATGATTCAGCAGCCAAATCACCAGCCCATTTTAAATCTTGCCTGCTAGTCCCCTTACAGACAATTAGTTACATACCAATCATGGCATGGGCATGCAGCAAATAAGTTATATAAGATTAAGCCTGTAATTGAACATTGGCAGTCTAGTCTGCGCAACCGAAAATAGGAAGTTGTTCTATATTGACGCAGCATTGGACATCGTCACGACCATTGCTATCTGCTGAGGGCAGACAGTCATCCTGTGTGTAGAAATTGTGACACCATTTTAGCAGTCTGTCATATTTTAATCGAATGTGCGTGTTTTATTAATGATCATTGTTTATGTTTTAGCCATCTGTCTGAGCCTTATACACTCAATCAGATTTTATTGGACAGTGACTTGTCAGATAAATTTTATTTTTTACAACATATTAATTTATACAATTTCATCTAGAATGTTTTATGCTGTGTAACCTTTTTATATCGTATACTCTTTTACAATAATATATTATACTCTTGTATTTTTTCCTCTTTGACTTGGCTGATCGCCTTTTACTCTGATGCACCATAAAACCACTAAACAAACAAACAATCCTCAGTGTTACACTTTTTCTGTCAAAGTGAACTCATTTGCAGAACGATTTCATCCATCACTAAATAATGCTCTTTATGTGGATGATTTTTAGTATATTTGTTATTCCTACAACTGAGAATTATTGAATGAAAACCACAACAAATGTTCATCACCTTATTTATTTGGCTTTTGGGTTTAAATTTTCAGCCAAATATACCATTTGTGTGAACTTTTGCTGCAAACAGAATCTTCACCCGACCCTAAACTCAGACTTGAGCAAAATGCAATTCCTGTATTTAGCAGAAACAAAATTTCTGGGACTCATCTTTGATCAAATACTGAAATTTCTCCAACATATCCATCACCCCAAAACAATGTGCACTAGAGGTCTAAACATGCTCAGTACTGTCTCCTCCAATTACTGGAGAGCTGATAGGTGCAATTATTGAGCCTTAATCAAGCACTTGTGTGTGTGGTCCAAACTTGACTGTGGTTTCTACTCTATACCTCTACTAGAACTTCCATTTTTTTATGTCTTGATTCAATCCATCCATCACAGAGCTATCCTGACTGCCATTTGGGCATTTTGTATTTTGTGTATCCAATTTCATTGCTTCAGAAATAGTGCAATTTTCTGTTCATAGAGTTTTGAACCAAAATCAAGTTCTCAACAAATTTCATTCCTACAGAATTTGGAGAAGTGTTAAAATTCATTATTCAGCAGAAAAATGAATTTTGAATTGCAGCAGTGTTTACAAATTGAATGTTAATTATTAATAAGTTTGTCTGTTGTGTAATTTTTTAATAAAAATAAATTATTTTGTCTGCTATGTGTTTTTAATTTTTTTTTTGGGTTAAGTACCAAAATTGCATAGAGGTAAGAAGAAAGAATAAGATAGTCTAATTTTTCTATTACACAATTTTATAACATTTTTATATATAAAATAAAATCCTTTTTTACATATAAAATAAAATGTGTTTTTAAATTTATTAGGTTACCAAAATTGCATGGAGAGGGGAAGAAAGAATAAGATGGAAGTCTAATTTTTCTATTACGAAATTGTATACCTTTTTATATATAAAATAAAATGCAGATTTTTGATTATGTCTTAAGTTGGATTCTTATTTTCTTATGCACTCAGTTATGTTGTCATTAATTTCATGGTTGATTTCTTCTGACATTGACAGTCAGGAGCAGTCTATGGCCTCTGTTGCTCTTGTGCAAATAGAAATTTTGTCTGTGGTGACCTGATCTTTTGCAGCCAAAGGTTGGACAATCCCCCCCCCCCCCACCATTGATCACCACAAAACAGCATACGGAGATGCCAGAGAACAATGGCAAATATAGAATTTTTTAATGCATATTTTACTACTTGTACTACATTTTACTACTAACATGCTACTTGTGTAGAGTCCAGATGACAAAGGGGCCCATGGTTGAATAACCCTTAGCTCAAAGTTGGAGTAAGGAATGTGCAACAAATTCAGCCACATTGAGGCCTTGGATAATTAAATTTATTCTTGTTTAGTGAAAATATGGGAAGTTTTCATTTGCTCTTCAGAAAAAATTCCTCCCTGTCATAAACCAATTACAGCCACCAAAATAGATTTGTGCATTCTCAAAGAACTGTATTTTACATGAGTGTTACTGTTTTCATATTGGTCGGAGCAGTATCTAATCTTTGGAGCCAAAAAGTAGAGCAAAACAGGTATTTTTCACCCTTTCTTTCTTTGATTGATAGACAAGTTTAATTAACTGGGAAAATATTATACAAATGAAGGATAGATTTTTTTTTTTTTTTTTCAATTGCATAATCAGAGTTACAGAACTTTTTATTAATTTAATTTTATAACAAGTTTACATTCATTGTACTTGTTTCTGTGAATTACAATAATGTTTGCATTGTTGAAATGCAAAAAGGTTTCATAAGTTTTGAACATATGATTTCAACAAGCTTTTGGCATAACCTTTTTAAGTTCGGTATTTTATTTCCACTACATAACAGAGTTTCGCTCAATGAATTGTTGCACTGTAGTGTAGATTAGGCAAACAAGCAGCAAGTCATCATAGCCCATTTCACATTTAAAAAATTCTAAAGAGTCAAAGTTCGGTAAGCAACATGGTTGTCATTTTTTAGATATACAGCTATCGAGTTTATTTTTTAAAACTATAACATCAGTGTTGTTTTCAAAACCATGCTTAAAATAAAATTGCAGTGTGACTAGGGATACTAGGACTGTAGAGAGTGAAAAGAGTACATTGAAAACAATTTGCAAAATTCTTTTAATGCAGCAGACGTGTTACCCTTATGGTTGCCAGATGATCACAGAAAATCTGAACCCCAATCACTTGTACCTTTCGGTTTCATTTATCCACAGCTTCCAGTTTCAGGTATTCACATCAGTTAATGGTATTCACATCAGACTTGAATAGTATCCATTAAAAAAAAAAAAAAACACTCCCATGAGGAAAGTTTGGTGCAGAACATAAATAAAAGAATAAATCATTGGAAGGGGATAGGGTATAGTAAGAAATACTAATCTAATACATAATGGAACTAAGTTTAAACTTCAAAATAATAATCTATAAAAAGCATAATTTAATTAAATTTGATAATTAAAGATGTGCAGCTTTAATCCCTTGTGGGTAGCACAGATGGTAGCATCGCTGTCCTCCCAACACCGGTTGGAAAAGACCTGAGTTTGAGTCCCATCAGTGATGGGAGGAATTTTTATGGGCTTTTTCACAACATGGCTGAGTTTGTCTGTCTCAGGCTAGGGTAGCATGGTTTTTTTTCTCCCAGAATTTTGGGTTGTTTCATCCGGCAAACATAAAATTGACCACAGAACACACAATTTACAGAAAACATATACAGAGAAATATGACCTTAGTTGCTGATGCTCCAAAAACCCTACTACAACAGCAGCTTTAATCCATTCTTTTTACAGAGGAATGCTCTTGATCTTTCACAGACAATGGGGAAGTATATTTAAAAAAAGGTTCTTACAGATTCAGTGAATTGAAATTTCATTTATACAGTTGAACCACTATTCTGACTTTGTGAGAATAATAAACATTATGGAATCTACATGTTACGCAAACAAATTTAGCAAATATTAGACATTTGCTCTGCTCAAAACAAGATACTGGTTTCTAGGAACCCTCGTTATGCCTGTCATTTATTAAGAGCAAGGTACCTCGGTCTATGCTGAGAACTGAAAATCCTTCAAGAAAACTTAGAAATTTTGGAAACAGTAATGGATTTAAAGTGGGGTGTGCAAGGGATGATCCTCGAGTGTTGTACTGCAAAAACTATTTGCATAAAGTAAATATAGTTCTTTCATTATAATATGAAACTGTTTTGTATGAAATGGCTTCAAATAATAATCTTTTTTATTTTAAAACTAATATGACAGAGAACATGAAGTGCAGGGCCTCTCCCTCAAAGTTGCACTAGATCCACCACTGATTGGAAAAGTTTCTGTTTGCTATTTTAAGGGAAGACAGAGACTAATGGAATATAAAGATGGAAGAGTTCAATAACCTGAAACAGCTAAAAACTGAAAAATATAAAATAGTACATCTACTCTTCAGTCATTAAATTTCTTTGCCATAACTGACTTATCTTTTTGTGTAAATGCAGAAAACATTGAAGTTTGTGAAGACAAAGACTGTTTGCTTTTATTATTATTAGCCATACAGTGCAAGGAAGCCTGAGGCTTGTGCTGCACCAGGCAAAAAAAAAAGTTTCCAAGATACCCTTTGAGAGAGAGAGAGAGAGGAATCACCAAGAAATGGAAGAATGATGATATCCAGCTCAGGACCCTGGGTGTGCCAAGCCCATACTCACTAGATGTGAGCCCCTGGGGTTTTTTGGCTACTATGCCAAATGGATGGAAAATTTTCCATTCATGGAGCAGCATATTAAAATGATGAAAAATTGTAGAAATTGGTAAGTTTTGTTATTTATCCAGAACTTTTAGAAAAAAGTGCCAGAAAAATATAAATGTCAACAAAAAAAAAAAAAACATTTTCAATTATCGTTTGCTAAACTGCTGACTGTTCAGATGAAGATCAACTCTGGTAATCCTTTGCCAAACTGAAGATGGACAGCAAGCATTATCATATAATACTTGCTGCTTGTTGCAACGATTTAATGCTGTAGAAAAAAAACAAGCTGGAAAATGTTTGGCAGAAACTATTTAAAATAAATGTGGGACAGACGTGTAATGTGGTGAATTTATCTAATTTGCATAATGAAGCTCAAAACTTCATTAGAAAATATAAACCACATGTGCATCCAACCAATAATATCTGGACACTCCTCCTCTTCATTGATAGTTGATCAAGTCCTGCCCAAGCATGTGTCAGAAACAGCTATAAAAAGTGCAATGGTCTTCAAGGAGACTGCAGTACAACTGTGAATGCAAGATGATACAACTGATGAAGTTAAGCTTCCATCACAATGATAATATGGTGCTACATAAGCAATTGGTCTATACGTGACATTTCAACAGCACCAAAGATCCTTTGGTTGACGATTGGTGATGTTATCTGCACGTGAGAGCGAGCTGACGCTAAAACCACGAAAATAACCCAAAAGCCTCTGAAGCTGATAGAATGTGACATGGGAGCCCTGCAAAGAATCATCTGCTCAGAACGCGAGTCGATGTTGCTGCAGCACGCCTGCCTCAGTGAGATGATTCAGACATGTCAGCACTAGTACAGAGCACAGGGTTCTGCATAATATGGGTTATCACAGTAATGCAGCTGTCCACAAGCCACTAATCACTCCAGTTAATGCCATATGCAGTCTAGCTTGGCCCTCTGTCCTTGAACCATAGACAATTGGAAAGCTGTGCTTTGGAGTGGAGTCGTGATTAGCATTAGCATTAGTAGAGGCATTTGATGCAAGAAAGCAAGCTTATGCAGCATCAGCCAAAAAAAAAAAAAAAAAAAAAACCCCACTTCCACTTCACCCCTCCGTTCGCTCAAAATACCTGTCCAGCTGAGCCTTAAACTTATTTAGGCTATCAACCTCCACCACAAGGGATGGCAGTCTGTTCCGCCAACCAACCACCTGCTGGCTAAAGGCAAATTTCCGCACGTCTATCCTACATCTGTCTTTCCTCAATTTGAATTTATGCCCTCTCAGGTGATTTTTCTGAGCTAGAGGAAGAATCCCATCAGCATTGAGCATGCTTAAAGCATTCAAGGCTTCATACACCTCTATCAGATCACCTCGCTGGTGCCTAGTCTCCAGACACTGTAATTTGCAAAACTTAAGCCTTTCTTCGTAAGAGCACCCCTTTGTTCCATTCACTAATCTTGTTGCCCTTCTCTGTACTCTTTCCAGCAGCTCTACATCCTTCTTGAAATGAGGCCTCCAGACCTGTATACAGTACTCTAGGTGTGGCCTGACCATTGCCTTGTACAATGGAATAATCACCTCCTTATCCCTGCTGGAAAAATTCCTGTATATCATTGACAATACTCCATGAGCTACTCTTGCAGCCCGTCTGCACTGCTCAGAGAACTTCATATCTGCCTGCACAACCACCCCCAAGTCCCTTTCATTCCCTACCACTGTCAGTGTAGTACCACAGAGTTGATACGTTGCTCTGGGGTTGCTGTTTCCCATGTGTAGTACTTTACATTTGTCAATGTTAAACTTCATTTGCCACCTCTCAGCCCATCTGCTCAACCTTTCCAGATCCTGTTGCAGCAGTGTAGTGTCAGTAGTGCCCTTGACAACCCTGCCAACCTTCGTATCGTCTGCAGACTTGGACATTAACCTTGATATACCATCATCAATATCATTTATAAATACAGAAAACAATAATGGACCCAACACTGAGCCTTGAGGGACTCCACTAATAACATTAGTCCACGATGAGCAGTGTCCATTGATTACCACTCTCTGTCTTCTGCCACTCAACCACCCCTTTATCCATAGCAGCAATTTGCCTCCAATGTCACACTGCTCCAATTTGTGTAGCAGTCTTCCATGTGCAACAGTATCAAAAGCCTTTCTAAGATCCAAGTATATAATATCAAAGTTATTCCCTGCATCCAGTTCTTTTGTGACTGCATCATAGTATCCAATCAAGTTGGTCAGGCAAGACTTCCCCTTAACAAAACCATGCTGTGTCTGAGCTATAACTGAAGTCTTGTCTAAATGATCCTGCAGTGCTTCTTTAACCAGTGCCTCCATTAATTTTCCTGGAACAGAAGTTAAGCTCACAGGTCTATAGTTACTTGTGTCAGCCTTTGATCCTCCTTTGTGAATTGGGGTCACATTTGCACATTTCCAGTCTATGGGTACCTCCCCTGAGTCCAAGGAAGCTCTCATAATTATGGCTAAGGGTTTGCTTACTTCCTTTGCTGCCTCCTTTAATATAACTGGATAGATCCCATCCACCCCGGGTGCCTTTCTTGTGTTTATCTTCAACAGTTTCTCTTCCACTTTACTCCCAGTTATTTCAAGATTCTGTAGCTTACTGCTAGAGTTGAAGACACCTCTGGCATTCCCCTTGCTGAATAACTCCTCGTGTGAACGTCGATGCAAAATATTCATTTAGTTTGTTAGCTACCTGAGCAGGATCATCAACAGTTGACCCATCAATATCAAGTGGACCAATCTGATTCATCCCCTTCCTTCTAGAGTTTACATAAGTAAAGAACTCTTTGCTGTTTTTCTTTGCATCCCTTGCCAAGGATTTCTCGTAATCTGCCTTCGCCTGCCTAACCTCCTTTGTAACTTGGTTGCATATCAACTTGTATCTATCATAGGCTTCTGTGTCATGTGTTAATTTCTAAGTATCCCATGCATTTTTCTTCTCTGCCATATGCCTCATTAGTTCATCTGACATCCATTTTGGCCTAAACCTTGAACAATATTTCTTAGTTGGTATGTAAAGCCTAGTAGCTTCCAAGATACGTTCTTTGAATGCTTCCCATTTTGAATTTTCTGTTGGTAACATCATCAGTTGGTCCCACTGTATAGAATTTAAATACTGTCTCAGTCCATCGTAGTCGCCTTTACGGAAGCAATAACCCTTCCCTTTACCCCTAATGGTAGTTACCTCTTTCAGTAAATCCCACTTCAGCACACTGTGATCACTGCCACCTAGTGGTTCATTTATCTGCAGATTCTTAATGCATGAAGAATCACTGCTGATAATCAAATCAAGAGTATTACTCCCTCTAGTTGCCTCCTGAACATGCTGATGTAGAAAACAATCATCCAATAAATCCTCAAAAGCCCTGCTAGTGTGTGAGTAACCAGCCCCCAAATTCCAGTCAATATCTGGGAAATTAAAATCTCCCATTATAAGACTCTCTGATTTACTGGCCCACTCTATTTCCCTGTACAGTTCCTTATTATACTCATCAGAGTCATTAGGCCTATAGCACACTCCTACTCTCAATTTTGATCTCCCAATGCTTATGTCACACCAAACTGACTCAACACTGCACTGTCCAGCGATGTCGACTGGCTTCACTTCCTTGGTTTTTATGTGTTTCTTAACTAATAGCATAACCCCTCCCCCCTTCCTATCCTGTCTATCCTTTCTGTAGACGTTGTACTCCCCAAATTGCAGTTCTGCATCCCTTATATCTGTGTGACACCACATCTCTGATATCCCAACAATATCTGCCTTTGATGTTTTGAGCAATACCTCAAATTCATCAAATTTATTTACTAAACTCCTAGCATTGGTGTACACGCAAGTATACCTGCACCTGTTTCTATTCTTAGCTACCCTAACACAACCCATGTGTTTATTTGTACCGCAATGGCTCCCAGCAGTCTCTGAAATACCATGCATCTTGTTTTTCATTAGCATTTCATTTTCATTTCATTAGCATGTGATACATTAGCATTAGTAGAGGCATGCGATGCAAGAAAGCAATCTTATGCAGCAGCAGCCAAAAAAAAAGCCTCCCATTTCATCCCTCCATTCGTTCCAAATGGCTATCCAGCTCAGCCTTAAATTTATTTAGGCTATTAGCTTCCACAACAAAAGATGGAAGCCTGTTCCACCAATCAACTACCTGTTGGCTAAAGACAAATTTCCACACATCTATTCTACAACTATCTTTCCTCAATTCAAACTGTGCCCTGAGGTTCTTAGTCTGAGCAAGACGAAGAATCCCATCAGCATTCACCTTGCTCAACCCATTCAAGGCCTCATACACCTCGCAGGTACCTCCTCTCCAGGCACTGCAGTTTGCAGAACTTAAGCCTTTCTTGGTAAGAGCACCCCTTTGTTCCCCTCACCAGTCTTGTTGCCCTTCTTTGTACTCGTTCTAGCAACTCTACATCCTTCCTAAAATGAGGCCTCCAGACCTATACACACAGTACTCTAGGTGTGGCCTGACCACTGCGTATAACGGGATAATCACATCCGTGTCCCTCCTAGCAAATTTCCTATATATCATTGATAAGACTCTGTGACCTGCCTTGGCAGCCCGTCTGCACTGTCAGCGAACTTCATATTTGGCTGCACAATTACTCCCAGGTCTTTTCCACTTCCCTGAGTGTAGTACCACCCAGTTGGTACGTTTCTCTTCGGTTATTGCTACCCATATGCAGCACTTTGCATTTGTCAATGTTAAACTCCAGTTGCCACTTGTCAGTCCATTTTCCCAACTTATCTAGATCCAGTTGGAGTAGCATTCTGTCATTAACAACCCTGCCAGCCTTTGTATCATCACAAACTTGGGCATTAAACCTGATATACCTTCATCAATATCATTGATAAATATACAAAACAACAATGGGCCCAACACTCAACCCTGGGAAACTCTACTAATAACATTTGTCCATGAAGAGCAGTGTCCATTGATTACCACTCTCTGTTGTCTCCCACTCGACCATCCCTTTATTCATTGTAGCAGCTTATCCTTGATGCCATACCTCTCCAATTTGTACGGCTGTGTTCCATGTGCAACAGTATCAAAAGCTTTACTGAAATCCAAGTATATGATATCAAAATTATTTTTGGCAATCAGTTCCTTTGTGACCATATAGTAAGCAATCAAATTGACCAGACAAGACCTCCCTTTGACAAACACATGCTGTGTCTTAACTATTACTGCCATCTTGTCTAGATGATCCTGCAATACTTCTTTAACTAGTCATTACATTATTTTCCCCGGAACACAAGTTAAACTAACAGGTCTGTAGTTACTTGTGTCACCTTTTGAACCTCCTTTGTGAATTGGTGGTACATTTGCACACCTCCAGCCCATGGAGACCTCCCCTGAGGCCAAGGAAGCTTTCATAATTATGGCTAAGGGTTTGCTTACTTCCTTTGCTGCCTCCTTTAATATAACTGGATAGATCCTATCCACCCCAGGTGCCTTCATTATGTTTAACTTCAAAAATTTCTCCTCCACTTTGCTCTCAGTTTATTACAAAATCACTTAGCTCCCTGTTAGCATTTGATAAACTTCTAGCAGTCCCCTCATTGAATAACTCCTCGTGTGTGAATGTAAATGCAAAATACTCATTCAGTTTATCAGCTACCTGAGCATGATCATCGATAGTCAACCCATCTATGTTAAGTGGTCCAATCTGATTCATGCCTTTCCTTCTAGAGTTTACATAAGTAAAGAGTTCTTTACTGTTTTTCTTTGCATCCTTTGCAAGTGATTTCTCATAATCTGCCTTTGCCTGCCTAACCTCCTTTGTGACTTGATTACAGACTAGTTTATACCTGCCATAGACTTCTGTATCCCCTGATACTTTATATGCATCACATGTATTCATCTTCACTGCCACTAGCCTCATTAATTCATCTGACATCCATTTTGGCCTAAACCTTGAACAGTACTTCTTGGTTGGGATGAAAAGCCTAGTACCCTTCAAAATTAAGTCTCTGAAGTCTTCCCATTTAGAATTCACTGTTGGTAACATCATCAGTTGATCCCACTGTACAGAATTTAAAAACTGTCTGAAACCTCTGTAGTCACCTTTACAAAAGCAAAAGCCCCTTCCCTTTAGCCTTGATGGCAGTTACATATTGTGCAAGGCTCAAGGGATAATTATTTTCAGCCTGGTCTGTACTTGTTAACAGGAGAGACTGCTTCTACAGGGATGGGATACACTTAAATAGAAAGGGTGCAAGAATATTTGCTGATGCTATCGAGGCAGCGTTAGGTAGGTCGGAAAACTGCTAACTTGAAGGGATACAAGGACTAATAGATTAACAGTAGCCACTGGCAGAGGTGAAAGTGATTCTTGCACTGCTTCTATTAGAATGAGCAGCAGCCTGGAAAACAAGATGCAGGATATTTCAGAGACTGATGGGGGGTCATTGCAGTACAAGTAAACACATGGGTTGTGTTAGGGTAGCTAAGAATATGAACAGGTGCATGTATACTTGTGTATACACCAATGCTAGGCATTTGGTAAATAAATTTGATGAATTTGAAGTATTGCTCAAAACATCAAAGGTGGATATTGTTGGGATATCAGAGACGTGGTGTCACACAGATATAAGGAATGCAGAACTGGAATTTGGGGAGTTCAATGTGTAGACATTGAACTCCCCAAAGGATAGACAGGATAGGAAGGGAGGATGGGTTGCTATTAGTTAAGAAACACAAAATCCAAGGAAGTGAAGCCAGTCGATATCGCTGGACAGTGCAGTGTCGAGTCAGTTTGGTGTGACATAAGCATTGGGAGATCAAAATTGAGGGTAGGAGTGTGCTATAGGCCTAATGACTCTGATGAGCATAATAAGAAACTGTACAGAGAAATAGAGTGAGCCAGTAAATCAGAGAGTCTTATAATGGAGGGTTTTAATTTCCCAGATTTTGACTGGAATTTGTGGGTTGGTCACTCACACTAGGAAGGCTTTTGTGGATTTATTGCATGATTGTTTTCTACATCAGCATGTTCGGGAGGCAACTAGAGGGAATAATACTCTTGATACGATTATCAGTAGTGATTCTTTGTGCATTCAGAATCTGCAGATAAAGGAACCATTAGGTGGCAGTGACCACAGTGTGCTGAAGTGGGATTTACTCAAAGAGGTAACTACCATCAGCAGTAAAGGGAACGGTTTTTGCTTTCGTAAAGGTGACTATGATGGTCTGAGACAGTATTTAAATTCTGTACAGTGGGGACCAACTGATGATGTTACCAACAGAAAATTCAAAATTGGAAGCATTCAGAGAAATTATCTTGGAAGCTACTAGGCTTTAAATATCAACTAAGAAATATTGTTCAAGATGTAGGCCTAAATGGATGTCAGATGAACTAATGAGACATATGGCAGAGAAGAAAAATGCATGGGATTCATATAAATTAATGGGTGGCATGGAAACCTATGACAGATATTAGCCGGTCTGTAACCAAGTCACAAAGGAGATTAATCTGGCAAAGGCAGATTATGAGAAATCCTTTGCAAAGAAAAACAGAAAAGAGTTCTTTACCTATGTAAACTCTAGAAGGAAAGGGATGAATCAGATTGGTTCAACATTTGAGGATCCTGCTCAGCTGGCTAACAAACTAAACGAGTATTTAGCATCTACATTCACACATGAGGAGTTATTCAGGAAGGGGAATGCCAGAGGTGAAGTAAACTCTGGCAGTGAGCTAGATAATTTTGTAATAACTGAGAGGAAAGTGGAGGAGAAATTGTTGAGGATAAACATAAAAAAGGCAACTGGGGTGGATGGGATATACCCAGTTATATTAAAGGAAGCAGCAAAAGAAGTAAGCAAACCCTTAGCCATAATTATGAGAGCTTCTTTGGACTCAGGGGAGGTACCCATAGACTGGAGATGTGCAAATGCGACCCAAATTCACAAAAGAGGATCAAAGGCTGACACAAGTAATTATAGACCTGTGAGTTTAACTTCTGTTCCAGGAAAATTAATGGAGGCACTGGTTAAAGAAGCACTGCAGGATCACCTAGACAAAACTTCAGTTATAGCTCGGACAAAGCATGGTTTTGTTAAGGGAAAGTCTTGCCTGAACAATTTGATTGGATATTATGATGCAGTCCCAAAAGAACTGGATGCAGGGAATAACTTTGATGTTATATATTTGGATCTTCGAAAGGCTTTTGATACTGTTACACATGGAAGACTGCTGCAGAAATTGGAGCAGCGTGGCATTGGAGGCAAATGGCTGCTATGGATAAAGGGATGGTTGAGGGGGAGAAGACAGAGAGTGGTAATCAATGGAAACTGCTCATCACGGTCTAATATTAGTGGAGTCCCTCAGCGTTCAGTGTTGGGTCCATTATTGTTTTCTGTATTATAAATGATATGGATGATGGTATATCAAGCTTAATGTCCAAGTTTGCAGACAATACAAAGGTTGGCAGAGTTGTTAAGGACACTACTGGCGCTATGCTGCTGCAACAGGATCTGGACAGGTTCAGCAGATGGACTGAGAGGTGACAAATGAAGTTTAACATTGACAAATGTAAAGAACTACATACCAGAACAATGTATCAACTCTATTGTTCTACACTGACAGTGGTAGAGAATGAAAAGGACCTGGGGGTAATTGTGCAGGCAGATATGAAGTTTTCTGAGCAGTACAGACGGGCTGCAAGAGTGGCTCATGGTGTCTTGTCAATGATATACAGGAATTTTTATAGCAGGGATAGGGAGGTGATTATCCCCTTGTATAAGGCAATGGTCAGGCCACACCTTTAGTACTGTATATAGGTCTGGAGGCCTCATTTTAGGAAGGATGTAGAGCTGCTGGAGCGAGTACAGAGAAGGGCAACAAGATTAGTGAATGGAACAAAGAGTTGCTCTTACGAAGAAAGGGTTATGTTTTGCAAATTACAGTGTCTGGAGACTAAGCACCGGCGAGTTGATCTGATAGAGGTGTACAAAGCCTTGAATGGTTTGAGCATGCTTAATGCCAATGGGATTCTTCCTCTTGTTCAGAATACTCACCTGAGAGGGCATAAATTCAGATTGAGGAAAGATGTAGGATAGATGTGTGGAAATTTGCCTTTAGCCAGCAGGTAGTTGGTTTGTGGAACACACTTCCATCCCTTGTTGTGGAAGGTGATAGCCTATATAAATTTAAGGCTCAGCTGGGCATGTATTTCGAACGAACGCAAGGGTGAAATGGAAGTGTTTTTTTTTTTTTTTTTTTTTTTCTGATTTTATGGCTGATGCTGCATAAGCTGGCTTTCTTGCATCATATGCCTCTACTAATGCTAACATCTTTAAGTAATTCCCACATCGATACATTTTGATCACTGTCACCCAGTGGTTCCTTTATCTGGAGATTCTTAATGCATGAAGAATCACTACTGATAAATTAGTATTATACAAATCAATATAATTAAATGGCTATAACATATTAAATATATTTATTAATTAAACAGACAATTTTGCCTCAAGTAGCCCTTGTGTTCTGTTAAACATTATATAAACCATGCCGTCAGACTGGTAGACTATGTCGTAGTTGATAAGAAATAGCTTAACATATCTCGAACTGATAGCGTAAGGTCTAGAGTTAAACTAGATACCGTAATACGAAGCACTGTATTAGGAATATCTTAGCTTATTATAGTATTATCAATTAATCAAAAATATTAATCTTATTAAATTTCATTGTTAATTAAATTGTATTTAAACGGAAATCACGACCCAGACTAGAGCTGCGAAGCAAAGAACACAGACTAGCGAGAGTTCTGAGGCTCGGGGGAGAAACGAGAGGATGGGGGCGATTCTCCAATGCATCACAGTATCAAAAAATGTGCGAAATGTGAAATATTTGCCAACCTTTCTAAAACAGGACATGGTGCCTTTGTATCTGGAGTGTCAAGAAATTAGGTGCCAACTCAGCATTCTGATGGTTGTCTATGAGAGCTTGAGGTGTAGGTAAGTGCCCTCGAAGAAATTAATATGAGGGCCCAGGCTTTTCTCAGCTGCCCAGCTCATTGGACAGAGTTAACTCCTGTGCATCAGGCAATCTCCAAGGCTGAATGCGCTGGTCGCAAAGCAACTAGTTATTGTTGGTGACTCTATTGTCAGGGAGACAGGGAGTAAGAAGCATAGGTGGAACAGGACCATGGTATGTCTGCCAGGGGCAAAAGTTGATGGCATTGTAGAGCAGATATCATCTTTTCAGGGCACAAAAGGTGATATTGTTGTACACATTGGAATTAATGACATTAAGAGCAAGAGATCTGCAGATTTACTCAACAAGTACAGGTCAATGTTGAAAAAAGTCGCAAGTTAGGGATGAATGTGAAAATGTCTGCAATTCTGCCCAGACACGGGAGGAGGGAGTATATGATGAGAGCCTTGTCAGTCAGTTTGGCCCTGCAGAGATTGTGCAAGGCTCAAGGGGTAGAATTTTTTTCAGCCTGGTCTGTGCTTGTTGACAGGACAGACTGCTTCTACAGGGATGGAATACACTTAAATTGAAAGGGTGCAAGAATATTTGCTGATGCTATTGAGGCAGTGTTAGGTGGGTCAGAAAACTGCTAATGTGTGTCGGGGGTGGAATTCACAGACTAAAAGGTTAACAGTGGCCGCAGGCAGAGGCAAAAGTGATTCTTGCACTGCTTCTATTAGAATAGGCAGCAGATTGGAAAGCAAGGTAATGGAGATTTCCAGGACTGCTGGGAGTCATAGAGGAACAAGTAAATACGTGGGCTGGATTAGGGTGGCTAGAAACAGGTACATGTATACTTGCATGTACACCAATGCTAGGAGTATAGTAAATAAATTTGATGAATTTGAAGTGCTAGTCAAGACATCAAAGGCAGATATTGTTGGGATATCAGAGATGTGGTGTCACACAGATATAGGCAGTGCAGATTTGGAATTTGGGGAGTACAATGTGTATAGAAAGGATAGACAGGATAGGAAGGTGTTGCATTAATTAAACACAAAATCTAAGGAAGTGCATCCAATTTATGTTGGTGGACAATGCAGTGTTGAGTCTGTTTGGTGTGAAATAAGACTGGGAAAGGAAAAATGAGAGAAGGTGTGTGTTATAAGCCTAATGAATCTGATCAGTATAATGAGCAATTGTGCAGAGAAACAGAGCGGGCCAGTAAATCAGAATGTCTTATATTGGGAGATTTTATCTTTCCAGATATTGACTAGAACTTGTGGATTGGTCACTCGGTCACTAGCAAGACTTTTGTGCATTTATTGGTTGATTGTTTTCTACATCAGCATGTTCGGGAGGCAACTAGTGGGAGTAATACTCTTGATCAAAAAGACGTTACTGAATGTCGTGTGCCTCTGTGTTGCAATGAATATAGTTTCTCTTGTGACAAGGAAGTCGTCGGCGACACATTCGCAATGTGCCAGGATACTGGATGTGAACGGCTGATTTTGTCCCCACGGTTTTGGCAGAAATTAGAATTGTGACATATGATATAAATAATTTTGCAAGCTATAAATAATAATCAGTGGTCTAACTTAATACCATTATAATGACCACATGGAAGTCATCCCAGGGCAAATAGCACGTGACTTATACTGTAAATCCTATTGGGGTAGCTGTTCTTGTGTAGCACTTCTTAAGTTGATTCACCTACTAACTTGCAGTGGGTATCATCTGCCCTCATTTTCCGAGTTCCTCCTGTGAGACTCTCGCCACTCGCTCATCCGCAGTGAACTCGCCAATTCGTATCTGCTCAAATGGAGGGTAAATCGAGGAAATCGGCTGTAAACAACGCTGCCAGTGACCGACAACCCTAAAATAGCAGAGCAACACGAAGAACCTCAAACTGAACCCCCCCCCCCATTAAGAAGAACAAAAAACCAATCAGTACGAAATTTGATCGGGAAACCAGGTCAAAATCTGAAAACAGAGGGACCGTGGAACCCCCCTCTCCCAAACCGATTACACAGACATGAGACAACCTGACCTTCCCCTTGACCCCAACATGCCTGAGGGGACAGTTATCTAACAATCGCTACAACTCAAAGTAGCACTGGAGAACTTGCTCAAAGAGCCAACTAACAGTCACAACACTTCTTAGGGCAGAAATCGTCACCCTATGGAATAAACTGGATTCGCTGCTTATCCAGACTCACCTGGAAAGCGAAAGGGCAACTGCAAAATTGGAAGCCTACACTGACTGGAGTAAAACAAATGTGACAGCGCGACTCCACATATGCCCAAGTGCTGAGGAAGCCACCACCGGACTTTATTCCCGAATCTCAGGAACTGAGCTACCAGACAAACAATTCAGGTGCCAACCTACGGGCTACACTGAAGAAAACGCTATCACCAGATCTAACCTAGTGGTACTTAAACCCCGTACCAATGTAGGTCGTATATCCAGTGAGGAGGTCAAGAAGACCGTCATGGACTCCTTGACAGATGACTTAAAGAATACTAAAATCAAATCAATTTGCAAAACACGAAATACAGGAGTAATTATAGAAACAGCCACAAAAGAGGATACTGAACTGATTGTTAAGACCCCTAAAATACCATCTCTTGGACTCCTGGCTGAGCCCCCTAGAAAAAAGGGACCTTGTATACTGGTACTAGATGTGGACAAGGATCTCCCTCCAGAGGAATTGCAAAGCGAAATTTTCCACTGAGACTTGAAACAGGAACTCCCAAAAGAAGAACCGATTTCTCACATAATCCCTAAATTCCAAACAAAAACCAGAGCTGGACACACCATTAACTGGGTCTTTGAGCTATCACCCAAGGCCTGGAAGATCCTCTCCCAGCAAACAAGAATTTACATCAACTGGGGCAGTCACCGCTTTAGGGAGCATGTAGCCGTCCCCAAATGTTTCAGGTGCTGCCGTTTCGGCCACACCATGCACACCTGCAGGCGAAATCTGCCCACCTGTGGCCACTGTGTTGAAATGGGGCATGAGTATGCTACATGTCCCAACCTCCCACATGTGTCAATTGCAATGCCCTAAAGGTGCCAGCCAACCATTCATTCCCTGACAGAAATTGCCTAGTCTATCTCAAAGCCAGAAGTGCTCAACAATCAAAAATAGAATATGGGGAGTAACAGACCAAACCTAAATATCCACACTATGAAAATAGCACAACATAACGCTCAGAAGTCCAAGGCTGTTGCTGCACAACTGGTCAAAAAGGCAGATGAAGAGAACTTAGATGTGCTGCTTCTTCAGGAGCCATACACTCATAACAAGGAAGTAAAAGGGTACCCCTTGAGATTTAAAGTGGTCCAGGTTGATGGTGACACCCTGGGCCGCGATCGTTGTTCTCAATCCCGAATTGACTCACCAAAATCACTTATCTGTGTACTAGCTGGGCTGTGTGCGCCCATGTAATTTCACCACTCGGGCAATTCTACTTAGTGTCGATATACTGTCGACCGGGGGAAGATATTCTTCCTGCCACCCGATATCTACAGACCATCCAGCTACAAATGCCAAATGCAAAACTCATTATAGGGGCTGATGTTAACTACAGGTCCCCAGGCTAGCACAGCCAAACTCAAAATCACAGAGGAAATAGAAATGGCCAACATCTTGAGGACTACTTGTCTAACAGCAACCTGGTCATTCTAAACAAACCTAACTGCTTGCCAACTTTCTCCAGTACCCTGTGGGAAACTACCATAGATGTCACCTTAGCCTCAAGCCCCATTGCTCAGCACCCTGCTTCCAGGACAGTGCATGAGGACTGGACCACCTCTGACCACAGGGTGCTAACCTTCCAACTACACCGTTCGCTAGTAACTCAACCAACCAACCGAACTCAACAAAGAAGATATGCCTTGAATAAGGCATATCTTCTTTGTTGGAACCTTTTTAAGGAGGAATTGACCAGTGCAGCTAGCCGCTTCAATTCTAGTGGCCTCAGCCCAGACCAGCATCAATGCGCAATTACACAGCTCATCACTAATGCTGCAAACAAGGCTATCAAAAAAGAGATTCACGCCTGGTGCTGTCCCCTGCTGGTCACCAGAACTCTAGACGCGAAGTCATTTACCAACGAAAACGCTATCAATGTGCAAGAAGAACATGGTCTCCAGTAGAAACAGGCTTTACTGCAGCAATATCGAGTGACCAGGAACCAGTACACCACAACAATAAAACAGCGTAAAAGGTGCTCATGGGAAACCCTGGTAAGCACTGAAGGGAACGACGATCCCTGGGGGGTTGTGTACAAAGTGACCACTAACAAGCTCCCCAGAGGCGAGGTCGTATCAACCACAAAATTACCGAACAGACTCTACACCAGATCGTGGCAAGACACTATCAATAATATCCAAGACACTACATTCCAGCAGCCTGCTGACCCACACACAATGGAACAGCTACAGCTCTGCACAGAAAATGAAACATATCGCACAACTACAATTGAAGAACCCTTCACCCCAACTGAGCTCAACTTAGCTGCATCTAGAATCAGAAATAAGAAGCCTCCGGGCAGAGACATGCTCGATCCAGAAAGCCATTGAACTTATTCCCACTACCTTACTCAACCTGTTAAACCACTGTCTTCACCAAGGATTCTTCCCCACACAGTGGAGGACTGCAACCATTAGACTTATATTGAAGAATGCAACCAAACCACATGATCTGCCACAATCCTACCGGCCCATTGCACTGCTGCCAGTCGGCGCCTCCGTAGCCAGGTGGGAAGGAGCAGCGGTGTGTAGCACATGCTTCTTGATTAGACCGAGGTTCGAGCCCGTCACCACCAAATATGGTGGATGCGGAAAGGCCAGGGAGTGACCACCGCACATCCCGGAGCAATATGGCCTAAGTTGCTAATGCTTCTAAAAACCAAATAACTAACAAATAACAAGCTGCCAGTCTTCAGCAAACTTCTCGAACGGATGATCTCCCATAGAATAGAAGCCCACTACAATGACGCTGATCTCTCCTCACCTAACCAGTACAGTTTCCGGAAGGGACGCTCCACGCTAGATGCACTGGAAACAATCATTGAAGCTGCTACCAACTGCAACTCCAAATACTTTCTACTAATCTCCTTCGGCTTTGCTGGTGCCTTCAATTCCCTCTGGGGGGCCGCCCAGTGTCCTCGGCAGGCTTTGGAGGACGCAAGTCCCAGAAAACTTATATGGATGCATCAAGACCTATCTCCAATACCGGCGAGTTGTCGTGTCTGCTCCCCACTGCAGTGTCTCCAGACCAGTCTTCAGGGGATGCCCTCAGGGATCTGTCCTGGGGCCTCTCCTCTGGAATGTGGTGCTGGATGATTTCTTGTACACCAAACTCAACAGTGTACAGATCCAGGCCTATGCATATGACCTGGTCATGCTCTTTTCTGCCAATAACAGAGCCCAACTAGAAGCAACTGCCAACCAGGCCATCTCCACCTTCAAGCTTGGGCAGAGCAAAACAACCTAAAGATCTCCCCAGAGAAAACCAATTCGATCCTACTAAAAGGTACCATTGAATTGAGAAGACCGCCTCAAATCAAGGTCAATGGTGTTACAGTAAAACTAAAAACAGCTTAAATATCTAGCTTTGATCTTAGACAAAAACCTTTCCTTCATTCCTCATCTAGATCAACTCAGGATTAAGATCAAGAAGTATGCTGCCCAAGTCTCAGCATTGACCAGAAGGACTGGGGCTGAAAGAAGAGAATGCTGTCCCTCTTCTATAAGGCAGTTTTCATCCCGGTTATCACCTATGCCTCTGGAGTCTGGTACAAGAATGTCAATACAGTAGTAAATCGATCGTGCCTAGGAACTATCCAGCGGTCTCTTCTCCTTCTGTCCTCGTGTGTCTGTCCCACTGTCAGCACCCATGCGCTCCAGGTCCTCACTGGACCTGGAGATTGTTCGTCACGGGTTGCTCTATCAAATAGTCAAAGGAAGAGCAGTTACCTGTGCAGGTTTCACCACTGACCCAGCAAATAATAGAAACGCTGAAAAGAAGAGACCTAATGAACATCTAACAGACACCTGGCAAGAAAGATGGCAGACCTCAACTAAAGGTGCTGTCACCAAAAGATTCTTCCCGGATGTCAAGGCCTCCTATCCCCTCACACCTGTCTGGTTTTCACCGGGACTCTATGCTACCTACCTCCTCACTGGACATGGCTCCTTCCAGAAAAACTACATGACTTCAAAATTTCAGACTCACCCCGCTGCCACTGTGGATAGGATCAGACGTGGGAGCACCTTGCCCACAGCTGTGAAATCTACGAGGACTTCAGGAGGATCCTGATAACGATACTACGCTTCAACTACCAAAATCAAGAACACTTCACCCTACAGAATGAAGAAACTTACAGAGCCCTGACTCAATTTGCAATGGACCTATTTACCAGGCAGAAAGTGCTACCACCACCTTAGCATCCAAATCAATAGGTCATAACAACCATCACTACCAACTGTTGCTGCGCATCATTGAGCCTTGGATGCTAACGCCCTGGACCAACTTACACAAGACTTGACCAACAAACCATCTGGAGTACAGAACCCAACTTGATCCCTCACATCTCAAGTAGTCAACTGGTCTCCCCACTTGGTTGGGACAATACTAGCACTGCAATCAAAGACAGGGTCCACACATACCTTGACAAATTCCTCATCATTGATTCCTGGACCAACTTCTCCCAACTAGACGTGACACATCTTATCAAGAAGAGACCTATCATCGATCCCTGGACTTGACCATCATATCTTGGACTCCTGGTTTTGACCACCCCACTGTTCGTTATCATGGACTACTGGACCAGCCTTCAGTCTGGATGTGACACAGACTCACCAAATAGAGTCCCTGGACTATACCTTCCTGAACATGACCCATCTACCATAGCAGCACTCACACTGCTGGATTTCCACCAAGTGTTGGCTCCAACTGACTGGCTATACTAGCTGTACCTACCCTGCACTTGCAAGGTATCTCTCTCTCTCTCTCTTTTTTCTATCTTTTACTTTTTTTTTCTTTTGTTTCCTACCATCTGTACTTCTACCCCCCCCCCCCTATTTTTCTCTTACACAATGATTTTTTTTGTGTGTGGGATGTGGTTTTTTTTTTTTTTTTTTTGTCCACCCCACTCTTCTCTCTGGTGAGGCACTGGGCATGCACACTGTCATCAGGCCATTTTCCCTGTCAGCCCCCTTCTTCTGTTTCCTACCCTCCAGTCTTCTGCTTTCCTCCCTTACTTTTCTCTTTCACAACTTTTTTTTTTATATATGTGTGTGTATATATATATATATATATATATCCCACAGGTCTAAATCTAAATACATCAAAATTATTGCTCGACCTATTTGGCCCTAGAACACGTTATCAGGCGAATAACCGTACGCTCTGTTAAAATTACAACCGTTGCTCAAGAAACAGCAGGATTAGAGTACTCTGGCAGGACCCGCCAGAGTACTCTAGCATCAGTGGTGCACCCGGTGAGCCTCCCCGTGGCATGGTGTGGTAACGTCGGGTCCCACTAGGGGCTTGGCGGCTAATAGACCGGAGGAACAAAGGGCACAACAACATATACAGCACATACTTCAAATCTCCGGCCCCGATACAATGTACACTCACGGAGATGGGAGACATCCCAGGAGCTGTTAGACACTAACATACCTTACACCTTAAATAGGTTCGGGCAGGACTTGCTGTAGAAAGATCAAGTATGCCCTACCGTCCAGACGAGGGGGCAGAAGGCACGGTCCAATGAGGTGGTCTCCAACAATGCCGGCCCAAACATTGACAGAGAAATGACATTGAGTTGCACATGTTCACGTACCATGGGGGTTCTCCAAAGCCTGCAAATAGCCGTTATGTTGATTGAAGGTTCCCTCTCTTGTGAAACTTGCCTCATCCGTGAACAATACGGACGCAGCAAATGCACTGTCTGCCGCATTCTGTTGAAGAAACCAAGTAGCAAAAAGTGCTCCGGAGTGGAGAATCCACAGGCTCCAATGATTGGACGCGATGCAGATGGTATGAACTCATTTGGTTTGTTGACAGTATCCTCCATACAGTGGATTTGGAAATATCCAATCGTTGGCCTATTGCTCGAGTACTCGTACTCGGATTGCCTTCTGCAAGATGTAAGACATTCTCCTCATTGTCTGGCATCCTTGTCGTTCGCTCTCGATTCATGGTACCTCTCGTGAAACAACCAGTCTCACGTAACCTTCTGTGCACACGTGCGAAAATCGTATGATGAGGAGCACGCCTGTGCAGGACAGTTCCTGGTACAAGCGCAGAGCGGCGCGCCTGTTACAGTCCGCAGCTCCATACACGAGGTGCATGTCGGCCAGTTCAACGTTTAAATACTCGTCCATCCTACTGTCTCGGGAACCGGTTCGCAAATGCTGACTTCCAGCGGGATCGCTGTTCACGCGACCTCCCGTTCAACGTCCTCTACCGCATGACGAAGGCATTTCGGACCCTGCAATGTTATGTGATTCCGATTCATCTTTGTGCCCCCTACATCTCCTGCAAATTTGTCGCACTGGTAGTGAATCACCCTGTATAATATGTCAATATTACCTAATGAGATTAAAACTGTATACCTGAACTGTAAAGTAAGGCCATACGTACCAAACCCTTTAAGATGCTTCAAGTGTCAAAAATACGGACGCAAATGGCCTGTCGTGGTTCCCTTGCATGCGCTCGATGTGGTGCAAAGGACCACGAAATAACTGGATGTTTAGCTACGAAAGCTGCATGTATTAACTGCAATGGAGAACGTCCTGCGTATTCAAGAACTTGCCAGTGGTGGAAGGAAGAAAAGGAAATACAACGACTAAAGGCAGACTTAACATCTCATACCAAGAGACAGGAAAGCAGTTAAACCAGCAAGTAGCGGAAAAGCAACATACGCTGAAAAGGTATCCAAGAAATTCTCGATTGGCACTCAAACGGATATGACTACCACCAAAGGAGTCATTCACGCCCATCGCCCGCTATCTGTTAAGTTCAGAAAAACCAGCACAGAAATTTCAGTCAGCTGCCACTCCAATATCAGTACCTCCCAGTGCTCCAGCACTATCAAAAGTGAGCACTAAAGTAACATTACAAAAAACTCAACAGCCCACATCAGGACAAGAAAAAATGGATGTCGAAACCAATGAGGTACATGACGATCCAGTCTTGGAATTCTTTACGGAGAAAGAAATGGACACAGGAGAGCGCCCATTCTTCCCTAAAAAATAAAAATCCAAGACTGACAGAAGTAAGCCCTCAGCACCTTGGAAGCCACCTGATAGACCCACCAAGCCAAAATAATGGCTAAAATCCTACAGTGGAACTGTCGTCGATTCCGGCGAAATATTGATGACATCAAGGCACTTTTGCAAAAGCACAAGCCAGCGTGCTTTTGTGTACAGGAAACCTATTTAAAGGCAAATGATGACTCCACCATGCGTAACATTACTATCATTCTTAAGGACTGAATTGTAGACGGCCCTGCTCATGGAGGAGTTGCAATCCTTGTGAGCAACCAGATTCCCTTTCAGCCTTAGCAACTTACAACCCACATAGAGGCTGTAGCAATTCGCCTTACAGTGGGGTTCTTATTAACCGTTTGCTCTCTTTATTTGCCACCTGGTATTGATATCTTCCAGGAAGACCTTGATGATCTCATCATGCAATTGCCTACCCCTTTATTACTTCTTAGGGATTTAAATGGTCATAACACTCTGTGGGGTAGTGCTAACATTAATGGAAGGGGACGAGTCATAGAGCATATGCTCACTGACAATGACCACTCCCTCCTAAATGTGGGAACAAACACCTTCCATATGGCTACCTGTACGTTTTCTGCCATTGATCTTTCTATCTGCTCCCCTTCTCTCCTTCCTTCACTTATTTGGGAGATGAAAGAAAACCCATATGGAAGCGATCACTTCCCCGTGATAACCACCCTAATTAGTGGTAGATTGTGTCAGCCATTTAGTTTACCACGGTGGAAGATTGATCAGGCTGACTGGAATGCCTTTCAACAGCTGACAAATCTTGACATCACTACAGTCAGTCAGGAGCATATCAATGATGCAGTCGCGTATGTCACAGAAAATATTGTACAAGCAGCTGCAATTGCAATTCCAAAAATATCCAGCCGGTTTCCACTATTTCCTAAACCTTGGTGAAATTCAGAATGCACAACAGCAAAAACGGCACAAAACAAAGCCTGGGGGATATTCCTCTGATATCCACGACCGATAATCTAATATTATTAAGGTGTAAGATATATTGTTGTCATGCGGCACCAGGGGTTTCCCCCATCTCCGCGTTGCTTTCTTTGTGGGTGTACCAGTTTCCTGAGAATGCCAGAGGTTTAAAAGTGTGTGGGTATTGTACCTGTGTAATGTCGTGTACCGTTGTCCATCTGGTAATTTAGCCACTGGAGCCCAGCGTTATCCGACCTTCGCCCTGTGGAGGCAGACCAGGAAACACCAGTAGACTAGAATTTACTCTGGCAGGTCGTGCCGCTTAATTTCCTGAGATTCCGGCGGCTAGGACCTAAAAAAAAAAAACTTATGTACCTGTACACATACAAGCACATACACATATATATACGCATCCATGCAATCGTAATTACTTTGGATGTTTGCATACAGCACGTGTTCATGCATTCATATGGCAGGAGTAGGGCAGTGCGTAGGATAATTAGACCGACACTGGGCGAAGATTATTTTTGGGCTAGATTAAATTTAGTGGGTAGGGTGCTCACGTTGTGTATAGATAGAGAGGGGGGGAGGAAGAAGGTTGAGGGGAAAAGGCAAAAGTATGGGAGACACAGAAGAGATTCCCCCAGGTGGTCAGTGAGGCATGCCCATGCCTCACCAGAAGGAAAGGTGGGGTAGCAGGGGAACGAGGCGACTGGTCGTTTCGTCCTCCTGCCAGGAAGGGGTTTTAAAAGAGAGCAAGGCTAGTGCTTGGCTCAGGCCGCCAGAACGGCTGCTATTCATCCTTCATTCAGATTTTTTGTCTATCTTCATGGTTGCTTGGTAGGTCATCTTTGGTATTATGCACATTTTGGCTTCTAGCCATTATGTGGCTAGTGTGCATTCAGGTCCCGTCTTCTTCTGTACAAGGCTTCAGCGAACTTTGAGAAGGCAATATATTCCTGCCTCCCATCCAGGAGGTGTTGTTCTCTATCTCTGGGCAAAAAGGTGATCCGGCTGATGAGCTGGCAGCGGAGGTCATCATAAAGCTGGCATTCATGCATAAGGTGGTGCCAGCTCTCCACAGCAGCAAGTAGGGTCATCTGTAATGCCCAGGGCTGTAAGTTTAGCCTTAAAGGCACCATGTCCTGTTACCAGGAAGGTCGTGTGGAGTCCCGGCGTGAACCTTGCTGGAGCCGTTGGATAGAGTTTGCCAACGTTGGGGAAGAATCGTTTGGTGACTTCTCCCTTTGGGGAATTCTCCCATCTGGTTTTCCAGGTTTGCATGAGATGATTTGTAAGTCTCTTTTTCTCAGTCAAACGATTTGTGGTAGGATCTGCGTCGAAGCCGGTGAAGGTGCAGGCTCTTCTCTTGGAGAGTTCATATAATACTCCACATTTAGCTACTTTGAGGTCTAAGGGTAGGGTTCCCGCCAGCACCTGCAGCGCGTGGGTGCTAATTGTTCTGCAGGCCCGGGTTATAGCAAGCAGCATGGCTCTATGGATAGAGTCGAGGATTCTGCGATTTACAGCCATGGTGACTTTGGGGTACATAATAATAATAAAGTATCTAATATTATTAAATGTGCACGTGCAAGAGCACGTTAAACTCAACGTCAGAGCCAAACGAAATCTTGGATCCATTTTACATCATCCATAATCCAGACCGCCAGCTCAAAAGTAGTCTGGGACAAGATCCGGAAAAATGAAGGAAAAATACCCACCATGCCCTTCGGTGATCCTCGAGCACAATGGATGTCCAATTGCAGACCGAACTGCAGTTGCAAATATTCTAGGGGAAACATTTGCCAATATATCTGCAATAACATCATTCCCCCAAAGTTTTTGGCCCTGAAAGGGAAACGTGAGAAACATCCATTAAACTTCTCTTCAAAAGAGCTTGAACCATATAACAAACCCTTTACAGAGCAAGAGTTAAATACAGCACTCTTTCTCACGCGTGCAAGTGCTGTGGGGCGAGATGACATCCACTACGAAACGATCTGGGGTGGTGCCCCCAAAACCTCTCTCAGGCTTCTAGATTCCATTCAGAAGAGGGCAGTTAGGTTAATTAATGACTCATCTCTAACGGAGTCTCTCCACTCGCTGTCTCATAGACGTACTCTTTCTGCTGCATTCTTTTTCTACAGATTCTATTAGTATTAGTATTAGTAACGGCCGCATGGTGCAAGAAAGCCTATGGCTTATGCTGCACCAGCCAAAAAAAAAAAAAAAAAATCCGAACAAAACAATGATAAAAACAAAAAAAAAAAAAATAATAATAATAAATAAATAACTAAATAATAATAATTAATAAATAAAAAAAAATAAAATAAAAAGGAAATTAAACCTATCATCCTATGTGCTTCCCTTACCCGAAAGTACTATCCAGATGACCTTTGAATTTCCCCAAACTGTCGGCCTCTACCACCCATGAAGGCAACTTATTCCAGTAATTTATAACTCGCTGGCTAAAATAGAACTTCCTGCAATCCAATCTAAACATTTCCCCCCGTAACTTGAATTTATGTCCCCTAGTTCTAGCATCATTTATAATCTTGAAAATTTTGTCCTCATTCATTTTACTGATGCCTCTCAGAGCCTTAAACACCTCAATCAAATCTCCTCTAAGGTGTCTAGTTTCCAAACTCTGCAACCCACATATTCGAAGTCTTTCTTCATAAGGACGCCCTTTTGCCGATCTCACCAGGCGAGTTACCCTTCTTTGCACCCTTTCAAGAAGCTCGATGTCTTTCTTCAGGTGCGGTCTCCATACTTGAACACAGTATTCCAAGTGTGGTCTAACATAAGCCTTATATAATGGGATTATCACGTCCCTATCTCTACTTGCAAAAGTTCGATAGATCATCGATAGGACACCATGGGCCTTCCTTGCAACCTGTTTACAATGCTCAGAGAATTTCATGTCTGACCGTATAGTAACACCCAAGTCCCTTTCCTCCAGTACTGGCTTTAGTTGAACTCCACCAAGTGAATAAGTTTTTTTGGGATTACTGTTTCCCAGGTGTAATACCTTACACTTTGTTGGATTAAAGCACAGCTGCCATTTTTCTGACCATTCCTGAAGTCTATCTAGGTCTCTCTGAAGAAGCTCAGCTTGACAGTGATCATTAACTACTCTCCCAATTTTAACATCATCTGCAAATTTAGACATCACGCCCTCTATCCCTTCATCAATGTCGTTTATGAAAATTAAAAACAACAGTGGTCCTAATACTGATCCTTGGGGAACCCCACTTCTTACATCAACCCAATCTGAGGAATAGCCATTTATCACAACCCTCTGCCTCCTGCCCTGAAGCCATCCTTCTATCCATCTAAGGATTTTCCCAGTGATTCCAACCTGTTCCAGCTTATAAAGCAACCGCTCATGTGGGACTGAGTCAAAAGCTTTGCTGAAATCTAAATAAACAATGTCGAAATTATTCCCTAAATCCAGCTCGTGAGTGACCCTTTCGAAATAGCGAACCAGATTTGTTAAACATGATTTTCCCTTTACGAAACCATGCTGAGTATCCTTGAGAATTTCAATTCGATCCAAATGATCCTGAATTCCACCCTTGATCATTGCCTCCATGATTTTCCCTACTACTGAAGTCAGACTGACAGGTCGATAATTTCCAACTTCACTTTTAGAGCCACCCTTATGTATGGGAGATACATTTGCACTTTTCCAATCCAAGGGAATCTCCCCAGAGTCTAATGATGCTCGCATAATTAGCCTCAATGGTTCAATGCACTCGCTTGCTGCCTCTCTTAAGATTATAGGGTATATTCCATCAACTCCAGGAGCCTTACTGGTCTGTAGGCTCGAAAGTTTTTTCATTAAATAATCTTGCGAAATTTCAATATCATTAATTACATATTTTTTAACTTCGCTCCCACAATTTCCCTTTGCCACAAAAGGCTTTTCATTTGTAAATATCGATGCAAAATAACTGTTGAGTTCATCTGCAACGGCAGCTGGTGTATTTATTACTATCCCCTTTCCCTTACATAAAGGTCCGATCTGGTTTGTCCTGCTCTTCTTGGCATTTATATATGTGAAGAATTCTTTATTCCCCCCTCTTTGCTCTGTTTGCTAGTGATTTCTCATAAACTGCCTTTGCCTGTCGAACCTTTTCTGTGGCTCTATTACACATCACCTTGTAGCTGTTATAGGCTGCAGTACTTTTTATTGTTCTGTAACCTTTCCATGCCACCTTTTTCTGCTCAAGTAATGCGGCAACTTCACTAGTCATCCAACTTGGAACCCTCCTCGTGGAGTATTTTTTTAATGGTATATACGCATTCAAGGCATCTGTGATTAATGTTTTAAAAGCGTACCACAGTTCAATTGTATTCATTCTCTGCGCGATATCTACCCAGTTAATAGAGGCCATGTAGTACCTTAAGGCATCGTAATTTCCTTTTCTGAAATTAAAACCCATTCCTTTGCCTTTTACTTCTGCTACCTCTCTCGTCATCATCCACCGTAGAACTCCGTGATCACTTCCTGCTACTGGTTCCTCTACTGTCAGCCCTGTTATGTCATCTGATTCATGTGTGATGATGAGGTCTAGGATATTCTTTTCTCTAGTATTTTCCCTGACATGTTGATACAAATAACAGTCATCTAGTTGATTTAAAAATTTTGTTCCCCATGTCGAGTTTCCTTCCCATTTACTCCAATCAATTAGAGGCAGATTGAAATCACCCATAATAAGGCATTGACGCTTACTTGCCCATTCCATTTGCATGTAGAGGCTTTTGTCATAATCTTCACAATCACCTGGTCTGTAGATTACTCCTACTCGCATTATACCTTTGTTTCCAACTATCTCACACCATACAGACTCTATACTAGCATGTGAGACGTCTGAATCCGGGAAAGCTATCGTCGCACTCAGGCTGCTTCTGATAAGAAGCATTACCCCACCACCCCTTCTATCTAACCTATCCTTCCTAAATACATTATACAAGCCGTACTGAAACTCATCAGACCCAATTTCCGGGTGGCACCACGTCTCTGTAAGCCCTATTATGTCCGCGTTACTTGTTTTAACCAGCAGTTCGAATTCGCTCATTTTATTGACGACACTTCTAACGTTACTGTATAAACAATTAAGATTTACTGTTCTTGTATATTTAACAACCCTAACACAACCCTTGAAGTTTTTTAGGCTCTCTTCCCTGGCATTAGCTACCCGCCCACGTGAAACGTTTGTGCCCCCAGAACATCTAGATAATACGTCCAGTTGGGGTAACAGATAAGAACTCTTGAGGTATGTGCAAGAGTTACTTTGACCAATATTATCAGATAAACGCGTGTCAGTATTACCCACATCCCCCCTAACTAGCAGTTTCCCTGAACCTTTAAGGTATCCTCAATAATACTGGCAAAAACTTTTGCACCACCTTTGTTTAAGTATATCCCGTCTCTACAAAACAAATTCCTTCTACCTACAAGTGTGGGCCATGCTGATAGAAATTTACCCCCTAAAGCCTTGCAGATTCCTTCAAGTCTTGAGTTAATCCACAAGGCTCGTAACATATAATCTTCTTCCATGGACACTGTTCTTGTGAATTGGTTTCTATGATTCCCGCTCTCTCTTTCCAAACAGTTCGAACACGTGCCAACATCCATTTACTGTCCAACTTCATACAGCCTACAGAAGTTCAAGCTTAATGTCAACAAATATCTTCTTTCACCTTCTCAACCTCCAACCCGAGCACAGTACTAAGTACTGTAGGTTCTAATACTTCTCGTGTTTAGGGTTTTCATAAAAAAAAAAAAAAAAAAAAAAGAGAGAGAGAAAAAGAAAAAAGAAAAGCAATACCTTGGACTGTCAAAAATTCTTACTGGGGTAAACTTCTAGCAACCTCATACAAGTGTTTATGGCAAAAATCACACCGCCCTCCAGCCCACCGGGGTTTCTCCGGTAAGGCCAGTCCGCTCAGTCGATAGAGGAATAAAACGAAATTATGAAACGCTTTAAGCGAAATGAAAGAATATGTGATTTTGCGCGTATCGCTAAATAGGAAATTTCGCTATAAAGAAGTTCGCTAATTAAACAGAGGTCCTACTTGTATATGTCAAAAGTTTTTTTGGCGCCCCCTTGAACTGTCGCCCGTAAGCGACGCTTATCTCGCCTAATCACTTGCCGCGGCCCTGGGTGCCATTTGCATAGAGTTCTAAAATGTGCTCTTCATTATATAAAATCTCGTCTATATCCATATTTCTGGTAAGAGTTTCAATTTTTTTTTTTTATTTTGAACCTGTGTCAGATTTTAGTTGATCTTTGTCAAGTGGAACTAATGAAGTATCACTAGGGACGTGGATTGTGATATTTGTACCTTCACTAGTTTACTTTGAAGGATTATCGTTTTTAGTGGTTGCAAGTTATCGAGAGGTGTTGTGCGGAACTCACACATCCGTTTTTGCTGCAGTAGAAACAAAGTTTCGAGTGCGAGCTGCATGTGAGTGACTACTAGGCATGCGCAACATAATGCGCGTATATGCCTCAGAAAACGTGATTTCGTTTTCTATTTTGTATTTTTGAATTTTGCTTCCTGTTATCCATAGTTCACAAGTTTTCGAAAAGGCTGGGTGTCTTCCTTTGCAGTTTGGACTAGCAGGGGTTGTGATTGAGCAATCTGCTTGAGTATGCTCTTTAGATCTGCAGATGGGACATATGGCGTCACCTCGACATGGCTGTTGGGAATGACTGTATTTCTGACATTTAAAGCAAAATGGGAATATAAGGTTGTTGTTATTTGGAGCATTAGCAACTAAGGCCATATAGCTCCGGGGATATGCGGTGGTCATCCCCTGACCTTTCCGCATCCTCCGTATTTGGTGGTCACGGGCTCGAACTCAGGTCTAATCAAGAAGCGTGTGCTACGCACTGCTACGCTTGCCCACCTGGCTACGGAGGTGCCTGGAATGTAAGGTGAAATCCAACAGTTTAAATAGTAAATTTAAACTTGAGGATGGTAAAATTCAGGATGGTAAGTCTGGAGTGTCAAAATGATGGATCTAGTTGGAGTGAGATTTCCATCTCTTTTAGTCATTATCCTTTTCACACATTACATTTTGACTGCTGAGTTCCTGGAATAGTTCTTCGGAGACTAATTAGGTCCCACTCGCTGATAATATATTTTGATGAATTAAAGGTTTTGTGGGGAGTAACTGATAACTGCCATTAACAGCCACTAATGTTTTGAGGTGGCTGTTTCAATCAGGTCTCTGGGTTGCAGTCTTTTCATCATTTTTGGTGATCCATCAATAGATTCTAAATATTTTTGAATTAACAATGGGGATAACTTTCCCACAGATTGGGTAGATAGAGAATGTATGATCAGTAAATTTGGTATATTATCATGACACTGTTCTCTTCGAATCCCTTTAGGATGACTGTATCATGGTCAATGTCAGAAGTTTTTGGTCATGAGCTTGAAGGCTCTAAAAGCTTCGTTATCTAAATGTTATTTCTAAAATCCATATACAGGAGGAAGGTGTTCCTCAGGGATCTGTTCTGAGTCCTACTCTATTTTAAATTAAAATAAGCAACATCATTCAGGATATTCCAAGCACAGTTGAATTATATCACTATGCAGACGACCTCACGATCTCGTGCCAAGGGAAAAATATGAATTCTATCGAGAGACAGCTTCAGACCTCAATCAACAAAATAGAACTGTGGGTGTCTCGCAATGGCTACCGCTTCTCAGCACAAAAATCAAACTGTATTCATTTCTGTAAAAAGCGTAAGATCCATCCCGAGCCTGAATTACAACTTAAAAATCTCACCATACTTCTTTCCGATAGTATCAGATTTCTTGGTCTAATCCTGCACAATAAATTAAACTTCATACAGCACATCACATATCTGAGAACCATTTACTTGAAAAAAATTAAATATCCTCAGGGTACTATGTTCATCAACGTGGGGTACTGACCGACGCACTCTGCTTCGATTATATCGGGTTTTAATTAGACCTCGCTTGGATTACGGAGCTCCAATCTATGATTCGGCCAGGAAAAGTACACTACTTCGGCTAGATACTATCCATCACAGTGCTCTAAGGATTGCTTTTGGAATCATTCAGAGCATCCCCTGTACATATGAATTCATAGAGGCACACGAACCTCCACTCCATCTTCGAAGGAAAATGTTGCTACTGAACTATGCAGAAAAATATAGTCTTCCCTTTCATCCTATCTGGCCATACTTATTCGAGCCCCAGTGGACCACCTTTTATGACAACAAACCTAACAAAAACAAACCAGTTGGAATAAGGCTATTAATTAATAGAACACTGAAACTTACGTATAGATAATATCTTTCAGGAAATAAACACTGATGAACCTCCACGGTCTAGTTATATACCGTTCTGTAATCTCTTTCCAACGATGGAGAAAAAACAAGCAGCAGCTCTCATCTCACCATCAGGAAACTCCATGCTGCACTTGTAGCTAAAAAATTCTTCGTCTTTTCATATATATATATATTGATGGCTCAAAAACAAGTACAACAGTAGGTGCAGCGGCAGTTTCTACTATCTTTTTTAGTTCTGTGTCCCTTCCGAAGGAATGCAGTGTCTATACTGCCGAACTTTTTGCGATAAAGATAGCTGTAGATCACGTAACTGATCTCTCCTGTAAGCAAACAATGATCTATTCTGACTCTTTGAGTGCAATAACATCATTAAAAATTTCATCCAACCAAATCCACCTTGTTTTGAAGCAAATCAAATCACAGATAATTGTGTTGCATGCTGCTAACCAATCAGTCACTTTCTGTTGGATACAGATCATTAGGCATCAAAGGAAATGAACATGCAGATCAAGCTGCTAAACCTCCGACCACTGCATGCTCGCCTAGCTACCAAGTGCCGTATACAGACTACAAATCGGTCATAAAAACGGTGTGTGAAGAACAATGGTTGTAGATCTGGCAGGCTCAGGGCGGAAATAAGCTGTTGCAATTCAAACGGGAACCTCAGTTGTGGGCATCAAGCAGGAGATCAAATAGGCAAGAGGAAGGGATCCTGGCTAGGATGCTTATTGGGCCCATGCATCTAATCCATATTTATCTGATCGTAGGGGAAGATCCGCCTATTTGTACATATTGTCAGACTATATTAACAGTGAAGCATATTCTACTAAATTGTAACCATTACAACCGGGATGCCGCAACAACATTCCAGGGGTGCCACGTAATTTGGGTTTAAGTTACTTAAACTTATTATTTTTTTAATTGATATGTTTATTTCATTATAAAACGGTGTACAGTATCTTTTTAATTTTCTGGTGATCTATAATTGATGTTTACTAGTACCTCTATATAAAGAATAAAATTATTATATACTGTATATATATAACTTGTACTTTTAAATGTCATTTTTATAATTCTCAAAATTAAATGTCTCAAAAATACACGGCATAACTTCAGGAATTTTATGTAGACAATAAAAATATTTTATATCAACATAGTTCCGTAAATGCTTGGTTTCCGAGTTTTGAAGGTTTGTCTATGACACTTAACTGTTATAGTAATTGTTCAAAATGTCCTCCTGCCTCACATCGACGTCTCATGGACTCTCGAAGACGATGCCAAATTCCTGGCATGTTTCGTATTGTCTCACAACCTGCCACAATTCGATTGCGGAGAGTTTCCACATCAGCTACCGGAGTCGAATACACCAATGACTTTAAACCCCACAAGAAGAAATCTAGTGGGTTTAAATCAGTTGAGCGTGGAGGCCAGGCAGTTGTTCCACCCCTCTACTTCAGGAGTCGTAGATCTTGGTCGTCCTCTATCGGCAGCACGAGGTGTAAAGATCCCATGTTCACAAAGGTGGCGATGGATACCTTCAAACGTTTTCCTGTCTGGACATCTTCGTTCTGGGAACCTTTCGTGGTGCAAACGACGTAGTCTCCAGAGCATTGCCGTCCACCAAACCGTACATAAAGTGCATATCCACTTGCTCCTGATTTGAGTACATGGTCGGAATGGAAAACCACCATATTCTGTCAGTACCATGTGATGAAGGAAATCACCTGCGGGAGATAAGACATTCCGGTTAATAACTCGGGAACCATGCATTTCCG
Organism: Mastigoproctus giganteus; assembly: GCF_048544385.1. Lineage (NCBI taxonomy): Eukaryota > Metazoa > Arthropoda > Arachnida > Uropygi > Thelyphonidae > Mastigoproctus > Mastigoproctus giganteus. The sequence continues at coordinate 141,217,367 of NC_143579.1, read as the reverse complement.
GAACTATATTGATATAAAATATTTTTACCTTACTAAATACTGGCCATCACATTTATGTCCATCTGCCCACAGGATTCTTTTCAGCAATTGATCTGTTCTGTTCTCCCATACTGTTCCCCAGTGGTCAATCTTATATGATTCGCACAACAGCGATCGTTTTTCAATTACAGTAAACCCCCGCTATTCGCGGGGGTTACGTTCCTGAGAAATTCCGCGAATACCGAAAACGCGAATACTGAGTTATGGCTCCCATAATAAGAAAAGGATTCCGTTCCAAGGTATGAAATAGATAAGAAAAACTAGTCTAAAATTTTGTCTATGTATGTATTATATGTATTACCTTCATAATATGACCATTAGAAATGCAAGCATATGGCATCGAAATGAAAATAATAAACAATTTAAACAATTTAATTTAATTTTACATTTAATTTAATAAATTAAATGTAATATTTATTAGAAATTTAACAAATCCTTCAAACCAGTGCCTTTGCTAACTAAAAAACGTATCCCGCCAATGCTATCACCTGTTTCGCTATAGTGCTGATAAAAGAGTTTTGCCTTTTCACGAATAATGAGTGAACTTAACGGAATTGTATTTTGAGTTCGGTCTTCTATCCACAGATTTAAAGCTTTTTCCATTTTTTCTAATTTAACATCAAGAGTTACAGAGCAAATTTTTGAAGCAATTAGCGCCATTTTCACGGACACTACGACGGATTTTTTCTTCTGATTTCTTGATTGATCGTACCGTTGACTCATTGATTTTATAATGTTTTGCCACTGAGGAGACACTTTCACCATTAAGAAATTTTGTCTAATAACTCAATTTTATTCGCTAATGTCATCACCTTCTTTGATCTCTGCACAATTTCCTTGTTATTCGTAGACATATTTTTGTAAGGGTTAGAAAGAACTTGTCCAAATAAAGTTACTTTCTTCCGTTAACACATTCGAAAAAGTCTGTTTCACACCGCAAAACGGTAGATTTATCACTTTTGTAAGCATATCAATTTATATATTGATAAATTTATTCAATTTATAAGCATATAAATTAAAAGCAAATGACGAAATCTTCCATGACAAGCGCATAACACATACTGAACAAGGATTAGCGAGAAACATCCACGCCGCAATTTTGTCACCCCTCTCCCCCCACCCACTGAGCGCTGTTTTTACCGGAAAATATAATTTTAGCCACTCCCTGCACAATAACAAGAACAATGACAAGAGCAACAACAATCAACCAACAATGCCATAGATATGCAGTTGCCAAAGCGGACTGGCCGCTATTCAAAGAACTACTGACCACAGCGATCAACAGTAACCCACTAACCCGGAACCCATTGAACAGCCCGGACGACCTGCAGAAAGGTACTACGGAACTGATGACAACTATCAGTAATCAAGCAATAAGAAAAAAACACCCCCAACTGGGGGCAGTACCCTGATGGACTCGAGAATTGCCACGTTCCGGCGGCAAACGATAAAAGCAAGGAAGGACTTTCAGAGGGCCCGCAGATCATGGCCTGCAAACGAAGTCGAAGTTCTGAGACAACAATATAGGGAGATAAGAAATCGCTATACTGATGCCATTAAGAAGAGCAAAAGACGCTCTTGGGAGCTCTTAGTATCCACAGAAGGAAACACTGACCCCTGGGGCCTAGTCTACAAGGTAACCACCAACAAAATGCCCAGAGGGGAGGTGAATGCCACCACCAGGACCCGGCAGCGAAACCTTACCACTACCTGGGAGCAGCCGATGGACAATATACTGGACACAATTTACCAGAAACCAGCGATGCCGATACTACCAGCACAGAGCGAAATATGCGAGAGCAATGCCAGTTACACCAATCAGGCAATGGAGCCCCCCCCCCTTTACCAATGACGAGCTCAGCGTGGCAGCTAGTCGAGTAAGAAGCAAGAAATGCCCAGGTCTCGACATGATTGAGCCTGAAATCTTAAAGAAAACTGTTGAATACGCACCGTACCTATTGCTCACCCTATACAACAGATGCCTGGAAGCCGGCCGCTTTCCAAAGGAATGGAAAACGGCCAACTTAAAACTAATTCCAAAAAACCCGAAAAAAAAACCCAGAAAGCCCAGATGCATATCAACCCATCGCACTGCTCTCGGTGGTAAGTAAAGTATTCGAAAGACTACTTCACAGAAGAATAATTGCTCACTACGGAAAAGCTGGACTCTATGCCCCGAATCAGTATGGCTTCAAGCCAGGGACCTCGACAGTGGACGCACTGGGAAACCTACTCAGGACGGTGCAAGAATGTAGAAACAAGTACCTGCTTCTCATCTCGGTTGACTTTGCTGGGGCGTTTGACTCACTTTGGTGGCCAAGCGTCCTGGCGAGGTTGAGGGAGGCACGGGTGCCAACAAACCTATTCAAGGTCATGGAAAACTATTTATCACATAGAAGAGTGGAGATCAATGTAGAATACCAGAAGGTCACAAGAGAAGTGCACAGAGGCTGTCCGCAGGGGTCGGTGCTGGGACCACTCCTGTGGAATATGGTGTTAGATGAGTTCTTGGTGACAAGCATTCGCTGATGACCTGATATTGACCGTGGGAGCGGATTCCCGGGCCCAGTTGGAAACCCAAGCAAACCAGGCGCTGCAGCAACTCCAGCAATGGGCCGCAAAACACCAGCTCACAATTTCACCCATAAAGACCTCTTCAATCCTGCTTAAAGGAACCCTGCAACTGCGACGACCGCTGCAAATAAAAATTGACAATGTCACCATTAAGTTTGTAATCCAACTTAAGTACCTAGGCGTGGTACTGGACAACAACCTCTCGTTCCAGCTGCACCTAAAGTACATAAGAAAAAAAATCAGGAGCTATGCTGCACTGGTAGCCAGAGTTACTAGGAAAGATTGGGGACCAAAAAAAAGAACCCTGACGCTATATTACAAGACAACGTTTCTTCCAGCAATTACTTACGCCTCAGCAATTTGGTTCCCAAAAACTGCATTGGCAGTGAATAGAAGAATTCTGGACATGATCCAAAGGACCATACTCTTAACTACGACGCGTGCGTGTAGTACAGTGAGTACTCCAGCACTACAGGTACTCGCTGGAGCGCTTCCTTTGGACCTGGAGGTCGTTCGCATAGGTCTGCTATACTTGCTATCCCGGGGAGTGACGGCCACACATCTGGACTACACAACTGACCCAGCGAACAACCTAAAAACTGAAAAAACTAGATTACAGAACCACCTGCTAAAATTATGGCAGAGAAGATGGACGGAGACCACCAAGGGCGAGATAACCAGAAGATATTTACCAGACCTCCAGAAAATCTATCCAAAACAGTCGACCTGGTACTTCCCAGGGTACCATTTGACATCTCTAATAACAGGACAATGAGAAGCTGCATGGATTCGGACTCACTGAGGACCCCAACTGTACGTGCGGGGAGACAGAAAGCTGGAATCACATAGTGTACGAGTGCCCACAATATGAAGACCTCAGAGGGGTACTTATAACAAAAATAAGATACTTACCAAAAGGATTGGAATCCCATTTCATAGATACTGAGGATGAATATAGAGCATTATCCCAGTTCGCACAAGACCTCTTCGTCAGGAGAAGGACATTAATCACCATCTACAATGACTGACATCAAGCACCACTATTGAGACACCAGCCAGCACAATGTAAAGGCTGAAACTAAAGATGAGGGACACAAGCACAAGGATGGAGCTTGCCCCATGAGTAAAGAAACTTGAAAACAGAAATGCAGCAATAGCTGCCAATAGCCATATGGCGATCTGAAGAGGGCACTCTAGCCCCCTTCGCCTCTATATCTACTTCCTTGGGAGGAGGGGGGACATTTTCGTCCTCCCCACCTCTCCACCCTATATCTTCTACTCTGGTGGGACATTGGCATGTCCCACTGAAAACTGGGGCTACCTACTCTATTGGCCCCATATTTCTGTCTTTCTCTCCCCAGCCTTCTGCCTACCCCCTCTCTACCTATACTCTAACAAAAGCCCTACACACCAAAAACTTAACATGTTTAAATTACCTCACATCCATAACTTGGCCTAGCAAAACTAAGCGATTCTACCCCTACGTCGACGCGTTTCTTTTTTTTTTTTTTTTTTTTTTTTTTAGGTCCTAGCCGCCGAAATCTCAGGAAATTAAGTGGCAGGACCTGCCAGAGTGAAACAGACTACTGGGTTCCTGGTCTGCCTCCACGGGGCGAAAGTGAGGCAACGTTGGGCCTCAGTAGGGGCCCAGCGGCTAAATGACCAGATGAACAATGGTACAAGGCATCACACATATACAAAGTCCATACACTTTTAAATCTCTGGCTTTTCCAGTCAACTGGTTCACCCACAATTAAACTACGCGGAGATGGGGGAAACCCCTGGTGCCGTTTGACCCTAACACACTTTACACTTATATTAAAAAATATTTAAAATAATTAAATGCACTTGGCATAATACTTTAAGAGTTTAATATCTATATAATATTGGTGTTTAGATACATCATAGACACTCTTAAAAAACTACAAAGTAGTTGTTGTGGGCATCATTTGCTCTTTCTCATATTGTGCTCTGCCTTCACGACGAGTTGTCATGATTCTGCACTACCTCAAATAAGTAACGCTTCACTAATAGAGAAGAATATTGTTACTTATTCTCAGTGAGTACCACCACCCAGACATGTTTCAAGGCTATTGGCCTATCATCAGGCACCCTAGTATTGCAGACATGATGACCCAGTTGTGAAGTTCATTTAATTATTTTAAATATTATCTTATGCACCTTTTGGCATCTCTCATATTGTGCGATTAACTTCACAACTGGGTCGTCATGTCTGCAATACTAGGGTGCCTGCCCACCCACTGATGATAAGCCAATAGCCTTGAAACATGTCTGGGGAGCCTGGTGTTCACGGAGTTTCCGAGAATGGGTAACAACAGTCTTCTCTACTGGGGAAGCATTACCTATTCGAGGAGTTTATGAGTTTTTGAGTGGTGTGAGTTGAAGGAGTTAGTCCCTTTCATTCTTCTACATGTTTCTTTTTCCTCTTCCACTCCTACTATTACTTTCCCTGTACCTTTTTTGCTTTATAAGTCTAATAGGGACAAGTGGATAGTACAGCTATTATCCCACACATATACAAATAGCCTTGAAACATGTCTGGGTGGTGGAACTTACTGAGAATAAGTAACAATAGTCTTCTCTATTAGTGAAGCGTTACTTATTTGAGCTAGTGCAGAATCATGGCAACTCGTCGTGAAGGCAGAGCACAATATGAGAAAGAGCAAATGATGCCCACAACAACTACTTTGTAGTTTTTTAAGACTGTCTCTGGTGTATTAAAAAATATATATATGGTAACTAAAACTAGGATACGATCGAAACTTTTATCGCTTCAGCGCTCTATGTTATTAACTTTATTGAAAGTACCTAGAACAGTATCTACAAACTCCCTACAGGTAATTGCTGGTACCATGCCATTGGATTTATTTATTGTCTACAGAGGGTTTTTGTACAAATTGAAAAAGGGTACATCAATAACGTTTTTGGATATTACAATCGATTTGGAGAATAATATTAAAGAAGAAAAACAACGAATATGGAACAAATTAATGGATTTATGGATTTATGGCAGACCAGATGGGAAAGTAGTGATGTTGGAGCTGTGACGAGGAAGTATATTCCCCAGGTGAACTATGCATTGGCAAAAACCATGGCATCTTGGTTTACGCCTTTTATGTACACTTCTTATTTGTTAACAGGACACGGCTCACTTAAGGCCAAATTATATGAGAGAGGGTTGGAGACAGATCCTTTCTGTACATGTGGCGAGCAGGAGACTTGGATGCATGTAATTTTTTTATGTCGGAAGTATGAAGACCAAAGGCGGATTTTGATGGCGCATATTCCTGAATTATCATTTGATACAGTGCATTTGCTTATTGCAAATCGTGACTGTTTTAATTTATTTCAGGAGTTTTCAGCTGCTGTTTTTGCAAGAAGAACTGTTCCTCACTAGTACTGACAATATTCCCGTCACAACCTCAACAGGCATTCCCCAAGGAGCCGTTCTCTCCAGTACTATATTTTCAGCATCTCTTCAACCACTTCTACAAGAAAATCCAAATCTACTGGCATATGCCGATGATTTAAAGTTATTTATAATCTCCAAAGCCAGTGATGATATTCGCAAAGTTATCAATGATGCGAATTCACAGATTTGTGAAATCATCGAGTACCTGAAAGATCTCAATCTGAATATAAATGCAAGCAAATCTGCTCAAATTACTTATTCCCTTCAGAAACAACCCAACTAGTGGTGGGATTCAGCCGGTTCGCACCGGTTCGGCAGAACCGATACCTAATTTTTTGTTGAGTTCGGCGAACCGGTTGTTAAAATGACACTTGTGATCAGGGTTCTCTCTAAGGTGGGCGCCTGGTATTCTATCGTATTTAATCTGCATAGCCAGTGCCATTTATTAATTCAGCAAGAAATTTTCGTTTAGTATCGATAAAATGAAGAAAATGTATGTTCCGACTGATGTTTATCAATGGTATAAGCATAGTGCTTTGTTTATAAAAGTTTATGATATGACCACACGTGTACAGAACCAGTAAAAATATTCAAATATATTGGCACATATCCGCTCCTGCTCTATAATATATTAAAATAAAACATTTTTTAAATGTTTTGCAAGTAGCCCTTAAAAGGATGAAAAGGCAACAGAGTTTGACAGATTTTTTCGATAAGAAACCAAAATCAGAATTTGTTGTATTAGAATTGGCCTTGGATTCAGTTACATCACCAACAATTTTCGTTGAACTAGTTGAATTGGAAAAACAAGACGCAGAGACAATATGTTCTTCAGTTATGGAAAGTTTAAATGATGTTGGCCTTACTAAGAACTACCTAGAAAAAAATTTAATAGGATTTTGCTCCGATGGTGCCAGCGTTATGCTTTGGAGAAAATCTGGAGTGAGCACTGGAATTGCAAAAGAGTTTCCAAACATAATAATATGGCACTGTTTAAATCATCGCCTCCATCTTGTTTTAGATGATTCGATAAAGGAAATTATTATTATTATTATTATTATTAGCCATATGGTGCAAGGAAGCCTGAGGCTTATGCTGCACCAGGCAAAAAAAAAAAAAAAAAAATCCCTATTACCCTGAGAGAGAGAGAGAGAGAGAGAGAGAGAAAGAGAGAGAGAGAGAGAGAGAGAGAGAGAGAGAGGAATCACCAAGAAAGAGAAGAATGATGATATCCAGCTCAGGACCCTGGGTGTGCCAAGCCCATACTCACCGGATGTGAGTCCCTGGGGGTATAAAGCAAGTAAATTATTTATTGATAAGATATATACTATTTTTCATCAATCCAATAAGAACCAAATTGAACTTTCCAAAATATCCGAACAACTTGGAATTGAAATTATAAAGATTGGTAGAGTTTTGGGACCAAGATGGGCTGCCTGTAGTTTAAGGTCAACCCTAGCTGTGTGGCGCGCTTGTCCAGCGCTACATCACTATTTTTTTAAAAAAAAGTACTTAGGTATGGCTGCCCGTCTTGAAAATATATATTTTATAACTGATTTGACATTGATGATTGATATTTTAAACGAAATTTCTCTTCTTTCGAATGCACTACAAGCAAGAAATATAGACATAATAAAGGCTGAAAACTCGTGATAAGATCTATTAAATCATTTCAAATGCTTGGAAAGGATTTTTACAAAAAAAAGTAATATACAAAAAAAAGTTGATGAATTAATTACTTCAGAAACCTTCAAAAATATAAAATTTGTAGAAAATCATCGATTTGTCGGGATTCCTCGGGGAAGACTTTTAGAAAACATCGTAACGAATTTGAAAAAAAGACTAATGGATTGTGAACATTTCAAAGCAAGTTGTAGCCAATTTCAAGATAGGAATAAATTACAATTTCTCAATTTTTTTGGAGCCAGGTTGCTGGAATATTGAAGAAGTACTAGTTCCATGGAAAGCAGCTGAAGAACAATTGCTCGTATTTAATGACATTTTTAATTACCAAATTGATATTAATGATTATCGAGATTTCGTGATATATGTTTTAAAAAATTTCCAGATTTATGCAATTCCTGAAAGTGTTCAAAGAGCTAAAAATATTGTCAGAACAATTGCTGTAAGTTCAGCAGAAGCGGAAAGGGGTTTTTCAAAGATGAACATAATATGTTCAGAGAAGAGAAGTCGCCTAACTGTTTCTAATATATCAAACACAATGACTATTAGTCTAATCGGCTCTACCTCTAAAGGAATGGGATCCTACTCCTACAGTGAAAAGATGGTTAAGCATAAATCACTCAGCCGATGATGCTCAGATAAAAGCGAAGAAAATTGCAAGTGAGGACGCCAATCAAGAAGCAATATAGAAATATCTTAAATAACAGTTTTATTGTTTTTTGTCAGGTATTATTTAATATTTTTTCATTAATATTTTAAAACTCTTTCTTATAACACAATCTTGTTTTATGGACTTCTTTTATTGTTCTTATTTAAGTATTAACTGCATGAAATAATAAACTACCTTTCGGTATATAGTTTTTTTATACTTAGAACGGTCATTAGGGCAGCGAACCGGTTGTTAAATTATTTGAATCCCACCACTGAACCCAACCACATAGAAATAAAAATTGCAGATGTTCCAATCCCAAATGTTTACGCTCACAAAGACCTTGGAGTTGTTTTTGATAAAAATCTCTCCTTTAATGCCCACTATTTATATGTTGCTCAAAAAATTCAAATAGCAAAATGGTTAATCAAACAAGAAACAGCAGCGATTCAAGACAGAAAAACAGTCATTAAGCATGTTCAAAGATGCATCTTTCCCATTCTGTCCTATGCTTCCGAAATCTGGTCTGGTGCTCCTCAAGTAACCGTCAAGAAATTCCTTGCCCTAGAATATTGGGTTCTTAGATGGCTCAATAGTAAGCTTCGTTTTCCCCATACAATATCCAGGCAACAGCTTTATAAAAACCTAAAAACAAAGCCTCTGCAACAGACGATCAACGAGTCTGGAGTCATGCTTCTTGCAAAGTTAATCACCTCTGCATGCGATTCACCAAACTTAGCCAATATAATAGCTATCCCCAGCAGGGAAAATTCAAGAAACCAGCAATTCAAATCCAACCTCTCCAGGCTCAAACAAATGGACGGAATGTTCCCCAATGCATCTCCTCACCTCATAAATCATCACAACATTGATTGCAACAGGTTAATCAACTCTGAAGCCTACAGGAGTCAGATCTCCGATAAAATGAAGAAAAATAATCCAACCCAGTAATTGCAACTGAAAGCCAAATGTCCTGTTCTGCAATTTTTTTTAAATTCATAACTGTTCTGCAATTTTTAAATTCATAACTAAAATTCCTAGGCATTGTTAATATATATATATAAAATCTGCTATGTACATATACTCGATTATTTTATTCATTCCCGTTATATTTTTACCTGTCCCTAGCCATGTGCTGTGATGGGCTTGCTGTATTTGCAATAAACGAATATTTATTTATTTATTCTCAGAGCGTTTCTTGAGAGGCAAACCTAGTGACTTAATTGTCTTCATGGAGTTTCACTATTTGTTTCTACCTCTGGCTAGCAGCTGGGGTGCTGGACCTGATTCATGGTGTTGGGTCTGGTGCTCTTGTTAGTTGTATTTTGTGCTGCAATCATGAATACTCCATTCTGGATTCTGGGGTGCTGGATCTGATTCATTGCGTCGGGTCTGGTGCTCTAAAGGTTCTATTATCCATGGCGTAAAGTTGGAGATTTGCTGGATAATACCATTATTGGTTTTGGAGGTTCCAGTGCGTGTGAAACAGCAACTGAGGAAATATTCAGTTGAACTGTGATTTTTGAAGTTTATGGTTGTGCCATTCAGACTATTGAATATTATTGTTGTTTTATTATATATATATATATATTTTTTTTTTCATACTGGCTCCCTGGTATGGACAACCTGGGGCGCGGGATTGATGGCACTCACTGGTATTGCACTACCTCCAGTGGGTGTGGGATTTCAAGTGCGAATTGCGCTACAGTAAAATCAGACTCTGATAATTTAATATACTTTTTCAGGACTGCTTTGTAAAGACTACATATTCCCAAGTTCTCAAGGTAGATTTGGGCTTATGCCTGGGAGCTACCCTGAATAAGAACACACTTTCACACACACACGCACGCACGCACACACACACACACACACACACACACACACACACACACACACACACACACACACACACACACACACACACACACACGCACACACACACACACACACACACACACACACACACACACACACACACACACACACACACACACACACACACGAGAGTTTAATGTTTGTCAGAGCATATAATTATATGTAAATATATCTTGTATATAAATCATGTATATACTTTTATGTACATAATGTTGAGACTATATTGTGTGTAATTAATAAATGAAATGAATGTATATGTAAAATAATAATTGAAACAAAACAATCACAGATTACAGAGTAAAATGGAAATTCACAAAAGAAAATTGGTCAAAATATTCAGTCTGTGTTAATTGATGATCAATTTATTAAAATACAACAAACAGATGAAGTCACCGAGCATATTAACACACAAATTTTGGCAGCAGCTTCTGAGGCAATTCCTCAGTCCTCTGCATATCAAAAAAGACATACAAAACACTGGTGGAATGAAGCCTGTAACAGTGCAAAACGAGAAAAAAATAAAGATTGGAATCTATTTCGTAGGTTTTCTGCAACAGCCAACCTCGTTTTATATAAAAACAACAAAAGGCAAGGGCACGACAAATCAAAAGACAAGCCAAAAAAGGAAACCTGGATAAGATTTTCAAGTACCATCACGAAGGACACCAGAAGTCATCTAATATGGAAGAAAATCCAACAATTAAATAATAAGTACATTCCTTTTCCTGCTCCAATCTTGATTAAGAATGGAAATAGACCAAAGGAAATAGGCGATTTCCTTGGAGAGACTTTCAGTCGAATATCAGCAGCATCTGCATACGACAATTCTTTCCTGAAAATCAAAATCTCGGTAGAAAAATATAAAATAAATTTCAACACCACCCAATCCCTTCCTTATAATCAATCATTTGTAAGATTTGAAAATCTTAAAAAAAAATAAAATATTTTTTTATTAAGACTTTGAAAGTTAGTTTTCTTTTGATTCTTGTCGTTAATAGGATAAATGGGTAATATATGCAGTTTCAGAAATAAGAATTATTCTGGTAAGAGGTATAAAAATTAAAAGAGTAGCGGGAACGAAAACAGGGCCATTAGCTTTACTTCCGTTAAACCAGGGAACAGATGGAGGATACTATGACAAACCCAGCAGGGGGTCCGGCGCTACAAAAACAACTTAAGGTTTATGAGTGGTCACACACCGGAAACGTATTCTGTACAACACACACTAGTTTCTAAAAATAGACGCTGTAGTAGCCAATGTCACAATTTGTGGTTTTTTTTGAGTGCAATAGAGACAAGCTGTTATGAGACAGGAAGAGTTGTTTTGGAATATTCGGCCGACATCAAAGAACACATGTTAACAAGTTGAAAATAATAAAAGAGAGGGATATTGGGAATCACGTGCTAGTGCTACGGGGCAGGCTGAATTAGGCCTTCCAACAAATGAAAAGAAAGAAAAAAATGAAAAAGAAAGAGTGATTGGAAGAAAACACTGTGGGAAGGCGTGGAAAACTCCTGGAGAAAATTGTGGATGGATATGGACACAAGTGGAGAGAGTGGAAAAGGAAGAGAAGGGGAGTTGTTTAAATAGGGAAATAGCATAAATAATATATATATATACACATTATTAACCCCCCCCCCACAATTGGCGAAAGCAGCCAGGATATAATCCCCAAACGGAAGGCAGTGTACCAGAATAGCAAAGAAATAATTTAAGCCCAGTTGCTGAAACTGAGAAAAAATTCAGCTGGCGAGCCAGAATACATATCATATCGATTTAGAATTGTTTGTTTAATATAAAATTGATTATTGGTTGAAAAATATTAAGGTAAATAATGGTGGAGATAAAAAGTTAAGCATTGAGTTTGATTATTTATGTGGTATTGAATTGACCATCAGGTAAATTTTCTAAGGTAGAAAATTGTAGATTTAAAGAGTTAGACATTGAAGTACGGTTAATAGTGTATTAGAGAATTGATCAGAGATTGAATAAGTAGATAATTGAATTGAGTAGATAAAGGTGAATATAAAGAAAGAAATATTGAAGTATTAGGAGTAATTAAGTGTAAAGGAATTGATTATTAGGCTAAGAGATAAAGCATTGAGGACAGATTAAACTTAATAGGGGAAATTATATTACTATCAAGAGAAAAATTAATTAATTTGTCAATTAAATTAAAGATGGCTACTAGAAGGGCACATAGCAGTACGGATAGGGAAAGAACAGAAAATAATGGAAGGGAAGGATCAGTGGAAACAAGCTCTAGCATAGGGAGCAACAATATGGGATCTCTTAGATTAGGTAAATTCTTAAAAGTCTTCAGGGGCGAACCGTCGGAAAGTGTAGACTATTTCCTGCGCAAACTGATAATGATAAAAGAAAAGGAAGGGCTAACAGAATTAGAGGTAGTCACTATGGCCGAGTTTAAATTAGAAGGCGCAGCACAGAGAAAATATTTAGAAACTACGCAGTCCACAGAAGTTGAAACTCTCGAACAATTCGAGAAAATATTAAGAAAGCTATTCTCAGAGAAAATTACCTTCCTGGAAGGAATCAATAGGCTAAGCAACATCACACAAAACAGTCGCGAAACCGTGGAAGAATACTATAAGAACTTTAGAACAATTAAACTAAATACCGAGGTTTCCGAAAATGAAAGTGGCGCCTTCGATAAAATCCTAATGGGGCAGTTTTTATCGGCGATTAGGGAAAGGTATAGGCGAGAGATACTAAGGAGAAAGCCAAAATCCTTTGCAGAAGCAGTAGAACTGGCCATCGAAGAGCAGAAACTAGATTTTCATGGTAGGGGGACCACTAGAAAGGACGTTAACATATTAGTATCCGAAGGGGAAACAAAACCCGAAAATAGTAGGGATAAGGGAGGTGAGAGAAGGTTAGAAGGTTTAGAGAAACAGATCGCAGGGGTGGAAGCCAAATTAAACAAAGTTAGAATTTAATACCAAGAAACAAATAAAGGACGGGAATAAAGAAGTTAGGCGAGAAAGACATGGAAAGAAATGCTACATATGCGGGCGAAGCAATCACTGGTCTAGGGAGTGCTGGTACAGAAATAGGCATCACGAGAGCAGAAATGAATACTGTCACAACAGGGGCACAAATCAAGGGCAGCATATAAGCATGAATGCTCTGCATCTTAGACGCTGGAAAAATAATTCCTGTGAAGAAAGGAGCAATAAATCAGGCAGCACAAGGAGGAAGCCACACACACATAGAAATAAGTTTATGAATAGAGAACCAATAGTTGTGGCCACCCTAGGACATAAATGGAATCATCCAAGTCAAGTCAAGTGTTATAGGTGTAGCAGATATGGGCATATAGCCAGATTCTGCCGGACTCAGATGGTGGATCAGGGAGTCAAGTATGGGAACTCTGACCCCAGAAAATTGTGGAAGATCAAGACAGGTCGATTTTATCCGTGGCACTCAGAAAATCGTAAACTCGGTCCAATAGAGAGTAAGGATAGGCCAAACATGAAAGGGATTAATTTAGAAAGGCCAGTGTGTGAGAGAAATGATAAGAGATCAAGCTCGGTAATGGAAAGGAAAGAAAAGAAGTGGAAGGAGACTGAAGAAATTGATGTGAAAGGGCGAAAGAAGGGACCCAGACGGCGGATTAGAACAAAAACACTACACATGGGAACATTAGAAGTAAAGGAGCAAAATAAGGAGAATTCCGAGCAGAAAGCGCATAAAGTGGAAGAAAGTGGCAGTGATGAGAATGACAACTTATCGAATGAATCAACAGAGCGGAAAGGAATCGAAGGACCATGGAAACACAGAGCGGAGGCTTTCAATGGGGAAAGGGCCCTCAAATTGAAAGAGACAAACAGGCTACAGCAAATGTATTTAGGAGCAGCATTTAATGAAAATATGGGATGGGAATAGTTTTAGTGTAGCCCAAAATATACATTTAATTAATGTACATGTATATAATTGTAAATATTTGTGCATTCCAAAGGGTAATCAGAATGAGTATAAGTCCTCTTGGTATTAGAAGTTAATGTAGAGTTAATGTATATTAAGGAGTGAATAAATAGATGTACGGTGGTTAAATTCCAGAGAAAGTGTTGGAGAATAGAGAAAAAAAAATTTTACACAGGTATAAAATTTTTTTGGGAAAAGGAGCGTTGAATGTAAGATTTGAAAATCTTACAAAAAAATAAAATATTTTTTTATTAAGACTTTGAAAGTTAGTTTTCTTTTGATTCTTGCCGTTAATAGGATAAATGGGTAATATATGCAGTTTCAGAAATAAGAATTATTCTGGTAAGAGGTATAAAAATTAAAAGAGTAGCGGGAACGAAAACAGAGCCATTAGCTTTACTTCCGTTAAACCAGGGAACAGATGGAGGATACTATGACAAACCCAGCAGGGGGTCCAGCGCTACAAAAACAACTTAAGGTTTATGAGTGGTCACACACCGGAAACGTATTCTGTACAACACACACTAGTTTCTAAAAATAGACGCTGTAGTAGCCAATGTCACAATTTGTGGTTTTTTTTGAGTGCAATAGAGACAAGCTGTTATGAGACAGGAAGAGTTGTTTTGAAATATTCGGCCGACATCAAAGAACACATGTTAACAAGTTGAAAATAATAAAAGAGAGGGGTATTGGGAATCACGTGCTAGTGCTACGGGGCAGGCTGAATTAGGCCTTCCAACAAATGAAAAGAAAGAAAAAAATGAAAAAGAAGAGTGATTGGAAGAAAACACTGTGGAAAGGCGTGGAAAACTCCTGGAGAAAATTGTGGATGGATATGGACACAAGTGGAGAGAGTGGAAAAGGAAGAGAAGGGGAAAAGAGAATTTTTTGAGTGGTGCTAGTGAAAGGGTGAGTCGAGAGGAGTTGCTTGAAAGATGATGAAGAAATAGCCGACGAAAAAAGTCGAAGTGGGGTTATCAGTAATGTAGTGAGTGAGAAATTAGGAGATGAACTGGAAAGGGGTAGTAAAAGGAAGTTCTGCAAACAGTGAGAATGAGAGAAGAAGATTCTCTTAGAACACCCAGTCCACCGAGGAAGGCGATAATATCCTGAAAGCGGAGTAGCAGTTGTGATGCCATATGATGATGCCCTGGAAGCTGTAAGATGTTGCCCTGGAAGCTGTAAGATGTTGCCCTGGAAGCTGTAAGATGTTGCCCTGGATAGCAGAAGATAACAGCTCTGGATAAGGATAGGATAGAAGGCCCTTATGAAGACACCTGATCACAGAAATTAAGTAAGTGAAAGTTAATTTGAGAATACTGTAAGTTAAAAGCTAGAGAAAGGACTGTAGAGCGATATTTGGGGAATTCAATGATAAGAGAAAGTTATTTTTGAAAATACTGTAAGTTAACTGCTAGAGAAAGGACTGTAGTGCGATAATTGGGGAATTTAATGATAAAGATAAGATTAGATGGGTGAACCAAATAGGAGTAAATTCTACTCTAAGGCAATTATGGTTGGTTTAGGCAGTAATTTGGAATAAGGAGGATTGTAATGTAGGTGAGAAAGTTAACGGAAGGAATTGTAGTAAAAATAGAAATACTAAATGTGTGGAGATAAAATTTATGTATATTGCCAACCCTTAAAGGTGTGTTTGAATGTAATATTGTATTTTGGTAATCAAGTTCTGTAACTGATAATGGTTAAAGCAATATATAAGAAAGAGGAATAGGGAATTAAAGAATAAATTGGTAGTTATGATGATACATAAAAGTAATATGATCAATGATATGTTTAACTTTAATGATTAAAAAATGTTAATGACACCTATGAGGTATGATTTGATTGTGTTGTAATAGGAGCAGAAATAAGGTGAGCATATTAAGAGTGTAACTATTTAACCTGTGTATGCATAATGAGAAAGGTGAGATAAAAAAAAAAGGTCAAGTCTGTAAAGGAGCCTGTTAGATAGGAAGAGACTGTATATGTTGTAAGTACCTTGGTGTTGAAACAGTGAAATTTTATTCTTAATGAGATTTGTTTTGATTTAACTGTAAATATGCATAATAAACTTGGTTTTTTTTGTATAACATTTGTCTAGTTATTTGTTGTACTGGACACAAGCCTAACCAATGGGAATTAAACATATATAAGAGTTTCTCCCCTATGAACTTAGAATTTTCTGAGAAGTAAAGTCAGATGCGCAAGTGGGGAGATATTATAAAGGGGAGTTGTTTATTAAATAAAGGATAGATAAATAATATATACACATTATAAACCCCCCCCACACATTCATCCTAGCTGAACTCCAAGAAGCTCTGAACAGAACAGCAAACAGCGCAGCAGGACCGAACGAGATCTACTGTATAATGCTTAAACATCTACAAAATACGCCCTTAAGCTTATTACTAATTTTCTGCAATCGGATATTTCTTGAATGTGTTTATCCTTCCTCATGGCATCATTCTGTAATTCTTGCCTTTCCAAAACTAGGAAAGAATCAATCACTTCCACAAAACTACCGACCAATTTCCCTAACCAGCTGTTTAAGTAAAACACTAGAAAAAATGATACATAAAGTAAAAAAGTAAAGTGCAGCCATTATCAACCCACTGCAGGATGGAAGCCTCCTCAACAATTCATGCTGAGGGAAATGGATCCTTGAAAGTAAAATGCTGCTAAACATCAACCAATACAGTTTCCGACAAAACAGATCCTGCTTGGACCTTATGGTAAGAGCCGAAATCCGAAATTTTGCCATGCATATAACTTATCTCAGAGCTCTCTGCTTGAAAAAACTCAATATACTCAGAACCATCTCTGCCGTGGCATGGGGTACAGATAAATAGATACACTGTCCTGCATTTGTATCGTTCGCTCATCAGGTCACTTCTAGATTATGGTTCAATAGTCTACGACTCAGCTAGGAAAACTGTATTTGCAAGAGTGAATACCATGCAGCACAGTGCTCTTCGCTCTGTTCTTGGGGCTTTTCGAACATCCCCGGTCCACAGTATCTATATAGAGGCAAACGAACCATTACTCCACCTCAGAAGGAAAATGTTACTTTTCACTTATGCAGCCAGACTTAAAAGCCTTCTAGACCATCCGAATCAACAGCTACTGTTCAATCCTGAAAGGATAACATTCTATAACAATAAACCCTCTTAAAATAGACCAACTGGTATTATACTACAAGAGCTGATGCATTGCTGGAATGTTCATTTTGAAAATACGCTGAAAGAAACCAAAATACCTGATCTGCCTTGGTCCTCTAACCCAGTTCACTGTGACACCTATTTCCAACAATGGGGGGAAAAAGTCCCTGGAAAACTGTTACATTAAACAACTGCACGAAGGACATGCTCCTAACAATGCGCAGAACTGCTTAATATATACTGATGGCTCAAAATCAGATGCTGTCGTAGGTGCTGCAGCAGTCTTTCCCTCATTCACAGTATCTGATTCCTTCTGGCTGAATGCAGCAGTTATACTGCAGAACTGTATGCAATCCATTTAGCTCTATACAATATCAATATATGTCTCAACACTAATAGTTTAATATATACAGACCCCATGAGTGCGCTGTCCACAATAAGTAATAATTTCTCAACCCCACATCCCATAGTAAAAGAAATGCGGTCTCGTTAAATCATTTGAGGAATAGGAATCATACTGTAAGTTTCTGTTGGATTCCAGGGCATGCTGGTATCACAGGTAACAAAACAGCAGACCAGGCAGCCAAACACCCAAAGAACTTTTTCACACCCATGTCTCTAGCTTACCAAGCACCCTATACAGATTTGGACCAGCGATTAAATATTTGGAAGACACATACGAACAATACATTATTTGAAATTAAACATGAACTACAAATATGGAGCTCCAGCTTGAGGAAAAAACAGGCGTGAAGAAGTAATACTGGCCAGATTGGGCATAGGGCACAGACACACACCTGATCCACCTGTACCTGCTCATGGGCGATGACCCTCATATATGCACGCATTGTTCATCACAACTTATAGTTCGACATATTCTGTTAGACTGTTCGTATTATTCCCATATGAGAAATACTACCGTCCTCTCTCTATCAAAAATGCAAGCACCTTTATCACTAACCCATCTATTGGGAAACAATGCCAATCTGGTTGAGCTTTTCGCTTATCTTAAACAAATTAGACTTCATGAATATATCTAATATAAAATAAGGCGAACTCCGTTACCGTTCTAAATATCTGAATAGGCACATTTTGGCCTCGTTGCTCTTGTGCCACTAAACCACCACCTCCACTCGGCCTTTAAAGCAGCCACCAGTTCGGCCTGGTTATTTGGACGATCTCGACGTCCACGTATCCCACGATCCAACACATTCCAAAGATGCTCGACAGGGTTCAGATCAGTACTCTGGACTGGCCAATTCAACTTTTTCACACCCATGTCCTCAAACCACTCTGTTACGACCCGAGCAGAATGGCATGGCACGTTGTCTTACTGAAGACGTTGTCTTACACGTTGGCTTTCCCGAAGTATTGCCGTAATGTTGGAAGTGCAATACCAGGTTATACCAGATTATCCTGGTATTGCACGGTTTTGTCAATAACAACTAATGGGTCCAAGCCAAACCATGAAAAGCAGCCCCATACCATGACACTGCCTCCACCAAACTTCATTGTTGGAAGGATAGGAACTGTTCAGGAAGAAACTGTTCCCCTGACATTCACCACACCCAGGAACGGCCACCAGACTGGCAGAGTGCGAACCTCGACTCGTCTGTCCATAGGACTGTTTTCCACTGCTGTACAGTCCAGGATTCGCTCTCTTACACAATGTTAATCGGCGTCTAGCATTTGTTGAGGTGATCAGTGGCTTGTGAATAGCTGCACGACCATTGTAACCCATATCATGGAGTGTCCTTCGTATTGTACTAGTGCTGACATTAGTCCCAATACTCTCGGTTTGTGTGACTTGAGACAATGGCAAACTACGATTTGCGCGCACAGTTCTTCGCAGAATTCTCTTGTCCCGTTCCGTTAGTTTTCGGGGTTTACCATGCCGTTTTTTGACAGATTCAGCCCCATTCTTTTTCCTTTTGCATATGTCGTCACTAACCGTTGACCTAGGGATCTCCAGAGTGACTACGATGTCTCGTACAGAACGCTTGCTTATGTGGCATCCTACTATCATTCCACGTTGGAAGTATGTTAATCCTGTTGAACGTATCATCTTGCTTCCCCACTTTTGCAACTGTCTGCTCGAAGCTCAGTGTGCATATTTATAGCAGGTACTGTGAGGTTTTCATGCATAGGACCTATTTCCCTATCCATGGAGGAGTGTCCGGATATTAATGGTAGGGCAGTGCGTATATATATATATACATATATATATAGGGTATTTCAAAAGTGATGGTCAATAATTTAAAGGTGAAAGACTACAATATGCAAAAAAAAAGCCTAGTAAACACGGGTCCTTAAGTGAATCGTTTTCGAGATATTGCACATAAGGTGAACTGTACAAAGATGGGATCCTCCACTGACTTGTTTGTTTAGGTTAGGTTATGCTCGTTCTCTCCCTTTCTCCTCTCTCAATGTTCTGAGACGTAGCAGGCATACTAGTACTTGTCAAAGGATAATTAATATGGAAAGAGGTTAGAGCAACGAAAAGTATGCGGATATGCACTTCATGTATGGTAAATACAACGGCAGTCCACTCGAGGCTGCACTTTTGTACCAAGAAGCATTTCCCCGCCGAAGGCAGCCCAACAGGCACACATTCTTCAGGGTACATCAACGCCTTAGAGAACATGGGCGCTTCGCACATGGAGTACGAGCAGGTAGACCCAGAAGCATAACACCTGATGTTGAAGAAAGGGTGTTAGAAAGAACATGCTGTAACATATAACATCTGTAAAAATCCTGCGGTGTTGAAACCAAAAATTAAAAATGTATTATCTTATGTTTAATAAAAACCACCCTTAGCAAAGGATTCACAGCTTTTTGCTGCCATAGTCAGTGGAGGATCTTAACGGAAACGGCAGATGAATTTAATTATTCGGGTGGCCTAAATATAATAGTTTTTTGTATTTTTCACCTTTAAGTTATTGACCATCATTTTTGAAACACCATGTATATATACAGGTAGTTCTCGACTTTACGAGTAAATTTGGTCCTAAAGCACGCTCGTAAAGCGAGAATCCTTTTCCCATAGACATAAGATTAAGAATAGGTGTTACGTTCTCACAATGAAATTATTTAGCTGATTAGTTTATGTTTAAACAATGATTGATTTATCGAAAGAAATGAAAATGTAGCTTGTAAAATCAAGCAAATTATAATAATAGAGAAATTATTTACGACTTACAAATGTTAAAGAATGTCTATTCTTCTTCATCATCGACTAAATATACACTCGTTGATCACTCATTATTGGCTCGGCACTCGTTGGCTTGTTGCACAAGGAGTCGTCTTCTTCAGAAATGTTTCAAGAGGCTTTGTTTCCAAGATAATCTCTTTTAATTATAAATTTCACGATTACATGCATGAGCATTTTTTAACGGCACACACAAATTGCAACTAACCCGATTCGTGTGGAGTAACAAGTTTACGAAGCTTAAAAAAAGGAACGAAGAGAAGATTCTAAACATTTATTTATGTTTTTTATACGATTGAAGATTTCAGTAATGGAGAAACAATTTCACCATAATAACTTTAAAAAACAACACAATTCCAGCGTTATTTTCGCAAATGCAAGAAGATCGACGTTTATAATTGCTTGCAGTAACAGAAAACCCAGTAAACCGGAAAGTGCAAATTGTTTTATGGTCGTGACCTCCAGAAATTTGCTTTAGAAAAATATCACAAAGGCGCTTAAAATTGATTCTTATAACGGAACATATCATAACGATTATGCATTAATGATATGAATTGGTAACTAATACAATTTACAAACCACGCTCACGACCTTTTATATGGCTTTAAGGTCACGCTCGCGACCTTAAAAATTGCATTTAGAGAGATAAATAGCTTAGCTTTACAGCAAAAATTTCAACTTCCGAGTTCTTTTTTTTTTTTTTTTTTATGAAAACCCCAAACACGAGAGGTATGAGAACCTATAGTACTTAATACCGTGCTTGGGCTGGAGGTTGAGAAGACGAAAGAAGATATTTGTTGACATTGGACTTGAACTTCTGTAGACTGCAATTTTCAAGAAATACGTAGGAAGGAAGGTTGTTCCAGAAAACGGTAGTTGAATGAATAAACGAGGAAATGAAACGTTGGTTCTGTGAGTTTGAAGTTGGACAGTAAATGGATGTTGGCACGTGTTCGGACTGTTTTGAAAGAGAGAGCGGGAATTATAGAAGCCAATTCAGAAGAACAGTGCCCATGGAAGTATCTGTAGAAGAGGCATGCAGCAGAAACAGTACGTCTATGAGAGAGCGAGTGGAGAGACTCTGTGAGATGAATCATTAATTAACCTAACTGCCCTCTTCTGAATGGAATCAAGAAGCCTGAGAGAGGTTTTGGGGGCACCACCCCAGATGTGTCAACAATATTCCATGGTGGGGCAGATTTTCGATTTGTACAAAGTGAACAGCTGTTTGGAAGAAAAGTAACGTCGAGAACGAAAGAGAAAACCAAGTTTTTTAGATACAGAGGAAGCAATATTTGTAATGTGCTTGTGACAAGACAGATTAGAAGTCAGGGTAATCCGAAAAGAGATATATCGTTTTGCCTAGAAATCGGAGTGTCACCAAAGATAAGCATAGGAGCAGAAGAATCCTTTTTACGAGATATAAGACAAGACTGAGTTTTAGAAGGACTGAAATCAACTAAGTTGTCTTTGACCCACTGGAGAATGACCTGGAGATTAGCATTCAAGGAATTGATAGCAGATATTCGAGAAGTTGAAGCTGATTGAACAGGGCAAGGTTTCTCAAAATGGAAAGTGGAATGCAATGTGCTATCATCAGCAAAACTATGGACAGGATTTCCAGTCAATGGAATATACAAGAGGAAACGAGTGGGGCAAGAACTGAACCTTGGGGGACACCAGCATTAGTGGAGAAGTTAGAAGACAGAGAGCCATCATCCTCAGTGAACGATACGAGAGAAAACTGGATAACCAACTACAAAAAACAGCTGGCAAACATAAGATGGATGCTTGTTTTTCACCGAACTTTTGCATTGAATTTGTCCATATTGGGAATGGTGGGAGGGGTTTTACCAAGTTCATTAATACATGAGTTGGAAGTAAAATGGGATGCTAGCAGATTTGCTTTATCCTTGGCTGAAGTGACAACAGAACCATCTGGTTTTGACAGAGATGGTCAAATGTTGCGGCTTCTTGCCATAATGGTAGCCGAGCATTTTGGTCTCTTGCTTTCGCAAGAGACCAAAATGCTCGGCTACCATTATGGCAAGAAGAAAGTTTTCTACTCTTACCTTGTTAAAATCTAGTTTGGACTGATTAATGACCGCTTTACAATTGTTGCGAGCTTTGATGTAGGCAGAAAATGAAACTGAAGAATTGGAAACAAGCCAATTACGATATGCAACGTTCTTCTCTTGAACAGCCTTAGCACATTTATTGGAAAACCAAGGTTTAGATAAAGGACGAGATTTTAAAGTGGAGTGTGGGATAAAGGATTCCATTCCTGCAAGAATAATTTCACTGATACGATCTGAGCAAACATTGACATCAGAAGTTTTGAAACAGTGATCCGACCAAGGAAAAGAAGAAACGAAATCTCGCAGGTCATCCCACTTTGCATTCTTCTAATGCCAAACAATACGAGGTAGGGAACAGCAATGAGATAAAGGCTCCATTGGAGAAGAGACAATCACTAAGTTGTGATATCAAGTGCCTAACGGACCACTCACTTCGACTGTGTACTTAGAAGGGTTGTTTGTGAGAAAAAGATCAATCGTGTTGGCTATATAGTTAGGATTGGCCGGTATCCTTGTAGGTAAATGAACAATCTGTGCAAGGTCATTAGTAATTGCAAAAGCCTCAGCATCTCGACCAGCTGGGTATGAGACTAGAAAACGGAAGCCAGTTGGAGTTGTGAACATTAAAATCACTAAGAAAAATTACCTCACCGTTAGGAAAGTTGAACTGGAGAAAGTCAAGTGGTAAAGAGAGGAGTCAAAGAGCTCCAAGTGATTTGTGGAACGATAGAGACAAAAGATGAATTTGACACAATGAGATAGAGAGCTAGAGAAGATCGAAAAGAGTAGATCCCAAATTACCAAGTCTCTCACAGGGAATGTCGGAACGGACATATGCACAAGTACCAGCTTTGAGGCGAAAGGAATCACACAGTGAATAATTTTGGCAGCTGAGATGAGCAGTAGTTGAATCAACCGATAATTCAGATTCTGTCAGAAAAAGTACATGGTGTTTTCCAGACTGAAAATGGAAATGGACGTCGTTGAGATTAGAACTGAGACCACGTATATTTGTGGAATTAACTAGGAAGTGTTTGGGAGGTTTAGATCTTTTAGCAGATATGCTTACTCTATTAGTTTGACAAATCATGATGTATTCAATGGTAAGAAAAAGGTGGTGGGACATGTTGTATGATGTAATGAAATTTTTGGATATAGTGTACACATGGTAAGAATATACCCAGATCCTTGACATAACGTGGCCTCGACAATGCCCCCCGCATACACCTATCGGCTCCCTCCAGTCACTATCTGGCAGAGTAGAGGAACAAGATTATACACTAGCTGATCCGGAAGCCTCCTAAAGAGTTACCAATAGGTTTGGTCCGGTGTACTAACTAGCGGCAGGCCTGCGAAACCGTTTTAGAGCTGTACCCTCGAAATGTAAAGAAGATTGGATCTCGCCATGATGTTCATCATAACCTCAAAAGTCATCAATCATTCTGAATGATGGAAGAGATTGGGAACGGTTGACCTTAGCTCTGGTTGAACTTAGCTCTGGTGAATAAACATGGGTTCCACCACTTCAAGCTTCCAATAAGCAAAGTGGTGGTATTGCCCCGGTTGATTAGAGTCATCTACCACCTAGTATTGCCTGGTAACACAGAGGGGCGGCATTCCTCCATGAGGTGTGGGCGCCACAACTCGTCCCCTGCTTATGTTGATTCACACCTGGGTGGTCCCCCACAGTGTGCTCGTGCATGGAGGTTATACCCAGGATTACTAACAGTCATACCATCGTGAAGGTGCAAGCAGAGGATTTGGCTGTCACAGACCGTCCGGACTTCGCCGAAATTGGGTCTGCTTGACTTGAATGTCACCCGAATATCAGTTCCATTAGCGTTTTAGACTCCCAGGTAGCAAGTACAGCTTATCTGGCATATCTGAGAGAATGTCTGTGACAACCTCAAGGATCTTGAAACGAATTACCAAAAAACAATGTGTTATTGGGTTCGCAATGCGATATTTTAACGATATGATGGTGTCTCTGGAACTGATTAATATCGTAAAGTGGGGTACACTCTATTGTATAGCTACGGACGTGGTTTGGAATACGGTGTTTATGAATGATTAATATTCATTTTTAGCAATTAATGTTCGTGTTTTCGATTTTGTTGATACTTGGGGAAAAAAAAAAACTCGTAAATTCGGGAACTCGCAAAACTAAAACTCGTAAAGCGTGAACTGCCTGTATATATATATATATATATATATCTATTGTGTGGCAGAGGACCAGTTAACTGGTTCTAAACAATATTATATGCTTTTCCAGTAAGATGATGAGTCAGGACTTGTCAGGAGTGACTGAGTCCTGCTAGGATTCAGTCATTCCTAAATTCTATCCTAAATCCTGCTGTTACAGGATTTAGGATAGTAATAACAGCTATTGTGCGATCCTGTGAATAGACTCTTTTATGATTGAGTTGCTGATTCTTCTGAATCAGCAATGGAAGTCTGATTGATAGTGTTTGTTCTGAGGCTTTGAATCTTCAGTAGCCTCACAGTTGCAAGGTGTGAGGAACAAGTTTCGAACACCACATCGTACATCTTGAACTTAGAAGAGGCTTAGATTTTATCGGTGGGTCTTATGTAAGAATGCTGATTGGAATGTTTTCGGAAAAGATGGGAAAAGAATGAGACCAAAACTTGAATAATTTCAGGATTGGTCACTTATTTATTGCTGGGAGGTTTGGAAAGAAGTTTCCAGAGGTGCTCAGTTGTATTTATATAACGATGAGATTGTAGAAGT
Organism: Mastigoproctus giganteus; assembly: GCF_048544385.1. NCBI lineage: Eukaryota > Metazoa > Arthropoda > Arachnida > Uropygi > Thelyphonidae > Mastigoproctus > Mastigoproctus giganteus. The sequence continues at coordinate 141,191,975 of NC_143579.1, read as the reverse complement.
ATGAAGTCCATTTAAAATTAATATAGACTGAAGATTAAAAAAAAAAAACTGTCTGTTTACGGCTACCCAAGAACTAACGTGGCCATAGCCAGGCTATAGAGTGGTGTATTACTCTATAGTCTTGGCCATAGCCAGACTATAGAGTAATATGGGTGTACTATCAAGGGCTTGCATTCTAAATAACAGGGTGGCAGAATGAAGCATAAAAAGAATGGATGGCCTAGAAGATCCGAATATAAAGGAGTAGCAGGGATGGGAACTAGTCACAGATGTGACCACTATGACTGCTTAGATGTGATATCTAAACGATTTGTAGGAATTCTGGCTTAATCAAGAAAAACTGCTTTTGTATGCTTCCCGGCATCTCAAGTAGTAATTTCAAGTACGCTTTCAATAATTAAAAGAGAAGTGTAACGAGCGCATATAGTCCCACGGGGAAATATTTGAAATGGGGTATTTGAAAAAAAGCAGAAATCATAAAATACCCTGTTTAGATGATTAGGAAGAAAAAATTAACTGACGATAAAGTTGTTGTTGAAATGCACACTTAATTAACTCTAAAAACGACATTCTATCCTATTTACAAAGATAAATAAATAATAAATAAATCTTTATTGTGAAGTAGAATTACAGCACAATATCCCATCACGGCGACGAGCGCCAGGGGTTCACATATAGATAACGTAAGTACAAATTCAAATGGCTACAAAATATAGCGAACACATACAAAAGGCTACAAAATACAGATTACAAATGCAAAAAGAAATACAAATACATCATAAAAACAAGGAGCTGAACACAAATAAAGAAAAACAAATACAACTTGGCAGTGATTCAGGTTTCAAGAGCTTTGATAAAGTTGTGTCTGTCCTTCTTTTTACTTATTATGGTGTCGATGTCGGCGTCCACACGGTTGAGGGCAGCGAGCATCTGCTTGGGCAGAAATCTTTCAGTGAGTACAAGCCTGTTGTGGTGAGCCACAAGTGCTGGTACCGACCTTAGGCTTGGCTGTGGAATCCTCCAAGAGCAAGCATTCCAAATATTTGGAGATGATATTTGGCCTGAGATGAGTTTGGCTGTGAAGACCTCTTTTCAACAATCAGGAACTTCAACCTCGGGATGTCGAGTGCTTGTGCCATCATGGTAGTTGTGGTAGCGGGAGGTAGCCGAAGCTTGTTATTCGCCCATTTCAGTAGCCAGTATTCAGCAGTGTACATCCGCCTGTTAAAGTTTGTATGTGCAGCAGAGGCCCATATTTCTGCACCATAGAGAATGGCAGGGTAGACGGTGGAGGTGATGAACCTTTTAACAGTGGCAGGATGTCGGACGTGTAGCAGCTGCTGCTTTGAGATCCACCGTAGACGAGAAAATCTGGTACTGAGTTTGTCGATCTGGTTGACAAAGGACATATTTTGGTCGAACAGAACGCCAAGGTCTGTGTGCGAGGGTACGTTTGGCATTCGTACCCCTGCGAGTGAAACGTTGAGTACTGTCGGCATGGATTTAAGGGAGAATATAACCTGAGCAGACTTCAGAGGGTTGATTTTTTAGATTGAAGTTTGCCAGGTACAATTCTAGATCCTTAAGTTGGGAATTGATCCTGTTGCTGAGCTGGGCGGGGTTGTCGCCAGGGTTAATTGGAGTCAGCAGTTTGAAGTCATCGGCATAGCATAGGAGACCATTCGTTGAGGCAATAATGGGCACGATGATGGCTGTGAACAGGACACCAGACAGGACATCCCCTTGCGGTACTCCAGCAGTAATGTCGCAGGATAGGGTATGTTGCTGCCGATGGAGAATAAGTATTCTGTGACTGAGAAGTGATTCCAAAAAAGCACAGCATATCACCTCGAATGTGAAAATTCTCCTTAAGTAGGAGGAGCAAGGCCGGAATCGACACGGCATCAAAGGCTGCGCTTATGTCGAGGTATGTGGTTGCTAGCTCAGCTCTTTGTTCGAATGCTGAGAGAATGCGTTCTGTGGTGGCTGCCAAGTTAGTGATTGATGATTTTCCTGCGATAGCATAGTGGATTTCAGGTGGTTTCGTCTGGAGGATTTGTTGAGTGATTGTGGGTAGCAAAGCCTTTTCAAGAGTTTTTAACAGACAAGAGGCAACTGATATGGGTCTGAACTGGCTGACGTTTGTGGCAAATTGGTTTTTGGGATGGGGTACACTCTGTATTTATTCCACTGTGGTGGGAAATAATGCTCAGCGAGGCATCTGTTGTAGATCGAGAGAAGAGGGCCTATGATGAATGTGCTTAAGCATTTGATTATAAATTGTGGAATTCCATCCTCCCCAACAGTGGCTGTTGTGGGAAGGGAATTGATGGCACGTATGAGCTCCTGTTCCGTGATCTGGATAGTCCCTAGGACATCCGAAGGGTTTTCATAGTCAGGCTGGACAACTGTAGATGGGACTGTGGTTGTATTTGAAAATCTGGCGATGTATTTGAGCCATTCTTGAGGATCAAGCATGTGATTGAATCCACCATGTGGGGCAGCATAGAATGGCTTTCCTTTCCTCAGAGTGCGGTTAAGGTTCACTTGGATTGCGTCAGCTTTCTTTCGATTAAAGTGGGCCTTGGCACGGGAAAAGGCGATTCTGTCTTTACTGTCATTCGTATGCTTCCATTTCTTATGTAGAACTTGTTTCATTTTGAAGCTGTTGTTAAGATCAGCAGTCCACCACGATCTGGAACGGGGAGTTACTGTTACTCGTTTGGTGGCAGCATAGTCGGTGACGGATTTAATCCAGTCAGACAGGAGTGTCACTGCAAGGCTGAGGTCGCAGTCAATGAGGACATCCCAAGGAATGCAAGATGCTGCTTCTACACAGAGTTGAGGATTAAGGTATTTAGGTGCTGAAACGTATTTGACTATTTTGTTGTCAGGGATGTTGAAGTTTGGCACCTGCAATGACCATGTCAAAACTATGGGCTGGTGATTAGACAGGAAGAATGCGATGGGATCATCCTCAGCTGTGCATGGTGTTGAAGCAAAAGCGAGATCCAGTAGGTTCAATCCCCTGGTGGGGTTCTCATTGACCCGTATCATGTTGATGGATTTGAAGAACTCGCAGAGCCTGATAAAGAGGTGATGTCGGTTTGGAGGCAGGTTAAAATCACCACAAACAAGGCGTTGTGCAGACGGACGAAGATGGTTTAAGAGCCAATTCCCTAAATCTTCAATAATTTCGATTGTAGGCCCTGGGGGAATATACACAGATGCGATATCAATGTGGCTGGAGTGGAAGCGTAGTGAGACTATAATCGCTTCGAAATCTTCAGTTGTAGTAGAGGTCGAATTCTCATATGAGAATAGGGAGGTGTTGTACAGTATGGCTACTCCACCGCCTCTAGATTGCTCCCTGGATGCAGACAGCATGTTGTAACCAACAATAGCTGAGCAGAAGAGTGTATCTTGATTAGGTTGAAGCCACGTTTCTGCGAGGCAGACCACATCAGCGACCTGGGAGAGGAAGATCTGTTCTGCTGAGTCTAGTTTGTTCCTAATGGACCTGATATTTTGGAAGTACACCCTGATGACAGGTGTTCGACGAACTTCCGTCCTTATTGGAGGTGTTCTGAGTTGGCGTGTTCGAAAGAGAACGGCTCGACGTCCTGACGAAATATGGACTGGTATTTTATGGGGTCCATCACCTAGGGGACTCAGGATACTTTTATCATGGCGGAGTGGTGCCTTAACTGTGGGGTTTGGCAGAGCAGTGGTACGAAAGGAGGACTGTTGAGATCTTTGGAAGTTGTCCGGGAACAAGTCCAGTCAGCTGTGGGTAGTGATGTTGCAGACTTGGTTTTGGTGCAGAAGTGGAGGTTGGGGAAGGTGACTGGTTCTCCTATTATAGAAGGGTCGAATAATGGTGCCAATAGGCCAGATAGATTCGGTTACAATTAAATTGAACAGGTCCTGTGCGCATTCAACCCTGAATGATGCGCAGCGGGGGTTCCTGGTGTGAAGTTGCTGCACCTTTAGTCGAAGGTTTAGTTGATCACGTAGAACCTCAGCAACATGGTTTGCTGTGGTATTTGGGGCTAAGCGAGATACGAAAAGTCCACTAGAGGATCTGGACTTCTGCCGTCTGGGAGGTGTGTGGGAAGGCTGCAGTTTGGAGTTGGTATATATAAAAAAAGCTGTCTATATATATTATGCTTACTTTGTAATCTTTACATTCTACTTGACTTTTTTTTATTTCATTGTAATGTTTTAAGGCTCAGGCAATAAACTTTTTTTTTATTTAAAATTCCCAATATCAATATCGATTTGCTGTATGAAGAATGTGTTCTGCTGAAATCTTTCCATAAAAATATTGAGACAAAAGACCTCAAAAATACCACAGATATTTGGATAAAATTTTTAAATGCGTTCGAAGTACGTAATGCAGAAAAAAATATTAATTTTGTTTTTGCTTTGCCCCACTCAAATGCGAGTTGGTGAAAGTTGGTCAAGTGAGAGTTGGTGAAAACCAACTACAATATCATGCAAAGAATTTTACGCATATGTCCTAAAAAATGAAAAATTGTTAAAGAAAATTCGTTCAAATGAAAAGTAATGCTAGGCAAATGTTTTCTTTTTGATAAAATAAATCATGTTTGTTGAACACGTATTGTAAACAATTATGTAAAACATTTGGTGTTAATATTTATAAAAGTTTTCTTTAGTGTTTATAACTCTCGCAATAACATTTTCCGAATTAAACGAATTAAAGCACGGGCTATAATTCGGTTAATTTTTATTAAAATTTGATTAATTTTGCATTCTATGAACCTGTAAAAATCAACAAAATATAGAAATAAAATATTTGCTATTAAAATTGTTCGTGTTTTTTTTTTTTTTTTTTTTTTTTTTGGGATATAATGCGAGTACCCGAAACGAGGCATGAATACCCCAAACATAAGCATGAGTACTCTGAGATAAAATTTTTAATCTGGTCACCCAACTGTACATACTTTTTTAACTATTTTAAAAAAGTGTTTATATATGTAAATATATTTTGTTTATCAAGTGAAAAGTAATGTTTTCTTTTAAAGTAAGATTCATAAAAACATTTTTAATATAAATAATATAAATATTTTATGTAAAAGGGCAGTCGTTGGTATATTCGAAGAACTGCGAAGAAGTAGTGAAACATATCTATCATACCAGTATTTTCATTTCAAACAGCAAATAAAAGTGGAATTGTGGCCCTTTCAGCATTAATAAAAGAAAAAAAAATTCTTTGATGGCCTCTCAGAACTTGATTAGAGAAATCATTGATTTAAATGATAAAATTTTGTAATCATTTATTAATATTTAGTTAAAATGTAATCATTTATTAATATTTAGTTAAAATGTAATCATTTATTAATATTTAGTTAAAATGTTGTAATCATTTATTAATATAGTTTTAATTAAGAGTTAATTATGAATTCCTAACTTAATAAAGGATTAGTGAACCGAATGTAACAAGTGATATTTAAAGTAAAAATTGTCAATAAAACTTTGACCACAGCTTTAATTAAAGTGTTCTTTAATTAATATGCTTCTTAAAACAAAACATTCTATTCATGAAAAATCAGTCATCCCACTCTGAATCAGTGCTATCTGTTCTCCCTTTTCCCTTGCTTGTTCCCTTCCACTTGTTGCCCTTCTGTTTCTTTTTCATCTGACCAGGTGGCACGTATTCACCATTCTTCTTTGGATTTCGCTTTTGCCTCTCATTCACGTTGAACTCTTCTGTGATTTCATGTTTGAAATTTATATCTGCAATATGTGTAGCAACTTGATTATGGTTGTGAAGATTGCCTGAAAAATTACAAAAAAAAAAAAAAAAAAAAACCAAATTGACCATGATTAAATATTTCGGCTGTGAATTTTCATTGCGGTATGATGTTTTTCAGAGAATTTCAAAATTGTGAAACGGTACATGTAAATATGAAATTGCGTTTTTTTTTTAATATTAAAATAAAACATTAATAAATAACATTAATTAATAACACATTAATAAATTAAAATATTAATACACTATCTACCAAAAAGTATTCAGACAAACATTGGGGTCACGTTGACACCATTACCACTCACTTCAGTAGGATGTAATTCTCCTTTGGCCAATATGATGGCGCCTCCGTAGCCAGGTGGGCAGGAGCAGCAGTGCGTAGCACACGCTTCTTGAGTAGACCGGGGTTCGAGCCCGTGACCACCAAACACAGAGGATGCGGCAAGGTCAGGGAATGACAACCGCATGTTCCCGGAGCAATATGGCCTTAGTTGCTAATGCTCCTAAAAACCAAATAACAACAACAATATGATACACTATATTCCTAGACAGGCTTTCCACTAATGAATGATAGGCTGCAGCATGCAGAAAACATTCTGCTTACTAAACAGTGACCAGTTGAAAAACTGATATAAGTGGAAAGATAGCATTTTTTTTTTTCAGCCCTGTCTGTGCTTGTTAACAGGTGAGACTGCTTTTATGGGGATGGGATACACTTAAATAGAAAGGGTGCGAGAATATTTGCTGATGCTATCGAGGCAGTGTTAGGTGGGTCGGAAAACTGCTAGTTTGGGGGAGATACACGCACTAATAGATTAACAGTAGCCGCTGGAAGAAGTGAAAGTGACTCTTGCACTGCTTCTCTTGGAATCAACAACAGCCTGGAAAACAAGAAGCAGGATATTTCAGAGACTGCTGGGAGTCATTGCGGTACAAGTAAACACATGGGTTGTGTTCGGGTAGCTAAGATTAGGAACATGTGCATGTATAATTGCGTATACACCGCTAAGGGCTTGGTAAATAAATTTGATTAATTTGAGGCGTTGGTCAAAACATCAAAGGCAGATATTATTGGGATATCAGAGACGTGGTGTCACACAGATATAAGGAAAGCAGAACTGGAATTTGGGGAGTACAATGTGTACAGAAAGGATAGACAGGATAGGAAGGGAGGAAGGGTGCTATTAGTTAAGAAACACATCATATCCAAGGAAGTGAAGCCAGACGACATCGCTGGACAGTGCAGTGTCGAGTCAGTTTGGTGTGACGTAAGCATTGAGAGATCAAAATTGAGAGTAGGAGTGTGCTATGTTGTTGTTGTTGTTATTTGGTTTTTAGGAGCATTAGCAACTAAGGCCATATTGCTCCGGAGTGTGCTATAGGCCTAATGACTCTGATGAGTATAATAAGAAACTGTACAGGGAAATAGAGTGGGCCAGTAGATCAGAGAGTCTTATAATGGGGGATTTTAATTTCCCAGATATTGACTGGAATTTGTGGGTTGGTCACTCACACACTAGCAAGGCTTTTGTGGATTTATGGGATGGTTGTTTTCTACATCAGCATGTTCGGGAGGCAACTAGAGGGAGTAATACTTTTGATCTGATTATCAGTAGCGATTCTTCATGCATTAAGAATCTGCAGATAAAGGAAACACTAGGTGGCAGTGATCACAGTGTGCTGAAGTGGGATTTACTCAAAGAGGTACCTACCATTAGGGGTAAAGGGAAGGTTTTTGCTTTCCTAAAGGCGACTACGGTGGTCTGAGACAGTATTTAAATTCCATACGATGGAACCAACTGATGACGTTACCAACAGCAAATTCAAAATGGGAGGCATTCAAAGAATTAATCTTGGAAGCTAATAGGCTTTACATGCCAACTAAGAAATATTGTTCAAGGTTTAGGCCTAAATAGATGTCAGATGAACTAATGAGACAAGTGGCAGAGAAGAAATATGCATGGTACATATAAATTAACAGGTGACACAGAAGTCTATGATAGATATAAGCTGGTCTGAAACCAAGTCACAAAGGAGATTAGGCAGGCAAAAGCAGATTATGAGAAATCTTTGGCAAAGGATGCAAAGAAAAACAGCAAAGAGTTCTTTACCTATGTAAACTCTAGAAGAAAAGGGATGAATCAGATTGGTCCACTTGATATCAATGGGTCAACTGTTGATGATCCTGCTCAGGTAAGTAACAAATTAAATGAGTATTTTGCATCTACATTCACTCATGAAGTGTTATTCAGGGAGGGGAATGTCAGAGGTGAGTGGAACTCTGGCAGTGAACTAGATGTTTTTGTAATAACTGAGAGCAAAGTGGAGGAGAAATTGTTGAAGATAAACATAAAAAAGGCACCCGGGGTGGACGGGATCTATCCAGTTATATTAAAGGAGGCAGCAAAGGAAGTAAGAAAACCTTTAGCCATAATTATGAGAGCTTCCTTGGACTCAGGGAAGTTACCGAAGGACTGGAGATGTGCAAATGTGACCCCAATTCACAAAGGAGGATCAAAGGGCGACACAAGTAATTATAGACCTGTTAGTTTAACTTCTGTTTCAGGGAAATTCATGGAGGCACTGGCTAAAAAAGCACTGCAGTATCATCTAGACAAGACTTCGGTTATAGCTCGGACACAGCATGGTTTTGTTAAGGTGAAGTCTTGTCTGACCAGTTTGATTCGATACTATGATGTGATCACAAAGTAACTGGAAGCAAGGTTTATATCGTATATTTGGATCTTAGAAATGCTTTTGATACTGTTGCACATGGAAGACTGCTGCACAAATTGGAGCAGTGTGGCATTGGAGGCAAATTGCTGCTGTGGATAAAAGGATGGTTGAGTGGGAGAATACAGAGAGTGGTAATCAATGGACACTACTCTTCGTGGACTAATGTTATTAGTGGAGTCCTTCAGGGTTCAGTGTTGGGTCTATTGTTGTTTTCTGTATTTATAAATGATATTGATGATGGTATATCAGGCTTAACGTCCAAGTTTGCAGACGATACAAAGGTTGGCAGGGTTGCTAAGGACACTAATGACAGTACGCTGCTAAAACAGGATCTAGAAAAGTTGAGCAGATGGGCTGAGAGGTGGCAAATGAAGTGTAACATTGACAAATGTAAAGTGCTACATATGGGAAGCAGTAACCCCAGAGTAATGTATCAATTAAGTGGTGCTACACTGACAGTGGTAGAGAATGAAAAAGACCTGGGGGTAATTGTGCGGGCAGATATGGAATTTTCTGAGCAGTGTAGACGGTCTGCAAGGGTAGCTCATGGTATCTTGTCAATGATATACAGGAATGTTTCTAGCAGGGATAACAAGGTGATTATCCCCTTGTATAAGGCAATGGTCAGGTTACACCTTGAGTGCTGTATACAGGTCTGGAGGCCTCATTTTAAGAAGGATAGCCTAGAAGGGAAACAAGATTAGTGAATGGAACGAAGGGTTGCTCTTACGGAGAAAGGCTTAAGGTTTGCGGATTACAGTGTGTGGAGACTAGGCACCTGCGAAGTGATCTGATTGAGGTGTATAAAGCCTTGAATGATTTGAGCATGCTTAATGCTGATGGGTTTCTTCCTCTTGCTCAGAATAATCACCTGAGAGGGCATAAATTCAAATTGAGGAAAGGAAGTTGTAGGATAGATCTGCAGAAGTTTGCCTTCAGCCAGCGGGTAGTTGATTGGTGGAACAGACTTCCATCTTTTGTTGAAGTTGATAGCCTAAATAAATTTAAGGCTTAGCTGGACAGGTATTTGGAATGAACGGAGGGGTGAAATGGGAGTGGTTTCTTTTTTTTTTTTTTTTTTGGTTGATGCTGCATAAGTTTGCTTTGTTGTATCGTATCCCTCTACTAATGCTAAGTGTAAAGTATTTGAGGTCTAACGGTACCAGGGAGGCATTATTAAATCAGCTTTCAGCTTTAATAAGGCGTCCTTCCATGGTGATGGAAAGACCTCGTCACACAGGAGCTATTCAAAATTTCAAGGATTCCCAGTATCAGCCGATTAGCCCGTTTAATGACCTCTCCTTTCAATGAGGTTCATCCCCGGGTTTTTATTGTTCCTTATGCGCTGTATAGCATCCCATAGCATACTAAGAAAAAAAACAATAAAACTATAATTTTTTGGCCACCTTAATAATTAAATTCATTTGCCATACATTGTGTACTATGTCCATAAATTGCGTGTATTCTCTGGTCGATTTGCCTGTTTTGCTGGACGGAAAACCCGTGTTGCCGGGGGGGGGGGGACCTTGCTATCTACACTTGAGACCGGCTAACTCAGCCACGGAGTCAAAAAATCCCATTAAAGTTCCTCGCGTCATCGACCGGATTCGAACCCGCGCATTTTCACCAGGTGTGGGGAGGACGGTGACGATACCTCCCCTTATATCTGCTACCCGCGCAGATATAACATAGCATACTGTGGTTGGTTGAATCCGGTTAATATTACTCTTGGTGGAAGAACTCTAACAATCGAGGAGTTAGGATTCGCGGCAATCTGGAGTTCCACGTAAGTGTTCTCTTGTAGGCATATTTCTTCTAGGTTCTTCTGGAGGCTCCTAGGCAACATGTCTGTGGTTGACACGACGGTCGGAATGTTTCATATGCCGCATATCTTTGACTTCATGACTTAGGTCTGAGTATTTCCTGAACTTTTCCTCGTATGTTTTCTGGAATTTGCTGGTGCTGTTGTTGTTGTTTTAGGGTTTCAGAAGAATCAGCGACTGAGGCCATATTGCTCCGTATACTGTCTGTAAATGCACGTGTTCTGTGGTCGATTTTCTGTTTTCAGTACGGAAAACCCGAGTTTCCTAGAGAAAAAACATGCTACCCTCGCCGGAGACCAATTAATCCAGCCACTTTATGGAAAAGGTCCATAAAAAATCATCACGTCATAGACGGGACTCAAACTCAGGTCTTATCCACCTGGAGTGGGGAGTTTTACGATTCTACCAACCGTGTCACCCACGAGGGTCTTGGTGGTGGTGGTGTTGGGCGCCGTTATGTCGATCAAGTAGGTAGCCATTTACTTCTTGCCGATGAGGGTTATATCCGGTCTGTTGCGTGGGATGGTATTGTCCTATGGCATGGTTTCAGTATAGTTTGGGAGTAGGGGTTTCTAGTATTAAAGAGCTAAATATAAAATTTCATCAAATTCCATCCACTAGGAGTCAAGTTATTACCTTCGGACGGGCGTAAAAAAAATAATAATTACGAGGTATTTGTTAGTCCGATATTAATATATTAGGAATTAATACATTAATATATTAATAAATATATTAATAAATTAGGAATTGTTCTATAAATATTTATAAAATTGCGTAATATAAAATTTTGCTGTTTCGGATAAAATAAATTCCGTCCATTTGGAGTCAAGTTATTACATGCAGATTGACAGGCAGATGGAAGGGCATGGTAAAGACAATTGGTGCTTTACGGTATGCCAAGGCACCTAAAAACGCACACAGCCTCACTTCATATAGATTCAAGGCAAAAAATGTTATGTTTATCTGTCCATACAAACTGAAACAGTTTGTTTCATTAAAACAGTTAAAAGTGATAAAATACTTAAAATATATGGAAAAAAAGCAATAAAATAAATAAATATAATAAAGTTGAACACATAGCAAAGATGAATGGATACAGGTCTACCTACAGAACAACAATGGATGCAAAATTTCTTAAAACTCGAGAAAACAGCTAAAGTACAGTATAATATGAAAATTGAATATTCATCATCATCATTAGCGATTTTCAATCCACTGAAGGATGAAAGCCTCTCCAGCAACTTTCCAGATTCTGGAGAGGCTTTCATCGTCAGAGATGGACATATGAATTTCATCTGTCCATCTCTGTCGTTGTCTTCCAGGTTTTCTTCTAGCTGCTCTTAGGTACCATTCTGTTATTTTCTTAGTTCACCTGTCATCATGTCTTCTAGTTATGTGTCCTGCCCAAGACTATTTTAGTTTTTTTAGTTTTGGCTTCAGATGTTTGTTGCCTAATCCATGTGTTTCTCGTCTTATTCCTAATATAATTCATTCCATTCTTCTCTGTGTAGTTCTCAGCTTCTCTTCCATTCTTATGGTGAGTGCTCAAGTTTCACTTCTATAAGTCATGGTGGGGAGTATATATTGGTACATTAACTTCCTCCCGTCCGATCATGTTCCGATTGCTGCGATGATATCTATGCAGGCACCTAAGGATGAACGTAGAAAAGTACAAACTACAAACACTGTCAGGAGAATATACAATCCCAAATACATCAACATTGGAAAAGTTACTACCCTTTTCCAACTTTACCCATGGAACATACTGGCTGAGCTTAACATAAATGAGGCTGCCTACTGGCTTTCGAGATGGATGGAATTCATTACAAGGTCTGCAATGTCCAAAACTTGCATCCTAAGTCCCCACTCAAAGCCATGGTGGAATGACTTCCTGACCAAGGCCTTTAGGGAAAAACAGGCAGCCCATGCCTCTTACAAGAAGTCGCCTTCACAAGAGTCATACACCAAATTTTCCAAAGCAAGGATGGATTTCCAGAAGAGGAAACAATTTTCTATTGACAATTTCATGAATGGCCGGCTATCCAGGGGAAAACGTGTGTGGTCCACTAGTCATACTTGCACCCCTCTATCTTTTGATGTCCAGGAATGGTGTGAGCATGTGCTCCGTATTAAGCGAGATCACCGTGAGTCCGAAGCATATCCTTGGAACGAAGCGTTTAACATTTCTTCACCTACTAGTAATACAGAAATTTTGGAAGAACAACTAATAAAAATAATAAATTCTCTACCTGACAAGTCCACCATAGGAATTGACGCAATACCTCTTTTTAGTCTAAAAATTGCTTCTTATTTCATCAGCAGAGCTCACTCAACTCTACAACAAAGTTCTCAAATTTGCACAGGTACCTTCAAGCTGGTTATCATACAGAGTCGTGGCAGTTCCGAAAAAGCCTCATGCGAAAAGACCGGCTGACTTCAGGCCAATATCAATTGCCTCTCCCTTCCTGAAATGCCTCGAGAAGTGCATCTATAATGTTGTAGCACTCGCAATCTTTGCGCATAGGCCAGAACATACCCATTATGCCATGCCTAATAGATCTACCGTAACCTGCCTACAGTCATTATCACAGAAAATACTTCAGGCCTGGAATGACAACGAAGATCTTCACACCATTTTTCTGGACATGAAAGCTGCTTTCGACTCAGTCCAAATAACACCCCTTCTTGCCTTACTTGAAAGATTCTACGGGATATCCGGAAATATGCTCGAGATCCTCAATAATTTGCTATCTAGGAGAATGCTTCACTTCAAAGGTGATGGCATTACAGTCACTAAAAGCGTCGAAGTCGGGATCCCACAAGGTGGTTGTCTCTCAGCCTTGTTATTTGCAGCAATATTCGTTCCACTAATGGATCAAATTCCAGCCTTCCTATCGTATGCTGATGATATTGTTTGCTACTTCCCATGCAAACGCCATGTTGGTGATGCACAAGAAAGACAAACCGCCTCTGAATCTGTAAACAGCTACCTAAATACATTCTATAAGTATGCTAAATTTTTTGGCCTGTCAGTCAATCCAGAGAAATCAAACTATCTCATCTTTACGCCAAGTCGAATGACTTCTACTGATACTGCATCTTCTCTACTTCCGGAATTGGCAGGAAAGGTCCTGACTCCCACAGACAGCGTCAAATTCCTAGGAGTAATCCTTGATGCCAACCTCACATATAAAAAACAAATCCAAGCACAGTATTCCAAAGCCCTAAGAGCGTTCTGGGGAATGAAAATTGATCTGTGCAAAACGCACAATAAGAAAATAATCAAGAAGTACCTCGCAACTTATTTCTGTAGTGTACTCTCCTATGCCGTGGAAGTTTGGTCGGCGGCACCACCCACCAGCCTCAGGAAACTATGGGGCCTCGAATTCTGAGTGCTGAAGTGGGCCAACTTGTGGTCGCATCAGAACTACACAACATCTAAATCTACTCTCTGTTGCAACCTGCAATATACGCCCATAGTCCACAGAGCCCATGTGCTAAAAATAAAGTCATTCCTTCATCTGTGCTCAGCTAAGCAGGATCACATCAACATCTGGAACACGGTTGATTGGCGTTTGCCAGGCAGACATCTCCGTAGTACTCCCTCATTGTGCTCAAGGCTCCAGCGGTTACAGAATTTCAAAAGACACTTCCCTAATGTGACTCTGGACACTCTCAACTCGCTCAACATCGACATCGACCTGTGGACTATAGACAAGGCATATCGCGATGGCATCTTGGCCCATCTTGCTGTTTGTAAAGGACATTTATGTAAGTGCCGATCTTAGCTAGCCGATGTCATTTCATGTTCTGCTCAACTTGTAGTCCGTTTTCGCTGTAATTACTACTTCATTCATTTTACATTCTGTTTATCATCTTTGCTTTGATCTATTAATTATTATTATTATTATTATTATATATATATATATATATATATATATATATATATATATATATATATATATATATATATATATATATATATATATATATATATATTTTTTTTTTTTTTTTTTTTATATAAAACAAAATCACTTGTATAAACAACAAATTGTAAGATTCCTCTGGATTTCTGTGTACGGAATCATTATTGTATAAAATTTATGTTAATAAAGAATCTTATTATTATTATTTTATGTTTCAGACAAATTGGGACATTGCTCTTCAGATATGACTATATTTCCTGAATGCTATCCATCCGAAATTTATTCTTCTCTTGACTTCCAGCCATTTATCATTCTTACAGCTAATGACTAATCCCGGATAAGTATATGACTCCACCTTTTCAATTACTGCTCCTTCAATCATTATATCCCATTCTATGGCATACTTGTTCATCATTACTTTTGTTTTAGCCACATTCATCTTTAGTCCAAAATCCTTACTAACTCTGCATAACTGATTAAGATCTTCCTCTAATTCTTTGGGATCGTGGCTTATGACCACAATGTCATCTGCAAATCGTAAATGGTTTAGGTACACTTCTTTCACATTGACTCCTTTCTGCGACCAGTATAATCTTCTGAAAGCAGCAGTAAACAACTTCGAAGATATTGTGTCTCCTTGTCGAACTCCTTTATCAATTTTAAATTTGCTACTGTCTTTGTCTAGTCTAATAAAGGAGGTAGCTTTCTCATATATTTTCTTCAAAAGCATAATATATGGGGTAACTATGCCTTGTCTTTCCAGTGCCCGAAACATTGCCTTATGCTGTATGGAGTCAAATGCCTTTTCATAATCCACAAATGCCAGGCATAATGGTGTTTTATATTCATTTGCTTTCTCCATTAGTTGTGACATTATGTGAAGGTGATCCATAGTTGAGAATCCTGTCCTAAAGCCAGCTTGCTCTTTTGGTTGATTCTCATCAAGTATTCTTTCTAATCTGTTAGTAATGACCCTTGTGAACAACTTGTAAATGTGGGATAACAAGCTAATTGGTCTATAATTTCCGATTTCTGATTTATCGCCTTTCTTATGAAGCAGAACTATGATTGCATTATTCCACTCCTTAGGCATCACACCTTTTCTAATGCATTTTCTAATGCAGTTTTTGTGTCATGTCTCTTCTTCCCAATTTTAACAACTCTACAGTAAAGTAACTTCATCTTCCCCCTTGGGTTTCATGTTCTTCATTTTCTTCAACACATGTTCTACCTCATCAGGAATGATATGAGGTATGTTGTATGTGTTACTAATTTGCCATCCATCTTCCCCACTGCTGGCATCATTTCCTCGCTCTGAATCTCTTTCTAATGGCTTTGCATAACTCAGTATATTCAATTTTCTCCTTGTCAGTGTTAATCTCGCTCTTCGTTTGTTGTCTTCGGTTCATCATGACAAGTGTTTCTTGACAAATTTTTTCTTCTTTGGATTTTCTTTTACTTATAGGTTTCTTGGGCTTTATCACTTTCAGAAAGTTGTAATATTCCTCGTCGATATCTTGGTCCTGAGCAGTCTGCAGAAGCTCAAACTTGTTCTTAAATTCCAGTACATACTGCTTTTTCTCCTCTTCTGTTATCTCAAAGACCTTCGTATTATTTACTCGAGTCAGTTTTTTCCTTTCTTTTCTTACATCTATATCAGGTGTGCATCTTACCATTCTGTGATCACTTCCAGCATTCACCTTGTTCAGGACTGTAACATCATTCACAATATATCTTCTGTTAGTGAGGATGAAGTCGATTTCATTAGTTGTTAATCCATTTGGGTTCTTCCATGTCCACTTTCCGTTCACCCTTATCTTGAAAAAAAGTGTTCATTACTCACATTCCTCGAGATTCTGAAAATTCCACAAGTCTTTCACCTCTTTCATTTCTTTCACCAATTCCAAAATTTCCTATTGTTCCCCTTTCTGCGCTGTTTTGTCTCTTTACAAGACATTGAAGTCCCCCATAATGATAGTTTAGTGGGTTTTCTGCTCATCTAGAAGACTGTCAGTTTCTGTGCACATTTCTTCTACCTCTTCATCATTATAGCTCGATGTTGGTGCATAAATCATTATAACCTTTAGCTTGTACCTCTTAGAAATCTTGAGTATTAGTCTTGACACCCTGGGTGATGTACTTTTGAATTCCACAATGTAGTTTTTTACATCTCATGTTTTTTACAATGTAGTTTTTTACATAAAGTCCAGAACGCCAACTCCACCTTCGCTCCTTTTACTGTTTCCATTGGTGTACAGCAGATTTCCACTTGATAAACTTATAAGTGATTCATTTCTTCTTGTTGTTTCAGCCAAACCGATGATATTCAAATTCACATTTTCTAATTCCTTTTCCAGCTCTAATATCCTGTCTTCACCGATGAGCGATCTTACGTTGTATTGTATATTCATGTCGCTAGGTGGCTCCAAGACATACGTCTATCTCCACCTGTGTATTCTGTTGGCAAAAGAAACTCAGTATTCTGACACGAACAGTGTAAATGTGTATGTGCAGGTTTTGTGTAGTGTATTCTGAAGTCAGGTCACTTTTCCACCGATCTTAAGTTGTAAAAAAAAAAAAAAAAAAAAAAACAAACTATTATATTTATGCCACCCGAATAATTAAATTCATCTGCCATGCTGTGTGTCTTGTGTCTGTTAATTGCGTGTGTTCGATGGTCGATTTGTCTGTTTTGCTGGACGAAAAATCCTTATCTACGCCTGAGACCGACTAACTTAGCCACGGAATGAAAAAAGCCCATTCTTTGCGTCATCGACGGGATTCGAATCCGCGCCTTTTCCACCCGGTGTGTGACGATACCACTGTGCTACCCACGCGGACTATCTTACGTTGTAACAGTCCAGGTTCAGTTTCCGTGCATGGCAGCCTGGTCGTACCCAGAGATTTTTAGCACCCTCTGCGCCCACTCTGATCCTCTCGCTGCAGTAAGAGGGGGGAGTGAAAGCCGTTGGGGATTGAGGGCCATTTGTTCCGTCGTGCTGTCATGTGCTGGAGGGTTTGGTCTTTTCTTCTTCACTCTCACCAGGCGTCTTGAAGAGAACTGTACACGTTCGTTGCCACCTAAGTGATGTAACAGGGCTTACCATCGAGAAGGTGAGCATGAGTGGATTTTAGAGAGGCAGGCCAACCGGGCCTCCGAAATCTTCTGTAATAGAAAGATATTGGATCCATCAGTGTTTTAGACTGAGCATCTGATAACACACAGAATGCCTGTTCCCCTCTAAACCACCTAAGAAAATTGCATATTACTAAAATTAAACTAACAAACTTAAAGTGATATCAAAATAAAAATAAATTAAAAATAAAATGAACCAATATTTAAATTAAAATAATATTTAAAATAAAATTAAATATAAAAAAAATAAACTGATATTAAAACTTCTTAATTTGAAAATACCGGGATTTACCCGTCCAGTATTTGCTCAATTTGCTTACAGGATTGTCCAGTATTTGCTCAATTTGCTTACAGGATTGTCCGTATTTGAGCTTACTGTTCGGTAAACCTAATACACCTCACAACCGAGGCTATAACTTAAAACTTTACTTGTAACTTGTTTCGAGGGTTTTTGTGAGGAAAGTCTCACTATCAAAAATTCCTCGCGACCCTAATTACAATTAAAGTTTAACTTACAGTAAACCGTATTAATTTATTATTGTTAAATTACCATTGCTTAAATCTAATTGGTTTTAACGAAATTTAATTAAATTTTATTGAGGAAAAGAATTAAAAGAAGATGCGCATTTTATTAAAATGAATTAACTCACCTGACTTTCCGGCAATTGCTCTCATGAGGAAAAGCAAGACTTCAACC
This sequence comes from Mastigoproctus giganteus, assembly GCF_048544385.1. NCBI lineage: Eukaryota > Metazoa > Arthropoda > Arachnida > Uropygi > Thelyphonidae > Mastigoproctus > Mastigoproctus giganteus. The sequence goes on along the minus strand of NC_143579.1, from coordinate 141,173,881 downwards.
AAAGCGAAAATCTTCATTTTCCCAAAGATTTGCTGGCACGTACTATTCACGTTCGAAATATATGAAAGCTTGGAACAGCTGTGTACATTTTAACGTGTCGCTTGGTAACGGACTGGCTTACTTTTTATGACGTAACTATCTAAGAAAGAGGAAATGCTTAAAAACAGAAAATTACAGTCTACAGACAATCTACAGTTAATATTAGCGTGAAAATATCTTCGAGTGTTTTCTTATACCTGTATACTTTCAAACTTGTCTTAGTTTGTAAAATAGTAAAAAAAAGTAATGAAGTTCAAAAATTATTATTGAATATCCCTTTTATTTTCTAGCAGTGCTCGTTTTTAAAGTAATAAAGAAAATAATGTTACAGTGGAATTAAAATTTAAAAAATATCTGGCTGTTTTCAGAAAGTTTAATTCTTTTTGTAGTAAAAAACAAAACAGATCACTTCAGCGGTCTTGTCTTAGCTGCGTCTTGTTTTTACTACGCGGTTTCCGCCCAAAACAGCCTTACGTGTGGTTTGTGAGGAATCATTATTTGAACACATGCTGATGTGATGTGCCAAGGACAAAATATTTTTCACTTTTCAAGATGTACTTCCTTTCCATTATTGATTATACACCTGCCCTGTGCTAACGAAATTCTTTCCTACTTTTTGATTTACACGAAGTTGACTTTGTGCAAACGAAAAGATACCTTTCCTACTACTACTACATACGCGAACAATAATAACCTTAAACCGAACATCTTGTAATGGAATACTAAAGTACAGTTACTGTAGAATGCCTAATAAGACGGTCACACATTTCGAAGATTGCTGATTAGTAATTTACAAAATTCAAAATTGACAAATTTTGAACTTTTGAAATCCATTGCGTACCGATTTTTCGAAAACCACCATGTGCTAATCACGATCAAAGATATAAATTCTTTATAACTTTGAGCAAAATCCAAAAAAATTAGTAAGATGTAATAAGATTGGCAACCACTGTTGGTCAGAGTTTTGGGACTTAATGGCGCATCAGCAACTAAAGGCGATAATCGCCAAGTCAAATAAACTGCAGCCATTATCAACTCACTGCAGGATGGAAGCCTCCTCAACAGTTTATGCTGAGGGAAATGGACCATAATCTGCCACGATGGTCCAGAGCGGATTGGCAGATCGACCGTATTTAGCAGTCAGGGGCTTGAACCTCGGTCTACTCAAAGAGCGTGTACTACTGCAGTCCCGCTCCTGACCACTCGGATATCTGAAAAAATCTGAGCTTATGCGTCTCAGCCAGATGGGCAACAGAGAGATGGTGGTGCTAATTATTAAAAGAAGCACTTTCCACTAAAATGTATCAAATAGTTAAAATGGTGCTACAGTATCGACACGAGGGATGTTCATCAGCCCAACAGATAAATATGCATCAGGTGACAATGTCTTATGAGCAGCTGAGAAAGGACAACTTTCTCCCGCCGAACCCTGTCCTGAGTAAACTGCCAATGGCAGTCTACTCAGGACAGGGAGTGCAAGTAGCACACGCTCTTTGAGTAGACCTGGGTTCAAGCTCCTGACTGCTAAATACGGTCAATCTACCAATCCGCACTGGACCAGCGTAGCAGATTATGGTCCATTTTCCTCGACATGAATTGTTGAGGACGCTTCCATCCTGCATAGTGGCATAGTGTTTTGTGGAAGGCGCCACCGGTGGTTTCCCACATCTGCACCATAGTACTCTGTGAAGAATTTACAGAATCTCTGTAAAAGCCAGAAAAAGTGTGGTGTCTGGTTTGTGACAGAGTTGTGCTGTGGTCTGTTGTTCTGTCTCTGGCTGCTTAGCCGCAAGGCCCCTAAGGGAACCCCATGTTGCCCGCCACCACCACTGGGAGGTGAGCCAGGCTGCCCATTATACTCTGGCTGGCCTCCGCCAGGGTTGCCTGAGCTTCCTGACGGAGACAAAAAAAAAAAAAAAAAATATATATATATATATATATAATAATAAAATAAAAAAAATATATATATAAAATAAAAATAAATTAATTAAAAAAAAAAAAAAAGGAGAGAGAGAGGATCATAGAAGAATAGAGGATTTGAGGGGGAATGAATTTGGGTGGGTTGACAGTGGAGAATAAATCCACCCTAATTGGGCGAAGTATAGGAAAGAGTGTGGGTTTAAAAAGTCACAGGGGACAGGTGCCCCTGTGTAATTGTCAATGGCATAGTGCCTGTAGATCCCGCACTGAGGTCAGTGCCAGCAATCCCGCACCTAGATCGGTGCCAGCAGTATATCCTACCCATTTCGGGTTTGCGATGACTTAAATCCCGCACTCCAAGGAGTGCCAGCATCCCGCACCTTGGATGGTGCCTGCAATAGATCCTATCCTATTAGGGTTTGCATGATTATGTCTGCGTTTTCCGGGGGAATAGAGAGTTATCCCACGCCGGTCCGGTTTAGTTGTTGGGCTCTGAGTTCTGCAATCTTAGCTCGCCGAAGAGCAAATGTTTCCTGCGCGTAGGTGGTTAATGCCTTATGTTCCTCGAGTAGCAGAGTGGATTCTTGATTACGAGGGTTTCTCTGTATTGTGGTGAGGAATTTAAGCCTAATGTTGTCGTAGCTGGGGCACTCATACATGAGGTGCCCCCAGGACTCCTCTTCGCCGCAGTGGCAACGTGGATCATTCTCGATTCCCATGGCGGTCAGTTTTTGTTGGAAGGATCCATGGCCGGTGATGATAAAGGTCACATGGAGGCCAGGCGAAAACCAGGGTGGAGGTTCTGGGTGAGTTGAGCTTATGGATGGAAGGAATCGTTTTGTGATGGCCCCTTTTGTTGTAGTGTCCCAGTCATGTTGCCATATCTCTTGTAGACGTTGGGTTATCCGTTGTCTTTCCTGCCTGGTGCGGTTTGTGGTGTCAAGTTGAAAATTTAGCAGTTGGGTTGGAACTCCCTTCCTTAAGTGATAAAAAAGCCCTCTTTTAACCACTTCTAAGTATAGTGGCTGACATCCAGTTAATACCTGCAGAGCAGGGGTGCTGACGGTGCGGCACGCCCTCCATCCTGCAGTGGGCTGATAATGGCTGCCGTTTACCTTTTTTTTTTTTTTTTTTTTTTTCTACCGGTGGGCCGGTTTTACGTGGTACAATCGGGCCGCCTCATATTGGTGTGATATTCCACGAGTTTGGGAACGAGAGTAGCCTTGTTCAGGCGAAGTTTTTACTGCTCCTGGAAATAGAGAAGTTTTTTCTGTTTTATTAGCTTAAATTGGCATATTAACTTATTTTCTAGAGTAGCTTTATATTCTTAGTTACGATACTTAGTTTAAAGTTTACCTTAACTTAGATAGCGATTTTGTAGGTTATTACTTGTTATCCGATGCACGTGTAACAAGTTTTGCAGCTCCGCTGAACGAGATGTTTTTTAACCATATTTAGCCGCTTTATTGACTAATTGTTATATTAAATTATTTTATATAAGTAGCTTATAGACCTAGGAAATATCCTTGGTTTATTCTGAATTGGGACAGCGAGATTTTGGCAGTTAATTAATACCCAAGTGTCCCGAGATTTACCTTTCGTAACTTGCCGCCATTGTTATACGATACAAAGTTATATCTCGAACTAGATAGCGTTAGCTTAGTATATAATATTATCAATTAATTAGTAAACTTTATTAATCTTGTTGAACTTCATTGCCAATTAAATTGTACTTTTTAACTAAATACATATAACGACTTAGGTTTTACAAATGTAACATAATTAATTAATACATAACTTGATACGGAAGTTATATAAAGAAACTCAAAGATAATACAGTACTTGATACCGAAAAAATAAATATAGATATATAGTGTTAGAACTGCGTTGGAATACAAGTTTAGGGTTTGTACTGTAATTGAAACTGAATCGAAATCATGACTCAGACCAGAGCAGCAAAGCAAAAGGCTCAAGCTAAATGGATTTCTGTGGCTCAGGGGAGAACTGAGGGGGGGGGAGTTGCTCTCTGAATCACAGCCTTTTAAAATGCACTGCTTGCTTGATGCTTTTGGAGCAATCGGGTACGGGACATGATATTGCCATGGGGGATGCCTTTGTGTGTGCGAAGATATGCGAAGAATCTGCAGATAAAGGAACCACTAGGTGGCATTGATCACAGTGTGCTGAAGTGGGATTTACCCAAAGAGGTAACTATCATCAGGGGTAAAGGGAGGGGGTTTTGCTTTCGTAAAGGCTACTACGATGGTCTAAAACACTATATAAATTCCATACAGTAGGACCAACTGATGATGTTACCAATTGCAAATTCAAAATGGGAAGCATTTAAAGAATTTATCTAGGCTTTACATACCAACTAAGAAATATTGTTCAAGATTTAGGCCTAAATGGATGTCAGATGAACTAATGAGACATATGGCAGAGAAATAAAATGCATGGGATACATATAAATTAATGCACGGGATACATATAGTTGCTGGTCTGTAACCAAGTCACAAAGGAAATTAGGCAGACAAAGGCAGATTATGAGAAATCCTTGGCAAAGGATGCAAAGAAAAAGAATAAAGAGTTCTTTACCTATGTAAACTATAGAAGGAAAGGGATGAATCAGATTGGTCCACTGGACATTGATGGTTCAACTGTTGATGAACCTGCTCAGGTGGCTAACAAACTAAACGAGTATTTTGCATCTACATTCACACATGAGGAGTTATTCAGGAAGGGGAATGCCAGAGGTGAAGTAAACTCTGGCAGTGAGCTAGATGATTTTGTAATAACTGAGAGGAAAGTGGACGAGAAATTGTTGAAGATAAACATAAGAAAGGCGCAGGGGTGGATGGGATCTATCCAGCTATATTAAAGGAGACAGCAAAGAAAGTAAGCAAACTCTTAGTCATAATTATGACAGCTTCTTTGGACTCAGGGGGAGGTACCCATGTACTGGAGATTTGCAAATGTGATCCAAAATCACAAAGGAGGATCAAAGGCTGACACAAGTAATTGTGTCAGCCTTTGATCCTCCAACCAGGAAAATTAATGGAGGCACTGGTTAAAGAAGCACTGCAGGGTCATCTAGACGAGACTTCAGTTATAGCTCGGATACAGCATGGTTTTGTTAAGGGGAAGTCTTGCCTGACCAATTTGATGGATACTGTGATACAGTCCCAAAAGAACTGGATGCAGGGAATAACTTTGATATTATATATTTGGATCTTAGAAAGGCTTTTGATACTGTTGCACATGGAAGACTGCTGCACAAATTGGAGCAGTATGGTATTGGAGGCAGATTGCTGCTATGGATAAAGGGATGGTTGAGGGGGAGAAGACAGAGAGTGGTAATCAATGGACGCTGCTCATTGTGGACAAATGTTATTGGTGGAGTCTCTAGGGTTCAGTGTTGGATCCATTGTTGTTTTCTGTATTTATAAATGATTTGATGTTGGTATATCAAGCTTAATGTCCAAATTTGCAGACGATACAAAGGTTGGTAGGGTTGTTACGGACACTACTGACAGTATGCTGCTGCAACAGGATCTGGAAAAGTTGAGCAGATGGGCTGAGAGGTGGCAAATGAAGTTTAACATTGACAAATGTAAAGTACTACGTATGGGAAACAGTAACCCCAAAGCAACGTATCAACTCTATTGTTCTACACTGACTGTGGTAGAGAATGAAAAGGACCTGGAGGTATTTGTGCAGGCAGATATGAAGTTTTCTGAGCAGTACAGACGGGCTGCAAGAGTAGCTCATGGTGTCTTGTCAATGATATACAGGAATTTTTATAGCAGGGATAGGGAGGTGATTATCCCCTTGTATAAGGCAATGGTCAGGCCACACCTTGAGTACTGTATATAGGTTCTGGAGGCCTCAATTTAGGAAGGATATAGAGCTGCTGGAGCGAGTACAGAGAAGGGCAACAAGATTAGTGAATGGAACAAAGAGTTGCTCTTACGAAGAAAGGGTTAAGTTTTTCAAATTAGAGTGTCTGGAGACTAAGCACCGGCGAGTTGATCTGATAGAGGTGTACAAAGCGTTGAATGGTTTGAGCATGCTCAATGCTGATGGGATTCTTCCTCTTGTTCAGAATAATTACCTGAGAGGGCATAAATTCAAATTGAGGAAAGACAGATGTAGGATAGATGTGCGGAAATTTTCCTTTAGCCAGCGGGTAGTTGGTTGGTGGAACAGACTTCCACCTGTTGTTGTGGAAATTGATAGCCTAAATAAATTTAAGTCTCAGCTGGACAGGTATTTCGAACGAACGGAGGGGTGAAATGGGAGTGTTTTTTTTTTTTTTTTTTTGGCTGATCTGCATAAGCTGGCTTTCTTGCATCATATGGCCTAATGATAATATACCTTTTTGAACTACTCCCGCGTGAAGTTGTTCAAAGAATGAATTTTCGCCAAATCATTTCAGTTTGTGTTGCTCAACATACAGTCGACGTTTGGTGTTCATAAGTGATAGAGTATATAGATGTGTGAGAATATCGTCAAGAATGCCATATTCTGTGCAAGAAAGGATTTGTATAGTGGAAGCCTATGTACGTAGATTGTAAAGTGTAAATTGTTTTCTGAGAAATTTCCTATTGCTACCATCCCTTTTCGTAGCTATCAACTTACACTAACGGTTCTAGATGACCTGGGTCGGATTTTGGAATGGAAGTTTCGGCTGCCGATAATATATGGCTGGTAATATGATCGGTTACGATATCAATATGTCGTTGCTGTACATACTGATTGTTGAGTATGAAACAATTGGAATAGTTTTTCCAGTCGGCTTTGTGAAAATTCCAAGAAGTACGACCTTTAGGACATGACACGACCTGCGTTTCAATTGAACTTATGTTAGGAAAATGGTCACTGTGGTATGGATCATTGAGCACTAACCATTCCATGCTTGGAAAAAGAGATGCTGAACATATGGATAAGTCTATGGCAGATGTTGTTCCTGTAAGTAGTTGAACATGAGTTGGGGAGCCAGTGTTTAATACAGTCAGATTATGGTTATCTAGGAATGTTTCAATTAATTGGCTTCTCCTATCCACAGTGGAAGATTCCCACAATGGAAAAGGATTCCCACAATGGATTCCCCGTTGAAATCACCAAGTAAACAGACAGGAGGTGGCAGTTGTGTTAAAAGTTTGTCAAGTTCAATCTGGGAACAATGATAATTAGGCCATATACACTGGTGTGCAAAATTTAAGGACCAACACTATTTCTAAAGGTTACAACCACAAAATCTTTACTTAAGATACTCTTTACTGATGAGACCTGGAGAATTCCTTTAATATTCTTGGATCTTCCTGCAATATTTTAATTTCATCTTATATTAATGCTAAATCACAATTCTGGTTTAATTCGTAAGTAGAATAATGAGCAGTTGGGAGACATTCCAGAGGGGGAGAATAAGGAAGTGGGTTCAGATGGTATTCCCAAAGTCTTGGAGAATAAGTGGGGCACAGGTGTTTAGGTCACAGACACATATACAGTGTGGCATGTGTTTAGGAGGCGCCTCCGTAGCCAGGTGGGAAGGAGCAGCAGTGCGTATGATTAGACCGGGGTTCGAGCCCGTCACCACCAAATACAGAGGATGCGGAAAGGTCAGGGAATGACCACCGCATATCTCGGAGCAATATGGCCTTATTTGCTAATGCTCCTAAAAACCAAATAACAAACACGTGTTTAGGTCACAGGCAGAGTGGGTCATAGGTCTAATACAAATGTTGATTAAGTGATGTAATGGAATTTCAACCACATTTGACCATCAGATGTTCGATTAAAAAAAAAGCTAGTTTGATGACCTGTTTACAATAAAGCTATGAGGAAATTTCTTGGGTATGGGGTAGACCCTAGAGTCCTGTGATTGATTGATTGTACCTCTCCAGTAGTGGCACTAAGTCATAAAACTGGGAGTTGCTGTCGAATATGACCTACATACAGAACTGTGGAAGTAGTGTACAGGGTTCCAGCCCCTCTTATGAGGAATGTATGGCACAGTCGTGTTGCAAAGTGGTTTGTTATCACAAGTCAGCAATATCACAAAGTGCAGTATTTCATTATCACCGGTATGTCTGGCCCACCAAGTCTGTGAGAAAAGAGGATAGAGCTCACATGACGTCTTGGCAGTTTTATAAATAGTTTAGATGGCATAGGCCAGCTGTCATCAGGAAGTGAGATGATGGGATTCCAGAAAAAAAAAAAAAAAAAAAAGTGGAGACAACAAACTTATCCCCGTAGCCCGGTGGTCAGGCGCGCGGGTGCATAAGTACACGTGCCTTGAGTGACCGGGGTTCAAGCCCGTGACTGCTGAATACGGTGCTGTTTCTTGTATTCTGTCTATCTTGTTAACTCCTCTGACTGTTTGGTCGTCCCGGAGTATAAACAAGAAATTTATTATTATTATTATCAATTATCTGATCTGCTACATTTTTTCCTCAGGTTGGTGGTGCCATCTAGTGAACATGACCGAAATTAGAGGGGGGGGGGGGAATTCAGAATAACCTTCTAGATTAACAAGGAAAAAAAAAAACACTATATATATATATATATATTGGAAGGTTTCAATAGTTTTTCAATCAGAGTAAGACTTGTCCAGTGCTTTTCCAGTAAGTGCCATAGTTTTTTTTGTCAATTAAAAAAGTTTGTTTAGTTTTTGGGTATTTTTTAAAAAAAAGTTAGTTTTGATCATTCTAGTGTGTCTTCCTGTTTTTGATGAAATGTCTGAGTTATACACGGTTCTCGCTAAAAGAAGAAAATATTCTCGTAAGTACCCGACAAACTTTTCCAGCTACATAGTTAAAATTAAAAATCTTCAAGTCGATGTTCCTTTTGCAGGGGAATGCTAAATTGACTTCATTATTTCAAAGACTGTTGAAACAGGTGAGAGACGAACTGGCCCCCTTCAATCGGATTAGATTTGCCATTACCAGTCCAGCGCTGAGTAATTCAATCAACTTACCTCTGATGACTGATAGCGAGCTGACAGTAAGTAGAATCTTAGCAGCATTAGAGAGAGAGAGAGTGGCACAATCCAAAACAGAATTATTGCATTATATGCAATTTGAAGTAATTACTCTACAACTCCCCTTCAGGTTTGGACCTAAACGCATGCCATCCCCTTTAAAGAGAAAAGAAATATCAATTGAACCTTACTTGAGGAAGAAGCACTCGATCGGGAGAATCTATGGAGGCAAACAATCGATCTGCCTACCATGAGCTCTTGTTGTTGGAATGAGTATTGCAGACAGAAAAGCTGCATGTCAGAAAGGCTTGGATTATGACGAATAAAGGCACCACAAGTTGGTTAACTGTAACGTCCATCAATGCAGATATGCGAGGCAAAAAAATTATGTAATAAAGCAGGAATTGGGGAAACTGATGGGTCAATCGAAGCAATCGCTGCTTTTTAACGATATCTTCAAGGCAAGTACCAGATTATTGTGTATTCAGCCGACAGTAACTTTAGCATTATTTTTAAAGATCAATTTTCGGATAAACAAATAAATTTACTGCATGGAAACGAACATAACGATTGTATAACTATTGTCCGAAGTGTCTCAAAGTATTCAACCAGCCGTTTCACTGCTGTCCGAATATTTGTAAGAGATGCCGTACTTCAGACTGCAATTTATCCGCATCATTAGTAAAATGTACTGATTGTCTACGTTACTTTTGCGGAGATGTATATCTTCTAAAACAGACTCACCGTTTGTGAAATGTTAGTTCGATGTGAGACATGTTCAGTGACGTATGAAAGGAGTGAAAGAATGTGTCTGTTTTGCAATAAAACTCATCCGTCTTCCTGCTTCATGCTACCTGCTAGAGAAAATACTACCAAGCCATGTAGAAGACTGTATTATGATATTGAAACCGAGATATCCGATGAACATTTGCCGATTCTTTGTGTCGTACAGTATCAACAGACGCCAGATGGTGAGTTTTCTGGAAAAGTTTTCTTTGGCAGAGAATGTATGCGGAATTTCATGGACTGGTTGCTTCAAGCGGATGTTAAAACTGGGATATGTGTGTTCGAAAATACCACCTGTTTAGCACACAATGGAAGCAGCTTTGATATGTACTTTCTGCTCTCCGAGCTGTATCGGAGAGAAATATTCCCTCAAATAATTTTTAGAGAGCGTAAAATTCTGAAGATGGAATTAGCACCCCAAAAAATCAAGTTTATCGATAGTTATAATTTCATATCGTCTAGATTGAGGAGTCTGCCTGACACCTTTGCATTAGGTAACAATTTTAAAAAAGGATTTTTCCCCTACTGGTTTGTGAATGAAGGCACTCTCGATTACATTGGCGCCCTTCCAGAAATCGAATATTTTCGGCCAGATAATATGAAGGTAGAAGAACGGACAGAATTTCTTGAGTGGTACAAAAGTAATCGATGGCAGGTGTTTGATTTACGACAGAAAATCACCGAATATTGCCGTTCGGATGCTAATATTCTTCGTCAAAGTTGCGAGACTTTTCGTAATCTCTTGCTCCAAACAGTGAATAGTGATCCATTTGAAAAATATTTCACATTACCCAGCTTTGCCTTAGAGGTTTTTAAAAAGAATTATTTAAAACCTCACACCATCTCTGTCCGCAGGTTATAGGTTTGGAGAAAAACAAAGTCGCATAGCTAGAGTATTTTCTTTCTCATACCACTTGAAAAAAAATGTTGTTCTCCAGACTTGTGATAGTCTTGGCGGTGAATTTAAGATTGGGCCTTACAAAGTCGATGCCGTTCAACACGAACAAAACCTCCTCATCGAAGTTTACGGATGTACGTATCACTCACATCCACCCTGCTTCCCACCTAGTGGTCTTCACCCATTATACAGGCATTTAACAAACGGCCAAGTCTACGAAAAGACCCTAGATCGGAGAAACCATATTCAGCAGCTATTACCAGATTTCAATTTGTTAGAATTTTGGGAATTTTTTTTATATTATTTTAGGGTTACCCGTAATTAAATACATTAACCCATATTTGTGTCTGTAAATTGCATATGTTCTATGGTTGATTTGCCTGTTTTGCTGGACGAAAAAACCCCAGTTACTGTGGAGAAAACCTTGCTATCTACGCCTGAGACCGACTAACTCAGCCACGGAGTGAAAAAAGCCCATTAAAGTTCCTCGCGTCATCGACGGGATTCGAACCCAGGCCTTTTCCACCCGGTGTGGGGAGGACGGTGACGATACCACTGTGCTACCGCGCAGACTGAATTTTTGGAATGTCAATTGCATGCTCTTGCCAGAGAAAAACGGTCATTTAAAAAGCTTTTGGAAGACGAAAAAGACAGTTTCCCCCATAAATAGTCGCGAATACCTTTATGGTGGCCGAGTAGACTGTACTAGACTTTACTGCGAGGCTAATGATGAAACTAGCATTGAATATGTCGATTTCTGTTCGCTTTATCCTTTTTGTTAACAAAGCCAGACAGTATCCGAAATCCCATCCTACTATTATCACAAATAACTTTAGTTATGAGACAGATCACTATTTTGGGATAATCAAGGCCCGTGTCCTCCCTCCTCGGGATTTGTTTCATCCTAGCCTTGCCAGTGAAGTTTGATGGCAAACTCGTGTTTCCTTTATGTCGCGGCGCCTCCGTAGCCAGGTGGGAAGGAGCAGCAGTGCATAGCACATGCTTCTTGATTAGACCGGGGTTCGAGCCTGTCACCACCAAATACAGAGGATGTGGAAAGGTCAGGGAATGACCACCGCATATCCCGGAGCAATATGGCCTTAGTTGCTAATGCTCCTAAAAAAAACCAAATAACTAACTAAATAACTAACTAACTTTATGTCGCAGCTGTATGGAAATGGAGAGACAGGACAGCTGCATTCACGAGAGCGAAAGTGATAGAACGATAGTCGGAACCTGGGTGTCGTGTGAACTATGAGGCGATTCGGCAAGGATATTCCCCTTCAAAAGATCTACGAAGTTTGGGACTATCCATTGAGGTTTAACGCAAAAGAACTTTTCGGAGATTACATCGATAAGTTTCTAGCTCTTAAGTATGCAAATTCTGGATTTCCTGACAATGTTAAAACAGATTCGCAAAAGCAAGCATATCTCGACGAGTTTTATCATCGTGAGGGAATAAAATTAAAAATATCGGACGGACGTAACAATCCTGGACTAAGGGCAATTGCAAAGCTGTTACTGAATCAATTATGGGGCAAGTTTTGTCAGGACCTCGGTCGTACCAAAAGTGAATATGTAAATTCCTATGAAAAGATGCTACAGATCGTATCAGAACCTGCACATTCTGTCTCCGACATTCGTTTCGTATCTGAAGAAACACTGCTCGTAGCCACCGAACCATTAGAACAAGCCGTTTCGACAAATAAAAACGGAAGTACAGTGATTGAGCCCTTTGTAACGGCCTACGGACGTCTGGCACTACTAGAGGAATTAACGAAACTGGGAACTCGATCTTTTTATTTCGACACTGACTCCATTATATACACTGTCACCAAAAACGACGTGTATTCGCCTGAAATTGGAAATCATCTTGGGCAACTCGTCAGAGAATTGCCATCTGGGAAAATAACGCATTCCCAAGAATTATTATCTCAGGTTATCTAATGGTTCAACCATCAACTTTCGATGTGATGAAACGAGTTCTCGAAGACCGCATAACAGTGCATGTGCCATTGAAAGGTCAAATTACGAGGAACAAATAGAGTTCAAAGATTTTAAATAGAGACACCAAAAAAATTCTCCGTTATTCCTATAATAAGCGAGGAGTTGACTCGAATAGCTACATAACTTACCCGTTTGGATGGAAGGAAAATTAATTCATCCCTTTACATCAATAATTAGTGGTCCAAGTCAGAGTGGGAAAACAACTCTCGTATCTCGAATTCTACGTAACAGAGTCGGACTGATCACCCCAAATGTCGAAAGGATAGTGTACCTGTTTGCTGAAGCTCAACAGATGTACGATGATCTGCAGAGAGAAATCCCTCACATCTAATTTCGAAAAGGATTGGAGGATATAGATTTTCATCCCGATACTAGAAATTTACTTGTGATCGATGACAAATTCAGCGAAGCTACTACGTCGCGCCAAATTTCGGACCTGTTTACACGTGGTTCGCACCACCGTAACCTTTCCGTTTTTTTTTACTTTCACAAAATTTATTCCCAAGAGGTAGAGAATACAGAACCATTAGTCTAAATTGCCACTATTTGATACTGTTGAAAAATCCACGCGACATGTCCCAAATCTGGTTCTTAGCAAGACAGACGTATCCCCAGAAACCAAGCATTTTAGTCGAGTCCTATACGGATGCAGTGAGAACGCCGAGGGGTTACCTCTTCATCGATTTAAAACAACAAACGCCCGATAACGAGAGACAGCAAACTAACTGTTTGTGTGAAACCGGACCGAGTGTGGTTTATCAACCCAGACACTCGTGAAACTATGTTCATTTCAGAATGAGAACAGATCGTAGAAGGTTTGTTAAAGCTCTGAGCGTGTGTAGTTCTCCAAGACAACGCAGATCTCTGATTACAAGTGCAAACAAAAATGAAATTTCTTCCATACGTGAACTGTCACTGAATTTGCGACACGGTCGTATTTCCACAACAGCAGCTGAGTACAAAAAAATCACCCCATTCAGAACTCAGATAAGAAGGCTATCCGATAAAAAAGTATCTTTGTCATCGAAGCGAAAACTACTGTCATCTCAGCGTGGGGAAGGTTTAATCACTACTCTGTTATCTGTTTGCTGCTCCGTTCCTAGCAACCTTATTCACGAGATGATGAATTCTGTGGTGAAAAGAACAGTTCTACAAGAAAAGATCAGCGGACTCGATAGTGGAATCTTCGAAATTTTAAATAATAAAGCTGTGTCCGACAGCGAAAAGGTCAAGCTTTACTTACAGACTTTACAGAAATACCTTGTGTTCAATAAACAAAACGTTCCTTCTCCAGTCCCTGTTGTACAGATCCCGTTCGTCAGTGACGAAGTCGCTATTTTGCTGACTTTACCACAAAACCTCCATTCTAGTGCGAGATTACTCATGGCTTTCCTTAAGAAAAACGGTGTTTCTTGGAACCCAGCAGGATCAATTTTAGTGCACAATAGTGTTTTACCAAATACAGATATAAGTGAACTGTTATCGGATGTGCTTAGAGAAAATGTGAAAAAAAGAAGACAATTTGTCAGATAATTACAATGATGTTAAACACTCGTTGCTTCTGTTCCAAAAGGCATAATTAAGAACAGCGCATGGTTGTCATATTGATGTTTTTTTAAAAAAATAAATGTGTATGTCTGTCATATTTAAAAAAAATAATAAAAAAACCTTTTAATATATGTCTCTACTTTAAAGCGTTTAGGGCATAAGCCTCAAGCTATGGAGGAGTCTAGACTATGTATAAATATAGTGCAAGTGCATCAGAAATACATAGCTATATCTGAATAAATCAGAATATTAGTAAAAACGGCATCGTTTTAAGTTATAGCTCATATTGTGACTACCCTCACAACGAGTTGCCATGGTATTGCACTACTTCGAATAAGTAACGCTTCACCTAAGGAGAAGACTAATGTTATTTATTCTCAGATAGGTACAACCATCCAGACGGCACCGTTTCAGGGCTATTTTGTATTTGTGTGGGATAATAACTCGACTATCTAGTTGTCCCTATTAGACTTAGAAAAGCAAAAAGGTAGAGAGAAAGTAATAGTAGGAGTGGAAGAGGAAAAGAAACGGTGTAGAAGAATGAAAGGGACAGTAACTTTTTCAACTCACACTACTTAAAAACTCAAACTCCTCGAATAGGCAACGCTTCCCCAGTGGAGAAGGCTGTTGTTACCTATTCTTGGAAACTCTGGACATCATCAGGCTCCCCCTGATGCCGTTTCAGGGCTATTTGGCCCTTCTTCGGTGGGTGGGTAGGTACCCGAGTGATGCAATGATAGCAAAACAGTTATGAAGTATAACTCCACAATATGAGAGATGCCTGATTGTGTATCATGTATTTAGACTCTAAAGCGTTTAGGGCATAAGCCTCACTCATTGTGAATGTATTCACAATATGAGATATAACTTAAAACGATGCCGGTTTACTAATATTCTGATTTATTCAGATATAGTTATGTATTTCTGATGCACTAGCACTATATTTATACATAGTCTAGACTCCTCCATAGCTTGAAGCTTATGCCCTAAACGCTTTAGAGTCTAAATACATGATACACCATCAGGCAACACTCATATTGTGGAGTTATACTTCATAACTGTTTTGCTATCATTGCATCACTCGGGTACCTGCCCAGCTACCGAAGAAAGGCCGGATTAAACGTCTTCCAGAAAGTCGTCCGACGAGGTTGCGCCGTTTCAAGGTCTTTCCAGATATCGTAAGTTCTAATATTAAGTTTTCTTTGCTGGCCTTGCGAAAGTTCCCAGGGCGGGATTAGTGCCCGTGGGCACGCCTATTGGTTTTTTTTTTTTTTTTTTTTTTTAATGAGTTTTTGAGAGAACCTTGGAATTCACTTTGGATGCAGAGTACGAACCAAGACAAGTGATTGAGGGTTTAGCGAAATGCGTAAACTTATCCAGATTGCAGGGGTTTACCCTCTTGCCCTTGAGGAAATACCAGGTAGTCTGTAAAGACTGTGTGACAAGAGATACGTTGCTTAGGGGCTTCCCATTTGAAAACCAAGTGATACACCCTCACTTGGTGGGTAGCATAAGGAAATATATCACAATAGAGCGGTATCCAGTCGAAATGCCGAACATATATTTAAAAACCTCGTTAGAAGCCTATGGCAAAGTCTCGAAAATAGAAATGCATGCGTGGGAAGGCTTTCCAGAGTTGTATACGGGGAAAGTTACGGTACAAATGGAAATGAGAAAGTCGGTTCCAAACATTATCTATGTTATGGGGAATCGACTACTTCTGAGCTATAGAGGGGTAGAAAATAAATGCGGCAGCTTGGATCATCTGGGCGCGAATTGCACGAAAGGGCGTTGCTATAATTGCAAAGAAATGGGGCACATTAGCAGTGATTGCCCCAAAGCATGCAATAAATATGGAGAGACGAGCCACAAAGCGGGCAGCTGCCCCGTTAGATCATATGCAGAGACCATCAGAGGAGGGGAAGAAAAAGGCGGTGAAGAGAATGTGAATAAGGGAAATATGGTCATTTTAAGGCCACAGGGAGCCAAAAAAAATTATCATCAGCAGAACCAGCGAATTTAATCACAGGAATAGAGGAGGGGAAGGGAGGTTACACATATCAGACAAGATACCCCCATATTAATGGAAACAGAGAAAATAACAAGAGGTCAGAAGAGGGGGGAAAACATAAACGAAGAAAGTCTAGGGGAGGAAGGAAAAAGAAAGAGACAAATTGTAGAAAAGGGAAAGGATATAATACAAGACTTGAATGAGTTAAGTTCAGGCGATTATGAAACAGAAGAGGCATTAGGCGTGGAAAGCGACAAACTACTGGGGGTTGGCGCATTTAACGAAACATGTGCCAGCAGGAGCGGAAACATTAACTGTTAAATTAGCAGAATGGGAGCAGTGGCTAGGGAAGCCTAGAATAGCGTTAGAGCACAATCAGGAAGGCAAAGTAGGTAACGTTCAATTCATGTGGAGAGACATATTTTTTGGAAATTTGGTGGGGCAGACGCTACTGGAAATAGTTCAGTAGCTAAGCAATTCCCGAATTTCATGGTTACTAGGACATGAACAAGAGTTAGGCAGAACCTTGTATGTTTTAAGCATATCTCTGACACACTAGATAAAATTTCTAAGATAAAGCGAATTATATATACATGGTAATCATCGGTACTTGGAATATACGGGGCTTTGCTCAAGGGCAGGCCCAACATCATACATGAAGAAGCACGCTATTATTAGGTGTAAAGATTTTATTTATTCAAGAAAGCCACGTTTTTTAACAGTGTTCAAGTGCGAAATTTCCAGAACAGATACAAATGTCTAAGTTTCTGGAGTTTCGGCTCAAGGAATGCCAAGGGGTAGGCATCATAGTCTTGCCACCAATTATAGGAAAATTCTACAATCTCCAAAGGGACATAGAAGGGAGAATAATTTGCATTGACTGGAAACTAGGGTTGCACACAATAAGACAGGTCAATGTATATGCACCAAACACCGCTCCAGAACGGAAGCGGATATTCAGTAGCCTACATCTTTTTATGTTGGGGGCCCGGTTGATCATACTAGGAGGAGACTGGAATTGCGTGTTAGACCCAGTAAAAGACAAGACAGGTACGGGGATCCAGCAAGAGGCACAGGGGGCTCCTTGGAGCTAAATAGTCTCTGCTTAAAACACGACCTGATAGATATATGGAGGAAGAAATATCCCACAAGTCGTGGAGCCACCTGGTCTAGGGGAACGTTAGGGACTCACATTGACAGGTTCTATGTCCCAAGTAAGATAGCAGACAAAATAAATCGGGTAAGGCACATTAACATTTCGGGACCACGCGCAATAACAGATCACAAATTAGTTATAATGGACTTTCCATTAAGCTTAACTGTAGAGTAGGGGAAGGGCACCTGGAGGTAAAAACCGGTGCTCTTGCAAGGTGACCCGCAGGATATTAAAAGACTAACACAACTTTTGAGAAATCCCAATCACTGGACAGAAGGGAGCTGGGCACACTACAAAAATGCAATAAAAACAGCCTTTCAAAAAATTAACAAGGGAAAAGTACCTGGAAAGCAGGAGAGAGAGCTAAGGCATCTCTATGAAGTTCGGAGACTCCTAAAGTCTTGTCAGGATGATGTGGGAGAAAGGGAAATACAAAAAGAAATCCTGTCGCTATTAGAGAGGCAGGCAGAAAACGAAGCTATCCAGATGCGCATATGTTATAGAAAAGCAGATAATTCATTTGCCTTCTACAAGCAATTTAACAGATCACACAGAGACAGCAGTTTAATCCATCAAATACAGGAAGGCCCACACCAATATCAGAACACCAGTGACATTGTTAAGTGTTTTGCAAATGTTTATAAGCAAAAGTTCACAGCATTTAGAGGACCAGCTTTACTAGAAAAATGGGAAAATCTCAGGGTTTTTGGCAATTCATACACAAAGACAGGATCAACGTATCCTGCTAAGTGAACTATCATTAGCAATGAAAGAAAGAAATGAAAGGAGGTAAAACGCCAGGTCCAGATGGGCTAACAGTGGAGTTTTATAAA
This sequence comes from Mastigoproctus giganteus, assembly GCF_048544385.1. Taxonomy (NCBI): domain Eukaryota; kingdom Metazoa; phylum Arthropoda; class Arachnida; order Uropygi; family Thelyphonidae; genus Mastigoproctus; species Mastigoproctus giganteus. Next base: position 141,155,704 of record NC_143579.1, on the reverse strand, counting down.
AAGTACTGGAAGGAAATTGGGTCAGTTTTGGGCGCCATCTTATCAAGATTTTTCTCGGAAGGGGTAATAACAAAAGAATTTATAGAAGCCCAAACCATATTTCTTAAAAAAGAAGTGGATGAGTGGAGGCCAGTATCACTGCTTAATACAGATTATAAGCTGTATGCCAAAGTACTAAACGCCCGACTCAAACAGCACTTGGGGCACATTATAGGTCCCAATCACACATATGCAATCCCAACAAGATCTATGATGGCAAATCTATTACTTCTAAAAGATTTGCAAGCATACTGCAATCAGAAACAATACAGCATAGTGGTGGCGGTACTTGATTTGGCAAAGGCCTTCGATAAACTCTTCCATGAATACCTAAGGAATTTGATGCATACAGTCCAAATGGGGTCTTTGCTTAGAACAGCTATAATAAGTCTGTACAAAGGGGCACAAACTACTCTCTTGATTAACGGCTATAGCTCAGAGAAAATAAAACAGGAACGGGGGGTTAGAAAGGGGTGCCCACTAAGCCCTGCACTATTTTCATTGGCACTGGAACCCATATTGAGGCAATTAACCATTTTTAAAAACATCAGGGGGGTTCATCTTCCTGGTCCGCACTCTGATTGCAAATACGTAGCACATGCGGATGACGTGATCCTAACCCTAGCGGATAGCAGTTCCTTACAAAGAGCCCTGGATACTTTCAGTCATTTTAGCCTATCAAGTGGTCTGTGCCTAAACAAAAGCAAGACCAAATGCCAACAGTGGGGAATTGAGGCTCCAGTACAATTGCCACCAGGCCTCAGTCTCGACAGCACCTATAACCATCCTGGGGGTATCTTTTGCAAAATGTCCGGTAGTATCGTCCCGGCAATTACTAGACTCTTGGGAGGAAGCTCTGTCAGAGCGGAATCTCGGGATGCTATCTTTCTCCGGAGGAATGTGCATTATGTGGAGAATTCTGGTACCGATCCTGATGAACATTGTGCCATTTACGTCATTCAATTACTGCACACAGAGAAAATTAACCCGAAGAGTATTTAAGTTTTTCTGGAACAGTAGACAACAAGAAGTAACGCAGCAGAGGCTACACAGCAGGAAGTGTGAAGGGGGGGGGGGGGGGCTATGCATTATCACGGTTAAAGTGGTTGAGGTGGGCATATGTGCTAAAACACAATCAGACTGCCCTATGGGGAGCCCATGTAGCGGCTGCCTTAGTAAAGTATAATATGGGGAGGTTCACTGAATTGCTAGGAAATGAACATAGTGGTCCAATAGTAGAGATAATAACACCTTTTTACAAATTAGTAATCAAGCACTTACAAGAATTATCTGCAGGGGCCTTATACATGGGAAACAAGCTCAAGATTTCAGAAATTTATTGGAAGTTATCCGATATAAATGTACCGGCAGTACCGGTGCCACGAAGCTGGCTGAGACTGGACACGACTCAGATGTTGAGTAACCTACATCACCACATAGGTTACGAGTCACGAAGAGACCTGGCATGGAGAATAATACACGGACACCTGCCAGTGGAGAAAAATAAAGCCAATTTCCGGGGGCATATGAATGTTGAGTGTCTATATTGTAAGGCGTGTGAAACAGTGGAACACGCATTTTTCTCTTGTCCGGTTACTCAGCGCATCTGGATTAGTGTGCATAAAACAATGAGAATACCGCTCTTGACTAGGGAACGAGTACTATTTCTACAGTTTCCTCCTAAATGAAGGTAAAAATCAAGCTTGGAAAATCAGGAAAAGAAAAGAAGGCTCTGCAGCGGAGGTGTCAAAATGCGCCCTTCGAATGATGCATGCTGCAATAAGAAGATTCTTGGTACTAGAATTACTGCAACTCGGAAGGCAATGATTTTTACAGTTATGGTGCTTCCCCACACCTCTGTCGACTAATAGATAATAACATATGTGCAGATTAGCTGGTAATGATCAGTCTAGGCTAGGGGTATTACATACCAACCAGATTAGCTTAGTTATTAGAGGATAGGGACCAAGTCAGCTGCAGGCATTTGGTCTCTCTCTTGTATGTACGGCTGCTAAGCTTTGAAAGCTGCAGGTGGTAAAAGGAGTGTGTAAGAGGGGGATGACCCTAGAACCCATGTAGGGCAAGCCAACTGCAGGCGGCCGCCAACTTGGCGGTCACATGGACTGGGCCTTCTTCGGAGTGTGTCAGTGGATGGGTGAGCAGCCCAATTGGGTTGGGTCATACAGAGATGAGTGGATAAGGGCAACTGTCCCTTTTCGGCTTTTTTTTTAAGCCATACAGGCCACTAGATAGTCCCAATGCAGGACCAATAAAGGGACCCTGAAGGGTTAATTCCATAGAAATATCCGGAAACTGGAAAGCACGTCTGGTCTAACCAGTATGCCTATCTACCCACTGATGAAGGCTAAAGAGCCAGTAACGGCACCAGAGGAAGATTTTAATCATCTATGCAGGACTCTGAATGGGAAAGCAACAGTCCCTGTCAGGGGAACGCATTGCCCAGCCGGGGCATGGAGCTCTGAGTTCGTACGAATTATTACTAATTATCCCTTTCATTCTTCTACAGCATCTTTTCCTCTCCCTCTCTTACTATCACTTTCCTACCTCTTTTTTTTCTTTGCTCAGTTTTATAGGGATATTGAGGATAGCTGTATCCAGACTTGACAGCGTTTGATAGCGGCCATATGTGCTCTTTTCGTGCGATAAGTTGACTGGGGGGGGGGGACACAAAATAAATCCAGTTCGGAAGAAAGACACTCAGACATCATCAAAGATATCTCTTTTTCTGCGCCTCTTAGTACAAATGACCTTTCGTCTCTGACGAGATCTGTTTTATACCGTTCCCGACCTGTCGATGGATGAAATCTTTAGTGTTATTCATAAAATTACTTCCGGCTTCTTTAAACCACACCTTGCAGGATTCGCGAATGTCTTGTCCACTAATGACATCTCCAAGAACTCCTGCACCGGTTCTTAAAACTTCTCTTCCGACCGTCTTTGCTACCGGTTTTACAAAAGGTGTAACGAATTCAAAATATCGATCTAAACAGCCATCCCAGTCCGTATTCCCTCTGAAAGGTAGGTCCACTAAATACAATTGTAATTCCAAACCCGGCTTGCTGACTGTAGTATTAATGGTAAGGAGCCAGCGCCATCTTTTCGCCTGAAGTGAAGCTTCAACACTGTTTTCCCAGAACGAAATGTCAACCTCTCACCAGTGTCGCTCTTATATCGACTTCAATATTTTGAAAATATTTTACTGCAAGGGGATAATGGACATGTGGACAGGTAAGGGCGGCACCTAGAACGTTTGTTCAACTCCGCCTCGTGTCTCAGTAGAAGAATTTGTAGTGAAGAACAGTATCACTACAAATGGGCCAGATATGTGTGTGACGTGCGTTTGTGTGTGTTCTGTTATTATGTTCTGGCCGCTTGGCTACCCAGAAGCATCAGTCACCTGGACAGATGACTCTGGGTACTCGTCCACACCACGGGAAGGTGGGCCAGTCCCAGCAAAACACGTACTGTCTGAAGAGAGACTCTGACCCACCTAGTGTTGCCAGAAGGTGGGACAAATTCCCCTGGGGACCCATTCCAGAGGGAGGAGATAAAGAAAGAGGCAAAAAAAAAAAAAAAAAAAACCACCCGTGGTGCAGTTAGGAAAAAAAAATAATAATAAATAATAATCAAAAAATATATATTAAATAATAATGATAATAATAAATTAATAAGAACAAAAAAAAACAATGAAATAAATTGGCTGCACTAGGAGTGGGCCCTCAAGGCAGAGCGCGTGAAGGGAAAAATAAAAAAAAAATAATAAAAATAAATGAATAAAAACAAAAAAAAACACCCGTGGTGCAGTTAGGAAAAAAAAAATAAATAAATAAAATCAAATATAAATAATTAATTAATAAAAAATGTATATATATTAAATAATAATCAAAAAATATATATTAAATAATAATGATAATAATAAAAAATAAAGATATAATAAGAAAAAAAAAACAATGAAATAAATTGGCAGCACTAGGAGTGGGAACTCAAGGCAGAGCGCGTGGAAAAAAAATAGGTATAAAATAAGTAAATAAATTGGCTGCGCTAGAGTGAGAACTCGGGGCAGAGCGCGTGAAGAACATATTAAATAAATAAGAAAAATAATAATTTAATAAAAATAAAGAAAAGAAAAAAAATATATATATATAATAAATAAATGAATGAAATGAAAATAAATGAAGAAATAAACTGGCTGCACTGGAGTGCAAACTCCAGACAGTACTTGGAAAATAAATAAATAAAAAACAGATGATGGTGGCATGCGAATATGGAATTCTTAAGTCACTGAAGAGGTAGTGTTAGGTGCAGTTAAAACTATGTAGCTCTGCTTCCTGCGCTCAAAGACTTGGGATGCATAGGATTGGAATGCCTTTAGATTGTCAGGTGTTTGTAGTAGAAGCTATGGTTGCTGTTCTGAGATACCTGGCACAGCCTGCAGCAGGGTTGTTCTTAAGTCATCGTACAACCTGCATTCGAAAAGAAGATGTTTCCAATTCTCTGACCTGCCGCAGAAACAGCGATCTGTTGGTAGCAAACCCAGTAGATGTAACTTTTCGTTGAGGGACCCGTGTCCAGTAACCAAGTAGAAGGATTCCAAGGTGAGGGAAAGCCAGGTCTTTACTGTTTTCAAGGTTGTGAAAGTGACATCAGGGAGGAATTTTCTGCGAAAATTTATTTTTATTTTGTTACACAGAGCATTAAAAACTACGATAAATGAATTAGCTTTCGGCTGGGTGGCAGCCTTCATCAGATTAAAATACTTTGAATGGCAGTTGGAACAGAGATGTACTGCCAGGATGGTGCGTGAGGCACGTGGTTAATTGTTTGTTGATGTTTGTGGCTGTGACGTATGGTGGTGACGTGGCCAGCGTTTGTCTATGGACAGAATTACTGCTTCTGTGATGGGGTTAAGTTGACAACCACTGTTCCTGTTCAACGAGGTATCCGAGCATTTTATACTTAACGATTCCAACCAGGTGCGCCTTAGGTAATGGTGGGACTTGTCCACAACCACGACATCGCGGTGTGGGTCGATGTCGTGGTGGGTTGTCCAGACATGCTCGGCAATAGCTGAGTGTTCTACATCTGCCAAACGGATCGCCCTTTTATGTTCTGAGAGGCGTTTCTCGAGTCGACGTCCAGTCTCTCCAAAGTAGCAGCTCGTGCAGTCACGGCAAGAGATGCGATAGACCAAACCACTCTGTAGAAGGGTGGGGACAGGTGTTTTTATGTTGGAAAGGAGAGAACGCAGTTTCTTGCCTGGGAGTTGGATGCACTTTATCCCATGCGATCTTAGGATTCTACCGATCTGCTGTGACAGGTTGAGGTAGTATGGGATGAATGCCCTCGTGGATGACTCGTCACTGTTGGCGTTGCTGTTGGTCGTCACGTTGTCGCGTGCTTGTAGATCACACCTGTTAAGGACGTCGATGGGGTAGCCACACCTCGTAAGGTCTACTTTGACTCTGGTGATCTCTTTGCGCCTTTCATCTGCAGAGCTGGAGTGTGTCCAGGCGCGAGTTAGCAAGGTTCGGGCGGTTGAGAGGAGGTGGCCCCGTGCGTGTGCTGACTGGAAGTTGGTAAATTGGCCAGCACACATAGGCTTACGATAAACTGTCGTCTTCAAGCATGTGTCTTCGCGCCGGACAAGTGTATCTAGGTATGGTATAGAGTTGTTCGACTCCAGCTCAATCGTGAATTTTATGAAGGGCGACAGTGAGTTGAGGTGGGTTAGGAGTCGCTGACCTGAGTCTCTAGGGATCACTACGAACACATCGTCTACATAGCGACACCAAAAGGCGATGTGATCCGGTGCGTGTGTAAACGCACGTCCCTCTAACTCCTCCATCACGATGTTTGCTGTGACCGAGCTGACAGGGGAACCCATGGCTGTGCCATGTATCTGCTGGTAGATTGAGCCATTAAACATGATTGCACCCCCTGTTAAGCACAGTCTGAGGGCGGCGGAAATGTCCTCAGGCGTCAGCTTAGTTCTGTCGCTAAGGGTTCCATCATTATCCAAGAGTTGTTTTGCGCAAGAGATGGCAAGTTCCACTGGGATGGAGGTAAAGAGTGATACGACATCGAACGATGCCATGACTTGATCTTGCGAGATGGATATAGTGCGGGTCCTTTCTATGAACTCAACACTGTTGGAGACAGTATAGGTGGTCTTGCCAACTAGAGGAGAAAGAAGTCTCGAGACAAATTTAGACAGCTCGTAAGTCGGTGATCCACAGCAGGATACAATAGGTCTTAGTGGTGTGCCTTCTTTGTGCACTTTCGGCAGGCCGTAAAACCGTGGGATCTGACACCCGGAGGCACGGAGGTGATTACGGGTTGACTGTGTGATTTTCCCTTGCTTCAGCCAAGTGTTGTTGAGGATATTCACCTCTGACTCCCATCGTTCCAAAGCCTTGTTGGGGTTGATGGTTAGGGGTTTGTAGACGGTAGTGACTCGTAAGAGCAGTAAGGCTTTCGCCATGTAATCAGTGTGGTTCATTACAACTGTACGACGGCCTTTGTCCGCCGGTAGAATGACGATGGACGAATCCCGTTTCAGTGCCTTGAGGGTAGAAATCTGTATTCGGCTGAGGTTTGAAGAGACGGGGCGAGCATGGTGTAGAACTGCTGCAGTCTTTAAGCGGATTGCGTTGGCTACATCTTCTGGGAGGCGTGATAAGCTTGCTTCCACACCCAAGGCGATGTCGGTGATCGGTGGGTGCTTTGGAATAACGGCACTGAAACGGGATTCGTCCATCGTCATTCTACCGGCGGACAAAGGCCGTCGTACAGTTGTAATGAACCACACTGATTACATGGCGAAAGCCTTACTGCTCTTACGAGACACTACCGTCTACAAACCCCTAACTATCAACCCCAACAAGGCTCTGGAACGATGGGAGTCAGAGGTGAATATCCTCATCAACACTTGGCTGAAGCAAGGGAAAATCACACAGTCAACCCGTAATCACCTCCGTGCCTCCGGGTGTCAGATCCCACGGTTTTACGGCCTGCCGAAAGTGCACAAAGAAGGCACACCACTAAGACCTATTGTATCCTGCTGTGGATCACCGACTTACGAGCTGTCTAAATTTGTCTCGAGACTTCTTTCTCCTCTAGTTGGCAAGACCGCCTACACTGTCTCCAACAGTGTTGAGTTCATAGAAAGGATCCGCACTATATCCATCTCGCAAGATCAAGTCATGGCATCGTTCGATGTCGTATCACTCTTTACCTCCATCCCAGTGGAACTTGCCATCTCTTGCGCAAAACAACTCTTGGATAATGATGGAACCCTTAGCGACAGAACTAAGCTGACGCCTGATGACATTTCCGCCGCCCTCAGACTGTGCTTAACAGGGGGTGCAATCATGTTTAATGGCTCAATCTACCAGCAGATACATGGCACAGCCATGGGTTCCCCTGTCAGCTCGGTCACAGCAAACATCGTGATGGAGGAGTTAGAGGGACGTGCGTTTACACACGCACCGGATCACATCGCCTTTTGGTGTCGCTATGTAGACAATGTGTTCGTAGTGATCCCTAGAGACTCAGGTCAGCGACTCCTAACCCACCTCAACTCACTGTCGCCCTTCATAAAATTCACGATTGAGCTGGAGTCGAACAACTCTATACCATACCTAGATACACTTGTCCGGCGCGAAGACACATGCTTGAAGACGACAGTTTATCGTAAGCCTATGTGTGCTGGCCAATTTACCAACTTCCAGTCAGCACACGCACGGGGCCACCTCCTCTCAACCGCCCGAACCTTGCTAACTCGCGCCTGGACACACTCCAGCTCTGCAGATGAAAGGCGCAAAGAGATCACCAGAGTCAAAGTAGACCTTACGAGGTGTGGCTACCCCATCGACGTCCTTAACAGGTGTGATCTACAAGCACGCGACAACGTGACGACCAACAGCAACGCCAACAGTGACGAGTCATCCACGAGGGCATTCATCCCATACTACCTCAACCTGTCACAGCAGATCGGTAGAATCCTAAGATCGCATGGGATAAAGTGCATCCAACTCCCAGGCAAGAAACTGCGTTCTCTCCTTTCCAACATAAAAACACCTGTCCCCACCCTTCTACAGAGTGGTTTGGTCTATCGCATCTCTTGCCGTGACTGCACGAGCTGTTACTTTGGAGAGACTGGACGTCGACTCGAGAAACGCCTCTCAGAACATAAAAGGGCGATCCGTTTGGCGGATGTAGAACACTCAGCTATTGCCGAGCATGTCTGGACAACCCACCACGACATCGACCCACACCGCGATGTCGTGGTTGTGGACAAGTCCCACCATTACCTAAGGCGCACCTGGTTGGAATCGTTAAGTATAAAATGCTCGGATACCTCGTTGAACAGGAACAGTGGTTGTCAACTTAACCCCATCACAGAAGCAGTAATTCTGTCCATAGACAAACGCTGGCCACGTCACCACCATACGTCACAGCCACAAACATCAACAAACAATTAACCACGTGCCTCACGCACCATCCTGGCAGTGCATCTCTGTTCCAACTGCCATTCAAAGTATTTTAATCTGATGAAGGCTGCCACCCAGCTGAAAGCTAATTCATTTATCGTAGTTTTTAATGCTCTGTGTAACAAAATAAAAATAAATTTTTGCATTATGAATCCAGAGCACGTAGGCCTGTTTTATTATGGAGGAATTTTCTGGTAACGGAGCCTGTATGTGAGGTGTTCCACCTAGACTGCCAAATATTGACGAGTTCCTTATAACAGCGAGCTCTTTTTGCTTTGGGGTCAGCATTGAGATTTAGTTCTAGGCCCTGTATCTTCGTTGGTATTTTCTTTTTAATTCTGAAGTTAAGCCCTCTGAAGATTACAAATAGATCAAGCGGCAGAGTTCCAGCTATCACCTGGATGGCAGCTGTAGACACTGTTCGGCATAATCTGTGCGTAGCCAGGAGGATATCACGTTGAATGGAGTCGACCTTGACTTTCATATGTACTCGTTGAACCCGGTGAAACCACGCTCCTGCTGCGTAGGTCACAATGGGGATGAAAACGGCTTTATAATATAGAGAGAGTGTTTTGTTGGAGAGTCCCCAGTTGCTCTAAGAGATCCTCATGATTGCAGCTGAAAATCTTTTCGTTTTGACTCCTAAGTATTGTAGATGTGGAAAGAAGCTCAGCCTATGGTCAATGACCACCCCTAGGACTTTAGCCTGTGCCACAATAGGAAGCTGTTTTCCGGAGATCTTGATTTGTGGTGGGCGGCGTAGGTCAAGCTTTGATTTAAAAAGCATCATTTTTGTTTTGCTGGTACTGATTTGAAGCTTGTTGAGAACTGTCCAGGAGTAGAGATCTGCTAGGACAAGATTTGCTTTGTTTTCAATCGGAGGGTGATTTCCCAGAAAAATCCATAGTCGACCCGACTATGGATTTTTCTGGATGCAAAACTGTGGCGTTTGCAAACGCCACAGTTTTGCATCCTTCAAAAGATTTAGAAAGCCAGCTGTGCAGGACCATGTTCCACAAAAAGGGCCCGAAGACAGAACCCTGTGGGCACCCCCGAGAGGTTAGTCTAGTTATCTGCAGAAGATTGGAGTTAACCAGTTAACCACGATAGTGCGCTCTGTGAAATAGTTCTGGAAGAGCTTGTAGAGGGACCCGTGTCCAGTCCCTCTTACAGTACAGTTAGCTAGGCGGAGGCATGCCAATGCACTGTCCCACCAGACAGTGTCAAAGGCACCTTCAAAATCCACCAAGATGGCCAGTTCAAATTTAGATGTAGAGTTTTCAATATGGAGGACGAAGTGAAACAGCGCCTCTTCTGTAGATCGCCCTGGTGTGAAGCCATACTGCGTTGGGGAGAATAGGTTCTTTTCCTGGAACAGTTGTGTGATTCGGCGAGCCGTGAGCCTTTCTAGAACTTTGCCTAGATTTGCCAAGAGTGCAATTGGTCTAAGGGAACGCGGATCTCCTGGGGGATTGCCAGGTTTCCTTATGAGTCGCAGCAGGGTCACTTTCCACGCCTTGGGAAAAACTCCCTCAGGTAGGCATTTGTTGTAGAGCAATTGGAGATATAGGGGTCTAAGCAAGGGAAGGGATAATAATCGATCGAGGTGTATATCTTTGTAATGGTATCGGAATTATCATATGTGGCAGGAATAACTCTAAGCAAAGGCGAATAAATGTCGCCGACTACACGAGGAGAAATGATGTTAGAATATATGTACAATCCGTAGACACCTTTTCTAATATTAATCGGATATTTTCCTTTAACAGTGCCTTTAAGTTTGGGCCCGATTCTATCTTCTTCAAAGCCTAGGAGCTGTCCGAGACCGGGATGGGATTTGGGAAAATACAGGCACACATCGTCGGATACACTGATCTTGACTTTCCCCTCTGCGCCCTGTGTAAATAAACATCCCGTGGCTTTTTCGAGAGCGCTAAGCAGTTCTTTCACATTTCGGTAATATCCACGTGGAATGCTGACTAATTTCTTTTCGTGATACAGTGCTTTCAACTGTTTACGAATATATTTTTTTTACCAAATGCAGTTTTCGTAGGTGGCATCGGATGTAACAATAGACGTGTTCCTGCCGTTTGCCATCCGTTGTCAGAAATGTCAATCTTTCTCTTTTTATTCCGTGTCTTTCTATCACTGAGATAATCTCCCTCGTCGATAGGAAGCAAACCATCTCCTGAATGTAGATGTTCCAATAGAGAATGCAGATCGTTTGGAATGTAAATAGAATATTCACCTTTTACAAAAATAACAAAATACTTGTTTACACCCCTCGGCTCCGTACCAAAAATAATGTTCGACCTCAGTACTTCCGGAATTGCATCCGTAAGCTGCTCTCCTAATGCTTCTTGCGTTGCAGGTGAACTCAGTTGCGTTTTCACGGTACATTCGAAGTCTTCATGCAGAGCATCAAAAAATTCCTCGACAATAATCTTATTAAAAGCATCGTCGATATTGTCGAATTCCGATGGCAAAATGGCTTCGGCAAGGCCCACAGTCCACTCTCCAGGTCCTAGATTGACAGGATGTGGAGTGCGACTGTGTGTTTTCTGGAAAACGTCCACGCTGGCGGAACTAGGTAGAATTAGATATTCCATCACTAAAATAATTTGGGATTATCGCTCTTTCTAATCGATGTACGTTTCCACAGTCTGTCAGCCAACCTTCTAAAAATTGTAGTGATAAAAGATCTTTACACTTAAACAGCGACCGACTCTCATACAGAGAAAGAACTTCAGTCAAATCCACTCTCTTGTGTGTCTCTGGAAACGAGGACGAACCGCATCTGCAAGTATTTCTAAAAGAAGCGGTTCTGTAGGGTCTGAACTCTGCTTTCTTGTTTCTAGCACAGTGATATGAGAAACAGTCAGGTAAAGTCTATATGCGTTGGGGGGGGAGGAAAGTTAGTCTGCCATTCTGAAGAATGTGCTCTAGTCTCTAGATGCATCCCGTCTCGTGTTATGAAAGTCACCGTCCGATATTCCAAGCAAGAACTGGAGCTGCTTGACTCTTCTTCGAAACTGCACTCTGTCTGAAATCCACTGTCCATATCGGTTTTCAGTAGATGGCACAATAAAAATTTCAAGAGCGGTGGTGGCAAAGCTTACACGCTTTTTCAACTGACTTCTGCAAGGAAACAATTCTGTCCCACTCATGTGGTTTCAAGTTAATTCCCTTTATCGTCGGAATCCAGGTAGAATTATGAGAAGTAAACACACGAATGTTGACAATACTGCCACACACTGAGTCATTTGTTGGAACTAATTCGTTCGGAAAACGTACAGTTCCTTACATTGATATTCATAGAGAGCGTTGCAATCAGTAATACAATCACTGTAATTAATCCTGCTGCACATAAAATGATTATAAACGATGCAATTCGGATTCGTTTATCCAACTCGAGTCTGCATACGCTCGCCATTTCACTAATATTTGCCTCAATACTCGATCAATGACATAAAATTCGTGGCGTTCTACTTTTTGCAGTTCTTCCCAATAAAGCCTTCCAGAAATGATATTATCGGATGTGTCTACTAATCGATAAGTCACAGGTGATGTCTTATAAATATTGTTCACCACAAAGATTTCTTCTGACCAATTGCGAGTCGCACCTTTTTCAAAAGTTGATTTTTGGCGTGAAATGCGAACAACATCACCTTTGACAAACAAAGAACGTCCAGGAGGTGTGGCAGTACCATATAAGCGCCTCCACACCTCTGATTCATTAGAAAAAACGTCAGCCGGCGCCATGCCTATTGTTCTGTGCTTAGTTTTATTATGCCCCTCTACGAGAGCATCAATAATATCGATATAACGATATGTATTTTTGTGAGAAAAATTTCTCCACATTCTCGTACGCATTGTCCGATGAAACCTCTCAACAAGACTCCCTTTCGTGTCGCCATACGAAGAAAACAGATGAACACCTTCCCTTTTCATTAAATCACGAACTCTTTTCCTTTATCGGTCTGTAAATAGTAGGGTGGAGAACCAGCGCGAAACACCTTTGATAAAGCCTGTGCAACCTCTAATTCGCGTTTAGTTTTTAGGGGGATCATCCATGCGAACCGGCTGAAACAATCAATAACAGATAAAAGATATTTAAATCCGTTATTGAACTTTGCTATTGAAGTCAAATCGACGAGATCACATTGATACTGGTGCGCAATGCCGCTCACAACCGTTCGTAATCGCTCGAAACGATGTTTCACAGGTCTGTGTAGTGTATAAGCAGGTTGTGCCCTAAGCCACTGTTTCACGGTAGAAGGCTGCCACTAAAAGCATTCTGAAAATCAGGTTGCCCCGCAAAGCTCTCTGGCTTTGCGGGGGTGTAATAAGCGCTGTACAGTTCATTACAAACTGACACTAAATTAGTTTAAACACAGAATTTTAATTTAAATTAATTAATTTACTTATACTGATATATTTATTAAATATCAATGCATTTCGCTTATCATGGATATACAAATATATAATCAATTGCGTATTGTTCATTACAAAAAATAATTCAGATGTAGATATTACAAATTTTTTATTAAAAAATAATAATTTACACCTGTCATAATAAATGATAACATATTACATTTGGGTTAACATTGCCTTAATCAATAAATGCTGGGCCAGCACGGAATAAAAAACACTGTATCCCTGCAATTGGTTTGTCCAATCTTGAATTGTAAGCTCAAGTTCTTCGATTAATGCAAAAGGGCTACATTTTTTTCATAAAATCACTGAGAACAAAAAGAAAATCTGTCTCACTTAAGGTACGACAATCGTAGCCCAATTTCACACAAACTTGCTTCAGAGACGATGTTAAAATCTCTGCCATGATTTGAAAAACATGCCTGTGACCAGGCAAAACTTCTAGATTGCTACTATCACGAGAAATCAGGGTAGAAATTCCATCGATATCAACTTCGGCAGCTTTGTCTTGAAGGGAGAAGCGAATTATGTCGTCACTTGCTACTACATGACACCAAGAATAAAGTCTGCTTTTCTACCATAATGTAAGCATCATCTTCTCAGAGTAGGTAGGTGCGATTTCATAACGTCCCCCACATCTGCAGATAAAGAAATAACAGTATTGCGTGATTCTATAGAGATTTTAGAATCGAACTCACTAAGGGAAACACAGAATCTAACTCCTCTTGACAATACAAACTGTAAACTTACACGAGACATAGCGAAAACAAACTCAAGTCACTATATAAAAATGCACTCTCGTAGCGTATCGATAAGAAAAATTATATATACCCTCTTTGGGAAAAACCACCAATCAGAAGACGCTAATGACCCTCCAATAAAATGAGATTAAAATGTAGCTGGACAGTCAGAACCAATTACAAAGGTGTATGGGATCTACGTAATAGATAAGAAATTTCATCATAGCTTTTTTTTTTGCTCAGTTCCTCAAACTAGCTTTTTTTTTTTTTTTAATTTCGCATCTAGTGCTCAAACGTAACTGGAATCCTATTACGTCACTTAATTTTTTTTTGACTCTCCACAAGGAAATGGTTGGAGAAATCATTTGATTGATGATACTATCGATCACATTTTGTCCGATTGGATAATATTCGATATAATTGACAAACACCTGTGTGTAAGAGGACTTTGGGGCTTGTATATCTGCCTGTAACCTAAACACATGCCACACTGTATATATGTCTGTGACCTAAACACCTGTGACCCACTTATTCTCCAAGACTTTGGAAATACCATCTGACCCACTTCCTTATTCTCCCCCTTTGGAATGTCTCCCAACTACTCATAACTCATTGGGAGTAGTTGGAATGTCTCCCAACTACTCATTATTCTACTTTTGTACGATGATTCTTGTGGCCAACTCCTTGAGGAGTTCATAATTAGCTACAACTCACTATTTTAAATAAGCCGCAAAATTTCACTGCTCTTACTCCAGTTTCACTGGTGATTTAAATATTGACTTAAGACTTAACTCTCACGAATTCACATTTTGATCTGACTGGAGCGTCAAGCCTGACTGGTGTACAAGTGATCATCGTATGATCCCTTTCACAGTTTCATCCAAACCTGCGTTACTTTCTGACTCCTTGCCTCAGCAGCCGGAACTAGTAAGATTCTCTTTAAAAAACATAGACTGGCCTGCCTTTGATTCTTCGGGACTTCTCGGATACATCGCCTAAATCATTGACATCCCTTTCAATTCCAGAACTTGTTGACAAAATTCGATAATTAAAGCTTCTTATCGATCTTCAAGAAAAAGAGGATAACCTCTAGGACTTGCCCATGGTGGACCCAGGAGCTATCCCGATTACGAAAGAAAGTTCACAATGCACGTCGTTTTTATCAGAGACATCGAAATTAGCCTCAGGATGATGATATAAGAGTATTCTATCAACAGTATGCAGGTTTAAAAAAGGATTACGTTAAGGCTATTGCAACTCGGAAACGGGAAGCCTGGATGGCTTTGGTGCAATACTCTAGGAATGCTGATCCTTGGAACTTGCTATGTAAGCTTTCACGTAGGAAAATTTTTACTCCGAATATACATGGATCTGTTATGGCAGACTCGACTGAGACAATTAAATTGGGCAGATAGTGTGAATGCTATACTAGACAGTCTGTTTCCGGTGGATGACGTGGCCTCCGATTCTTTTGAGCATTCACGGACTCTCCAGTTACAGTACTGTCATCCAGAGTGAACCTTTTTAATCTGCTTG
The DNA here is from genome assembly GCF_048544385.1 of Mastigoproctus giganteus. Taxonomy (NCBI): domain Eukaryota; kingdom Metazoa; phylum Arthropoda; class Arachnida; order Uropygi; family Thelyphonidae; genus Mastigoproctus; species Mastigoproctus giganteus. The sequence continues at coordinate 141,140,442 of NC_143579.1, read as the reverse complement.
AATTTAACACAGCTGCCCAAAAATTGAATATTGTCAAATGTCCAGACATGGATCTTGTTGAAAGTACCTTTTATATTAAGACTCCTGAAACTAAGACCTGAAATACTTCTGTTTTTGTTTAACGAATGCCTTCGGAAGGGAACTTTTCCAAAGGCTTGGAAAATCGCACTGGTCAAAACCATCATTTCATACGAAGTCTTACAGACCAATAGTGCTCTTGGCAAACTTGGAAAAATTACTGGAGCGTCTCATGGCTATCCGTCTACATAACCTATTACAACTGCAGGATTTAATATCTCCAAACCAATATGGTTTCTCTCCTGGCAGGTCCTCCGAGGATGCTTTGGTAGACCTGGTTGTTCATCTGGAAAACTCAACTTATAAATTTGAGTTATAAACTTATGTTTTAGCTATATATATAGACTTCGAGGGTGCTTTCGATTCCCTTTGGTGGGAAAATGCCCTCGAATGTCTTCGTATTGCCAAGTTTCCTTTATAAGTATACTTCCTTTTCCAGAGCTATTTTGACAACAAAGTAATAACCGTAAAATTTAAGTTTAAAATCTAAGTTTAAGTTTTTAGGCAAGTCTCGCGAGGGTGTCCCCAGGGATCTATCTTGGGACCACTTGTCTGGAACATGGTCCTGCAGCAGTGGATTTCTAGAACCTTTGAAAATGTTAAGATTATAGCTTACGCCGACGATCTGACTATCCTCGTCAGCGGCAATACTCGATCTGAGTTGGAATCTGTTGCCAGTAGTACACTTCAGGACCTATATGAATGGACTCTTCTTAACAAGCTAAAGATTAGCCCTCAGAAGTCAAGTCAAAGATAATGGTATTCGGAGCAAATTTAAATACCTTTCGCCCTCTTCAAGTTAAAATCAATAATGTTCGTCTTCCTTTTGTCACAGAAACTAAAATCCTTGGAGTAACAATAGACCAAAAGCTAAATTTTATGACACATGTTACTAACTTGACATTTAAAATCAAGAACTTTGCTAGAGCGTTAACAAGAATTTCAAGAGCTGAGAGGGGGCTCTCGAGAAGGACTTTAAAAATTTATTATAGTACAGTATTTATCCCAATGGCCATCTACGCCGCCGGCGCCTGGTTTCACAGAGCATTAATTGTTAGAATTAGAAACAAGTTAAATTTTTCGCAGAGAACAATTTTATTATCCATAGTTAGACCATGTCGTACAGTTTCGACCCCTATCTTACAAGTGTTAGCTGGCGTTTTGCCCTTAGACCTACATTTCATCTTTAAAGGATTGTCTTACAGGTTTAAGAAGCAAATCCCGACAGAGTTTATGGGAATCACTATTGACTGTCAGCAGGATATCAAGCGTGAAAAAAAGAGAACCTGGAATGAATTGTTGAATGAGTGGCAGACCCGCTGGGACACAACCTCTTTGGGATTGGTGACAAGATGCTTCTTCCCGGAAGTGACTTATCTTCACGATAAAAAAAGTACAGTCATGGCTTTCCGTCGATCTATACACGTCTTACTTGACCACAGGATACAGATCACTAAATCAGAGACTCTTCAGATTCAAGTTGGCTACCACAGATTTATGTCTTTATGGTGAGACAGAGAGCTGGGATCATGTACTGTATTCATGTACTAACTACGAGGATCAGAGAAAAACTCTCACAATTATTGTGTTCTACAGCCTGGCCACGAAACTTTGCTTATCCAGAATGCTGAGATTTTTTTAGGCATTTCAAACTTTTGCTAGACAAGTTTTTGAGAAAAGATGGCAGCTGTTATTTACAGTTTCTTCTTCTTCTGGATCATTTGGGATCGGGATCACTACCTCATAATTGTTCTCATGGTCTTGAAATGGACCTCATTTGATACTGATTGTAACTTCATTTGTCTTAATTTTGTATATAATGTATAACTGAACAAAAAAAGAAAAAAAATTGTTTTTCTCCCCCTCTGGAGTGGGCCCCCAGAGGGATCTGGCCCAACTTTTGACTACATCAGGCGGATCAGCATCTCGAATTGGGACAGTACGAGCACTATTGGAACTGGCCCACCTTCCCGTGGTGTGGACGAATACCCAGTCCAGGTGACTGATGCTTCTGGGTAGCCAAGAGAACAGAACAGAACACACACAGACCTACGTCACCTCATATCTGGCCCATTTGTAGTGATGCTGTTCTTCACAGAGATACGTGGCGGAGTTGAACTGACGTTCTAGGACTAATTAAACTAATTCTTAAACCTTCAAACACCCCAAGTGACAAGTCCTTCCGTTCTATTGCTCTGTTATCGCATTTGGCCAAAACACTTGAAAGATTGATTGCTATAAGATTCACTTCTCTTTTCACTAACACCTCTCTTGTATCAGATGATCAATATGGTTTCCGAACTGGACGAGGAACTGAAGAAGCAGTCGTTGAATTTCTTTCTCGAGTTAACTCTGCAAGCTCTAAATACGTTCTTGCTATTTTTGTTGATTTCTCTGCGACGTTTGATCTGTTATGGTGGTCTAGTTTGTTTGCTCGCTTACGTGCTGCCGACTGTCTTCTTCCTCTTTATAACCTTCTAAGAAGTTATTTTGAAAATCGTACAGTTTCTGTTATTTCTGGATCTCATTTAGGGCTCTGTTTTTGGACCACTGGTCTGGAACATCGTTCTTGACGAATGGCTCCTTAAAACTATTCCCCATACCTCCAAATTGGCTTATGCAGACAATCTCACCCTGCTGATCCAGGGAAATTTTGCCTCTCTTGAAAGTACTGCCAATTTAGTCATGTCAGATCTCTCTCAATGGTCCACCATATCCATACCCTTCACGAAAACTAAAATGATGCTGGTTAAGGGTTCGCTTAATATTTCACGGCCACCTGTTGTAAAACTTCAAAACAAATCACTTTCCATTGTTTCTTCTCTAAAATTTCTTGGTCTGATCACTAATAGTAAACTTAAGTTTACTAAACACTTGGAAGATCTCTCAGAGAAAGTTCAAAAACTTACCTTCTCACTTCCGCGTCTCTCTAAACAATCTTGGGGTCTTAATTCTCTCTCTCTACGTTATATTACAAAGCCGTGTTTCTACCAATTTGTTCCTATGGCGCGACCGCCTGGTTCTGGCATATTAAGGTTTCAGTCCAGACTAAACTTCATAGCATTCAACGTAAAATGCTTTTAGCAATGTGCAGTGTCTGTAGAACTGTGTCTACTCCTGCTTTGCAGGTCCTTAACGGTTGTCTGCCCTTCGATCTCTTTCTTCTCTACCAAGGCCTGAGCTTCTACGTTGGGCATGCTGTCCTTGGTATTACTATCGATGTCACTGTGGATCCTAAGGCAGAGAAAAGACGCTGTTGGAATATTTTGATGTAGAGTTGGCAAGACAGATGGTCCGCTACCTCAAGGGTCTTTTTACTTTAAAGTTCATTCCTAATGTCACCTTTGCCACGTTAGAGTCCACTCAGAAATACTCTCTGGTCATGGCTCCCTTAATGCCAAACTTGCAACTTTCAACCTTACTGAATCACCACTCTGTTCTTGTGGCGCCGCAGAAGACTGGGAACATATTTTATACCACTGCCATCAATACCTAGATCTTCGACAGAACCTTCTTCCCTCCACTAGTATCTAAAAAAAAAACTATTATATTTAGGCCACCCGAATAATTAAATTCATCTGCCGTGCTGTGTCTTATGTCTGTTAATTGCAGGTGTTCTATGGTCGATTTGTCTGTTTTCTGGACGAAAAATCCCAGTTTCTGGGGGGAAAAACCTTGCTACCTTCGCCTGAGACCGACTAACTTAGCCACAGAGTGAAAAAAGCTCTTAAAGTTCCTCGCGTCATCGACGGGACTCGAATCCAGACCTTTTACCACTGTGCTACCGCGCTTACTCCACTAGTATCACTGTCCCCGGAAATGAGCCGGACTTCCTGAGCACCACAAAAAACTTCCAGTCCCTGCAAGAATTTGCTTGTCATGCTTTTGATCGCCGGAGATGCCTTCTCACTCAACTACGGCATACATCCTAGCGTTCCTAGTTGTGTGTGTATGTATGTATACAGGGTGTTTCAGTTAAACGTTTCAGAACTTCTAAGAGGGGTAGGGTACATCCTGACAACTCGAAATCATATAGCAATGTGGGGTCGGAAATGCTTTCCTGAAGCGGTGTTGTACACAGAAGTCGTCGTGCGACGTCGTGCAGCACAGATTCGATTTTCGGTCAATGAATGGGCCGGTATTATGGGAGATCACCTCATCGGACCTATCTACTTGATCTTTCTGCAGCAAGTATTGCCACAACTTTTGAGAGATGAACAGATTTCTGCATCGACGCAACAGACAATGTGGTTCCAACACGATGGAGCCCCTGCCCATTATAGCGGAGATGTTCGTAACTACCTGGATGTCACATTTGGTCAACAGTGGATCGGACGTGGTGGTCCCGTGCGTTGGCCTGCTCGGTCACCCGACCTATCATGTCTTGATTTTTATTTCTGGGGTCATATGAAATCGCTAGTTTATGACACCCCTGTTGACAATGCTGAGGAGCTGGTTGCAAGAATCGCAGTAGCTGCCGAAGAAATTCGAAATTTGCCTGGAGTATTCCAGAATGTTCGGATGTCCATGCGTCGGAGATGTGAGGCGTGCATTGTAGCCCGTGGAAGAAACTTCGAACACTTACTTTAATCCATGTACCTTTTGCTTCTTTTCATGTATTATTAAAACGATTTCTCACTTACGGTCTCTCTTCTTTATGGTGCTTCTGTGTACAACACCGCTTCAGGAAAGCATTTCCGACCCCACATTGCTATATGATTTCGAGTTGTCAGGATGTACCCTACCCCTCTTAGAAGTTCTGAAACGTGTAACTGAAACACCCTGTATATATATGGGGGTCCGGAAAATTGATCGCCAGCAATTTACCGCCGCGTCAGTTTATCGCGTTTTACCGTCTAGAAGCAAGGAGATGTGTTTGGTCAAATCATAAAAAGTTATTTTTTATTTAAGTGTCTGCCTTAAGCTATGATTAGCATATTTTTGGAATTCTATGAACTGTTAGGGAATGCTTGCAGAACAGTAAACTCTTCTGCAAGCATTCATCATCGCCGTCTCAAAATCTATAGTTATTGATTGCGGGGACATAGTCGGTTCCAGTACTTTCAGCTGCTGTAGTATGGAAATATATAATTTAATAAGTAGATTATGTATTTCAATAGTTACATATATCACAAAAATAGTCAAAAAATCCATTATTTGAACAATATAACAATTGGTTAATTTTAAACTAAACTAATTATAACATTAGGTATGTCATAGTACACTGTAAAAATTCAAAATGAATGTTTATGCAATCTTCAGAATCAGTTACGTTGGGATAATTAATTACTACGAAACTGTAATATTTACAACACAGTAGGTAAATTATTAATAAGAAATATTATGCGCTATACCTCTTAGATAATCAACAATATCACCCTTTCATCGTATGCATTAACAAGCCTTTTAATTCGTTCATCACAATCGCGATACAGTACTTCTCTCGTTTTTTGTTGCCCGGATCACTTCCACTTAAATGTTGTTCAATGCGCATTTCGTTAATACTTTGTTCTTTTTTAATGCCATCGATAAATTTCCAAATGTTGGGATGATAAGCAGCGGCTTGTTCCTCAAATCTTCTATGCCGCCCTTCAACAGAATTATTCGTTCTTGGTAATCCTTCAAGAACAAGCTGGTTTACGTTCCACATTTCATGGGAATACTTTGGTGGTCGACGAAGATGTCGTCTGGTTGGCGTCCAATCCACGTATCCTCAAAATAATCAACAACTTCTTGCGATTCTGGAGGAAAAACACCATTTTCACACAAATGTTCAAAAACGACTGTCACAATTGGAGTGGGCACAAATGCAATTGCTGCCAAAATTCGCATATTTAAAGCAAAATTAGCATCAGTTTCATAACGTTGTTTCAATCCATTATTCTGAATGGAACGAAAAATACATTGTGAAAAGTGAAAAAAACAACCCCGTTGCGAAGCGTCAGGATATACTCTTCTGCAAGCATTCATCATCGCCGTCTCAAAATCTATAGTTATTGATTGCGGGGACATAGCCAGTTCCAGTACTTTCAGCTGCTGTAGTAGATACATACGTTTCCTCAGACTTGTTAGGCAATAATGCATAAACTAATGGAAGCGATATTTTGTCCTCGAATCCATGTATCATATACAGCTGATAAAAAAGTAAGGGAACAGTTTTGAAAGTCCCATCGGCATACCAGTGTTCACTTCGCGCTAACAACTGCAAATTTCTTTTCGTACTGAAAATGAACATACGATTGTCCTCGGGTCCAGAATCGAATTGTAGAAACAATTCTCCATTGCATGATGTTTTATATTCTTCTGTAAAAACTGTCTCTACGATGCATTGGAAGAACTGGGCCATCAAAATTTCTGATCGTTCGTTTCATTGTATCTACACTTGAAAGTTTCGGGGCTGCTGCTTGGCTACGGATTCTCGAAACATTTGAAATAATACTATGAGTCGTCTTATTTGTTGTTTCTGCATAAGTTCGAATGGTATCAAGAAGTTGTGCTGCCTCAACTCCTGCTGCGTCTCCACAATGATTGTGCTCCCTCCATGTTTTAACGATGGTGTTATTTACCGTAGTAACTCGAGCGGCACATTTGGCTTTTTGGTAATTTTGACACTTCCAATGAATTTTTGTTTCATTTTGCCTGTCTTTATGAAACAAATGCCCACGCTACTGTACTGAGGTAATCCTTCCCCATGTGCGTCTGTTCCGAGGTGGCATTGGTCCCGAGTTTGTGTTCATGGATGATAACGCCACACTCCCATCGCACTGCAGCTGTTGATATGCTTTTGGAAAGTGCGGACATTGTTTGTATGGATTGGCTTGCCCGTTCCACCGATCTAAATCCCATCGAACACATATGGGACCTCTCGAGAGACGCCTAGCGGCACGTCCACACCCACCAGAAAATATTCACAAGCTGAAGATGGCGCTGACAGAGGAATGGACGATGTTACGGCAAGAACTTATCAACAACATTGTTCTAAGTATGGACCGGCGGTGCAAAGCCTGCATCGACATTAGGGGTGGCCATATCTCCTACTGAGGACCACCTCTTCCCTTTGTTCCATCTTTGGCAGTGATGCATCTATATCATGGCAGCCAGTGCTATGTTGCCATGTTTGAATAAAGTCCCTCTGTACCGTTTTGTTTCCGTTGTTGTGTCGATGTTGTTTCCTTCATTATTTCTGTATCTCACGAGGTTCCTTTGGCATGCTTTTCCTATAACCAGGTCACTCCTATGAGAAGCTACAGGTGAAAACCTGACTGGTCCTTACATTTTGCACACCAGTGTATAAATAGATGCAAGGGTTAATGATATGCCCATTACGGCAAGAACTTATCAACTTTTAAGGGGGTTTGTAGTTGATGGTATGGTATTTTTGACAAGTATAGCCACCCCTCCACGAGCAGTAATGCCAGAATCCCTGTATCGCCTAAAGATAGTGTAATTTTTGAATTTCAGAGAAACTTGTGATGATAAAAATGTTTCTTGTAAGCATATACCTACCGGTTTAGTTTGAATAAGTAAATCACTCAGGTCATCTATATTACTGCGTAATCCTGTACAGTTCCATTGCAGGAACTTGTTCATTGCTTAGGATTAATTGAGGAAGATGGTTTTTCTGAGAAGGTTTCTGCCTGCTTAGTTTCGATTTTTCGTTTCTGGGAAAGATTGGGCGTCCTGTGTCCATAATATCATTAGCATGTAACTCTAGTACTGTGTCGTCATCTTCTGACAGAGTCTTAATTTCCGTGTTGCTACTGCATGGTTTTACTTTCTTCTGATTTTCAATAATAGCTGATTTTGTTGTTTCTGGAAAGGTAGAGATAGCATAAGTTGGGATACTGATTGGCGTGTTGCTGGTTTCATTGATTGTAAGTTTCTTTTTGCATGTTTGCACAGTTTTGGCCCAGGTGGAAAAGGAAATATTCCGTTCTGTAGAGACATCTGATTTAGTTGCAGCTGAGCGGATGTTTCTGGTGACCGATGCGTATGATCGGCTAGGCATGGTTAGCAATATTTGCTTTCTTGTTTCAGGGTATGTGACCTTATGCTCCACTTTATATTTTTGGATTTTCTTTCCTGTTTTCCAAAGGTCACACGCCTTAGAAAATGCAGGATGGCTTCCTTTACAGTTTGGGCAAGCAGGAGTAGAAGCTGTACAGTCTCCTCTGGAAGGCTCCTTTGAGCCACATATAGGACACACAGCATCGCCTCGGCATGCTGTCTGGGAATGGCCGTACTTCTGGCACTTAAAGCAGCGAATGGGATTCGGGATGTAAGGCTGGATCTTGCAGTTTAAGTAACATGCTTTAACAGAAGATGGAAAAGTAGGAGTACCGAATGTCAAAATGATGGACCTGGTTGGCAGGGGCGTATTCAGGGGGGGCGGGGGGATATTCCCTCCCTTAACCAAAATTTCGAAATTTTTGGAACGCAGGAGGCGTTTCGCTTTTTCTCTGTTTTCTCAAGGGGTTTTCAGTGTACGAAGGATTGAAAGACAATCTCCAGAAAAACCAATGATTTTGTTCAGTGGCATAACTGTTCCAATGCAGCTGCATTTAGGCCCGATCTTGAAAGAGGACCCTTAAATTTGGAAGAAATTCATTTCTCAAGACAATTAACGAATTTCATTAATAAACGAGAATTTGTTTTTAAATTAAATGTAACACATTCTTATCAGCACAGTGACTTGGCCGGCCATTCGAGTATTGCTTTGGCTGTGCCACGCTTATAGAAATAGTAGTAAATAAAAGATAGTCGTGAAATATTCAGCAAAACTAGTGCCAAATATACATATACACAGTGTGTACATCACATCTGATTTTATTCTAGTGTTGAATTTATTTCAACACTAGAATAAAATATGTGTGGGTACACTGTTGTCGCTGGGCAATATGTTTTATTTTACAATACACGAATTTGTCATATAGTCTAGCTATGGCCAGTGTTATCGTTTAGTGCCTTAGATTTGGCTCTTTTTTTTTTTTCTTTCTTTTTTTGTTTATCTGAAACGAAAAACTACAAGGAGTATGAATGAGTTATTACTATGCTAACCAGAGACACATCTAAATTGCCTATCCTTTGACCGCAGTGGGAGGAATCCTTCGTGTAATTAGCGTTTATCTTGTGGTGTTCAGAGAGCGAATTAAACAATGATAAGGAAGAATAATACGTCTACTTCAGTCACCCTAAAATCAGCACTTGCACCACCTTGCACTATTCTGCCGACACCCATGGTCATAGGCTTGAACCCGTCACTCAAGGTACGTGCACTTATGCCCCCTCGTGCTTGATCACTCAACTTCGACGGCCTTCAGGTAAGCATATTTATAATTCCAGTTTTCATAAGTTTACATTCACAAGTTATGAATGGGCCATGACTTCTCAAACAATTTGAGAAAACGGTTTGTAATTTTATTACTCTGATGTCAGTAATTTTTTTTTTAATTGTAAATTCGTTACTGTATCACTTACAGATCACATAAAAATATGATAATAATAATAATATGAATTTCCACCATCACTCAGAACTCTTCAACTTCCTTTCTTTGAAATTCGACGGTCTAATTTTTCTAATACGACGGAGGGTCGCTTTATGCTGGTTCACTTTTCGAATTACTGTAGTAAACTGCCCAGAACAAAGATACAGCAATTTAAATCGTTTCTGCATGAAAAAACTGTTCTGAATAGGTTTAACAGAGTGCCGACGAAAACTTGCCCTTTTTCGTTTGTGATGATTCAATTACTTTGAGTAGGTAACTAATTTTTTTTTCGCTTATGAATTTTCGTATTAAATTATAGTGTGTAATTTTGCCCCTTTTTGAAAATGAGCAAAAAAATATAGTCAACACTTTCGTGATCAGTGGCGCAAAGATGTTAAATCCAAGAACTGGCTCTGCAAATTAGATGATTATTTAAAATGTTTTTGTAAATATTGTAAATGCACGCTGACAGCCGAATTAAGTAATATTGAAAGGCATAGTAATGCAAATGAATCACAAGAAAACTGAAGAGACTAGTTTTCAGCATCAGAGTATTGCCGTTCAAGAAAATTGGCGATACAAAACGTGCAACGGCAGAAAGCAGCACAGCATTTTTTCATGGGGGTGGAGGTTTTGTGGGGTTGTCTTTAAGAAAAAGATTGCAAAATTTCTTTGTATTTTTTTTAAAGCTGATGGTCACTCAAACCATGGGCGCCGGCAGCAAAGTGCACCATCTTGCACTATGGACATTCGAAGTCCAAAGGTTGTGCGAGTGGATATCGAATTAATACACAATTTTTAATTTTTCATTAATTTATTGAAACATTAAAACAATACAAGTCATTTCTCCCACCAATCACGAAACGTTGACTCAGCTGTACTGTACATGTAAATCAGTCAAACTTGATTTAATTAAAATATCGCATTTTTTTTCCCCAAAATTTGGTGAACAAAAATTTATTCCCCACATGCACCACCTTGCAAAATATCTTGCCTGCACCCATGACTCCAATGCCATCCAACACGACAGTGTGACGGAGGGAAATCGGAATGGAAAGAGACAGCGGTGGTTAAAATATCTTACTTTGTCAAATCTTACAAAAACATATGACCATGGGAACATATTGCTAGGGCCCCTGAAGCTTAAGCTTCATTAGCTTCACTGTAAATCTGCCTCTGCACGTACTTCTATTATTTCCTTTTATAATTTTCATATATACACATGTGTATTTCTTAAACTTGTTTGTTCCGTGTGTTCTATTGCCAAATGTTCGGAAATAATATATTGTCATTTTTTGTGATTAATGCGTATTATTATTCACATGCTTTCCTAATATTCAAATAAAGATAATAATCAATAAAACATGTGCGTGTATAAGTGTTCCTCAGTCTATTTAAAAAAAAAAAAAACATTCAAACACCTGGTCGCCATGCCCCCCTCCCCCTTACAATGATACCTGGATACGCCACTGCAGTGGTTGGTATTAGATTGCCATCTTTCTTGGTCATTATTCTCCCTGCATGAGTTACTTTTTGTTCACAGAGCTCTTGTACTATTTCTTCTTCTGTGGCAGTTAGTAAGTCCCATTCACGGATAACTCCTTTAGAGGATGTTCAGAGTATTATGGGCGTAACCGACCCTGGAATATTGTGAAACATTGCTAATTTTAATAATTTTTCTGAATGACTTAGCTTCAATTAAGTCTCCAGATTGGAAACGGTTGACCATTTTAGGAGATCCAACAACCTATTCTAAACATTTCTGTATTATAAATGGCGATAGCTTGCCTACAGGTTGTGTGGATAGTGAATGCATTATGAAAAATCCTGGCATGTCTGTCGTTGGCTTTTCCGTTCGGAGTCTGTTCGAACGATTTGAGTCATGCTCTGAAACATTGTTATCAAACGGTGGATATGCATCGCAATCCATCGCTGCTTCCTTTAGCCTTGGAAGAGGGAATTCCTTCTCCCAGGTTATCGGGCCCGCCACGTGGAGGCAGGAGCGGTGCCAACCAGTGACCAAGCGATCAGCACAAGAGGAGAACAGTACGTTGCAAGTGTGGTTAGCAGTGACGTTGCTAGCGGTGAAGGAGTGACGTTGCTCAGCGAGGGAAGCAGTAACATTGAGAGCGGTCAGTAGTGACGATGGAGGGTTTATTAAAGCACTAGTACTCGCCCTAGGAAAAACGCTAGAAAATAGAACTAGAAAGATTGCTTGGCACGCGGAGTCCTGATTCACTGGCCCACTCTTTTTATTTGTACAATTGTTTATTATACTGTACTCTGTATCTTTGTAGAGCGCGCAACAAGGAAACAGTCAGAAAATTTCTCCTCTACTACTTTAGTTCTATCATCAGTTATGGTATTGAAGTTTGGTCGGCTGCTCCTATGTCCAGTCTGAAGACGCTCTGGGGGTCTGGAATTCTGGGTCCTAAAGTGGGCCAACAATTGGGCTTATCTACCCTATACAACATCAAAATCACAGCTGTGCATAAATCTGAGATACACCCCGGCCCAACACCTGGCATATGCAAGGAAGCTCACAGTGGCGCTTAATCTGTGCTCCGCTGCTCTCGACTTCGTTAATATCTGGGAAATCGTAGGATGGAAAATCCCTGGTAGAGCCCTCAGAAACCGTCCAGTGCTCTGTTCTAACCTGCAGAAGCTCTCGACCTTGAAGCGGCACTTTGCGAATAGCATCATCGGCGCGCTGAACTCCGCAAACATTGATTTGGATGTGTGGTCCAGAGATTCTGTCTACAGAGAAGAAAAACGCAAATCCATAGTGAAGTGCAGTCAGCATTCTTGCAATTGTCAGCGGAACTAGTCAACTCCCAGTGAAAGTCTCCATACTGCCCCAATGTGTTGCAGCTTGTATATAACAACTATAAAATCTATGTATTATAATGCAATATAAGCTCTGTATAATCAATCTGTTATAATAACTATAAAATCCATTGATTGCAATATTAGCTGTGTATATTGCACTGTCTGTGTATTCTATGTATTTGTTGTGTACCCACGTAGTTTATGTACTAAATGTAATGAGTACAACAGCATTTTCTACAGCAGAACGTGACATGTCAACTGGAATAGCCAGCACATGACGTTTAGTGCTATCCTTCAGATTTGCCAGAGTTTGCGTCCTTCCCGATACACCTGGTTCTTCAAAAAACCCCACAACCAGAAGTCACATGGGGTAAGGTCCGGTGATCGGGGTGGCCAAGATGTCTGGAAACAACGGCTGATGACCAGTTCGTCCGTAAAGTGTTGCCTTAGCAATCTTGCACCATCTTGCATGAATACGGTATTCTGAAGGAACCAACATTGTTGCAGCTCTGGTATTGCGAAATTTGCCAACATTTCATAATATTGCTGTCCAGTGACGGAACAGGTGCGGCGTCCAGTCGGTGTTACCTGTTCAAAAAAATATGGCCCGATCATGAATGTGGCCGTAAATCCACACCACACTGTCACTTTTGGAGAATACAACGGGACCTCTTGGATAACTCAAGGGTTTTCTGTTGCCCAAATGCGACAGTTGTGCGTATTCACTTGTCCATTTAGGCAGAAGTGGGCTTCATCACTCGAAAGGATGTTCATGGCCAAGTGATATCCACTGTCATTCGCGCCAGAAACTGAAGTGCGAATGTGAAACGAATATCTGCATCACCATGCTTTAGCTGCTTTAGAGTACAAGATGCACATGCTGTAGCATGTGCATCTTGTAAGGATAGTACCGCAACACCTGACGCATTACTAGCCTTACAGTGGAATCCGGCATGTCCACTTCACGAGAAACAGCTGGCACACTTGCGCTACCACATGGAGACTGACTTGATAAATGCACGCCAGCCATAGCTACATCTTCAACACAAGAGGAGTCCACTCGTTTTCGACTTCTACCTGGTTGAACACAAAAGTCCTGTCACTTCAAATTTCCAATCATGCCTTATGCGCTTCTGACGCCGGAATTCTCTGATAGCCGCAGCTGCATTGTTGCTGTTCTGATAGGTACAGCTTCACTAATAGCGCCTTTACCTGCAACGTTGTTGGCATTGCTGCTGTAGTGCAGGCAAACATCTACTGTATGATTTTGAAGAGACTGATTTGCTTTTATACAGTACAGTAGATCTGGGTAGTGGCGCTGCGGCAATATCTTACGATTATGCAAATAACTTACGTTATTTGCATAATCGTAACTAAGATAGTTACGCGCCATAGTGTGATACAGCGCCATACAGTGACAAATTTTGTAACTAATTTTTTTTTTCCAATAAATAGCGAGCGCATTGTACCTGTTGTCCAAATTTCTCTTCAGTACGAGCCTTAGAACTCGCTCCAACGCCCTCTACACAGGGATACTTATCAAGTTTTAGTTCTCAAACTCACCGGTAGATAGTGATAAATTGGTTTAAAGAGCGCATGTCTCGATTTCAGGTTGTGGAGCAACATTCGATGTGTAACAGTGAGCCAGAGGTTACAATTCATTTTTGTTCCATTTCTGTCAAGTTTGTTGCTAAAATGCAGGTATCTAATAGTGATTTAGACAGTATTAACAACCGTAAACGGGTGTTGAACATCGCGGAGTGGAAAGACAAAAAGCGTAAATGTTTGAAAGACTGGTAAAAGTTACGTGAATCGGCGAACGGGAAAAGTTGTTCCGGATAAAAAGCCACCGTCCAGTCCTCGAGGTTGTTTAGCAAAGTGCAAGAAGTCAGGGTGCAGTGACCTCACCCTTCCATGGGTCCTTGATTTATTCCGACAGTTTCACGAGGTAATTTACAATGAACAAACCCTTTTGCTGCTCAAGTTAATTGCCTTACGAGAGCCAAAAAGAAGATGTCCAAATAAAACAGATTCGACTTCAACACGATTGGCTGGTTTTGATTATAGTCTCAATGGGAAACCTGTTTGCCAGAAGACATTGTGCAACGCATTTACTATCTCCCTGAGACGAGTACAGATATTACAACAAAAAATGAAAGACAGGGAGGTCGCACCGAAAGATAAAAGGGGATTGCATTTCAGCCGTCCACACGCTGTTGATGCAGCTATAAACTCGAATATCAGAGAGCATATTGCTTCTTTCCCGACTGAAGTTAGTCACTACAGTAGAAATGTTTCGTCGAAACTTTTTTTGAGCCCTGACTTAAACTTAACTAAAATGTATCGCCTATTTCAAGAAAAGTACCCTGACAGCCTGCAAATTCCACAAAGTACAGAAACATTTTCAAAAGAGTTCAATTTGCGATTTGGTGCACCGTGGTCAGATACTTGCAAACAGTGCCCGCCTGATCCTAGCTCACAACGAAGAAGAGCGGAATGAGATTGAACAAGAAAGTCTTATTCATCACATGAAGGCTGACCAAGCATATGCCAATGACCCTTGCCAATGATTCAAAAAATGTGAATTTCGTCACACTTTGCGTTGACTTACAACAGGTTTTATTTACTATCAGTGCCAATATTCGACATACAACTTGTGCATCCACAATATGACAGAAAATCAGATAACATGCTCTTATGGCATGAAAGCTTAGCCAAGCGTGGACCTAAAGAAATTGAATCGTGCATATTAAAATATGTGACCTCATCATACGAGACTCTACCCATTGGCCAAGAAAGAAAACTGATTGTGTGGTCTGACCGCTGCACGGGTCAGAATAACAACTGGAACATCATTAAGTTGTACCGGTACTTGATATCATTACGTTACTTCACTGAGATACATCAAAAATTTTTAATCACGGGACACAGTTTTTTGCCCTGTGACAGGGACTTTGCACTTATTGTGCATGCTAAAAAAAAGGCCAAACCTCTTGTCCCTTCAGACTGGAAGTCAGTCATTGCGAATGCCAAGATAAACAGGCCTTTCATGATCACTGAAATGAGCCAGGCCGACTTCAAAGATCTCAACTATATTGCCCCCAGAAAAATCAAGATAGAAATGAAGATCACTTAGTACGTGTGGTTGAAGATGACTGCAGATGACCCAGTTACTCTCAACTTAAGAGAGACACAACACAACACGTTGAGGCCATGGCACCATGACCCTGTTTTCCCAGCGAAACCGAAGGTGATTAAGTACCGTGAACTACCACTATTATACTCAGCCCCTCTTCCAATCTCAAAAGCGAAAAAGAAAGATCTTATGGACATGACAAAATACCTAATGGACCCTACACACCGCGAGTTTTATGAAAATATTCCAAGTGCATGAGAATGTCCGATTTTAATGTTTGGATCTGATGTGTGTGCTATTTCTGATTTTGAATTTTAATTTTTTAAATTTCATTTCACTTAATTCGATGCTTTTTTATCGAATTCTAATGTAAGTGTTCAATGTAATTGTGGACAATATTAAACTTTCCTCTGTGTTTTTATTAAAAATTTCAAAAAAAAAAATTCTATTTCTTTTTTTTTTTCCTTTGTTGGAAAACGTTTATTACAATGGAACAACGTTGGATGTGAGATTTCCTTGACAACTATATAGCTTTTATTGCGTTCCCATTAAATTGGCTCCCCTGTAAAATTTGCAATTTGTAACATCCAACGTTGTTCCAGCCACCAAATATAATTAGTATTAATAATAAATTTCATAGCAACTCGTTATGAAGGTATTCACAATACGAGATAAAAAACAATATTCACAAAATAAAACGATGCCGTTTAAAGCTATTTAGACTTTTCTGCGTACTAATATTTGTTGCTTTTGCACAAACTTGCTATTAATAATTAATTAATATAATATTGTTATTAATAGTTAAAAGTATTGATATTAAGGGTATTAAATTACTTGATTCATTTAAAGGATTTGGGACACCGTACAGTGTCCTGAGCTGGATATCCTTATTCTTCCCTTCTTGGTGATTCCCTTATATTTCTCTCTCTCTCTCTACTGCATTATATAATATATAGTATATTATATATAATACGGTATTATATAATATTATATAATACTGTATAACATACTATACAGTATATAATATAATCACCACCACCACTTCTTGTATGTATTACAGTGTTATTAATATAGATTATATTATAATATAATATAATCTATATAATATCGGTGTAAAAACACCATAGACAACTCTTAAAGAAGAAGAAAAAAAAAAACACTATGACAGTAGTATAAAGGGTATCATTTCAACTGAATCTCACATTGTGCTCGTCCTTCACAACGAGTTTCCATGAATTGCACAACCTTGGATAAGTATAACGCTTCACTAATAGAGAAGACGATTGTCACTTATTCTCAGTGGGCACTACCACCCAGACGGCACCGTTTCAAGACTTGTTGGCTTTTCATCGGTCGGTGGTGGGCATCGGAAGGATGAGCACAATATGAGATACAGTTGAAATGATGCCCTTTACATAACTGACGTAGTTTTTTCCTTTAGGAGTTGTCACTGTTTGTTTGTTTGTTATTTAGGAGCATTAGCAACTAAGGCCATATTGCTCCGGGAATATGCGGTGGTCATTCCCTGACCTTTCCGCATCCTCCGTATTTGGTGGTGACGGGCTCGAACCCCGGTCTAATCAAGAAGCGTATGCTACGCACTGCTGCTGCTCCTTCCCACCTGGCTACGGAGGCGCCGAGTTGTCACTGACATTACGAGATATAGATAATTATAACTCTTAAAAATATTATGCCTAGCATTTAGTCTTACTCATATAATCTAACTGTATTATATATAATACATTTCAGTAGTACTATATTAAATATAATACTGTATTGTTGTATTACAGTGTTATTAAATATAATAATACTGTATTATGTATAATATTATATATAATAGTAGTACTGTTATATATGTCGAATATAGTATGTATAATATATTATATATAATATTATATAATATTAAGTATTTTGGCCTCGTTAAATAAAAAAGTATGTTTTTCGTTAATGGCATGAAAGGCTAATTCTGACGCTGCTGAACGAGAAGCACGAACTGAGGCTTCGTGTTGATTTACACGAATATTAAGAGAAAACCGCGTCGAACCTTGGTAAGACGAGTCGCAATCACCGCAAGAAATGTTGTATACCAGATCATTAATTTGTGTTGCAAACGCGGAATGCCATTAACGAAAAACATACGTTTTTATTTAACGAGGCCAAAATACTTAACGTTCAACGTAATTATACGCGACTATTAATTGCAGAAACCGTTGAAATTAAATTACACGAGAATTCTGTTAATGTTCGGCGGCCATATTTGATCTCCGATGCGTGGACCTTTACGCGCATGCGCGAAAATAATCACTATTTAAGTTGCAGTTTAACCCGATTCGGTAATTTTCATTCCTGTGATCACGACATACGGTCGAAAAGCGTTGTCAGCTTCAGGAAGGAAAATCGTTTTGAATATTTTCGTTAGATTCTTTTAATTGCGTTAATTTGATTTTTAATTGTTTTAAATTGAATTTGAATTGTGTTAAATTGATTATTTATATTTTACTTTAATGTACCGGTAAGTTGTCGATTTTTTTCATTTTTTCCGTTTTAATTTCTGGAGGGTATCGTACGGAAGTGTTCTACGTACTATATTGAGGTAAACTCCTCTTATTATTTTACTAATAAGTAACTTTTATATATATATATATATATATATATATATATATATATATATATATATATATATATATATAGCACTGTATCGGTTATATATATATATATATATAGTACTGTATCGGTTATATATATATAGTACTGTATCGGTTATATATATATAGTACTGTATCGGTTTAATACAGTACTATGCTAAATTTAATATATAGTATCGGTGTAAATACACCATAGATATGTTAACCCATAAATTTGAACTACGTAAGTAGCGTAGAAGGCATCGTTTTAATTGTTGCCTTCACAACGTGATAGCGGTATTGTACTACTTCAAATAAATAGCAGTAGTCTTCTATAGTAGAGAAGACTGTTATTTCTACTATTTGTCTACTGTTATTTATTTGAAGTAGTGCAATCTCTAGTAGAGAAAACTATCGCTATGGGTTAACTATGGTGTATTTTCACCGATACTATATAGTTACCAAAACCCATAAGAATTGTATATATAGTATCGGTGTAAATACACCAAAAACAATATATAGTACTGCTATATATTGTTTTTTTTTTTGATAGTTGTTGGCGCATAGGTTTCTGTGGCCATAATGCACCTCCCAAAGTTTTTGCGGTACTTTAATCCAAGCCCGAGGCGGGAATCGAACCCGCGACCTTTGGGTTCGCGGCACTTTACCCATCCATTACAATATAAAGCACCGTTACAATATATGGTGTTCCATTATGTCTATATAATAAGCATAATGGAACGCCAGTGTTCGAAAGTGGAACACTACTGTTCGAAAGTGGAACAGCAGTGTTCGAAAGTGGAACTGTTCGAAAGTGGAACTGTTCGAAAGTGGAACTGTTCGAAAGTGGAACGCCAGTGTTCGAAAGTGGAACGCCAGTGTTCTAAAGTGGAACGCCAGTGTTCTAAAGTGGAACAGTAGTGTTCTAAAGTGGAACAGTAGTGTTCTAAAGTGGAACTGTTCGAAAGTGGAACGCCAGTGTTCGAAAGTTGAACACTACTGTTCGAAAGTGGAACGCCAGTGTTCGAAAGTTGAACACTACTGTTCGAAAGTGGAACGCCAGTGTTCGAAAGTGGAACACTACTGTTCGAAAGTGGAACACTACTGTTCGAAAGTGGAACTGTTCGAAAGTGGAACGCCAGTGTTCGAAAGTGGAACGCCAGTGTTCGAAAGTGGAACAGCAATGTTCGAAAGTGGAACTGTTCTAAAGCGGAACGCCAGTGTTCGAAAGCGGAACGCCAGTGTTCGAAAGTGGAACAGTAGTGTTCGAAAGTGGAACAGAGCAGTGGAACACTATCAACTAAAGTCGCGGCACTTTACCCATCCATTACAATATAAGTGTAAGTGTAAGTGTTTTCAGTGTCAAACGGCACCAGGGGTTTCCCCCATCTCCGCGTTGCTTTTATTGTGGGTGTACCAGTTCACTGGGAAGGCCAGAGATTTAAAAGTGTATGGATTATGGAAGTGTGGTGTTTTGTACCGTTGTTCCTCTGGCCATTTAGCCGCTGGACCTCTTCTGAGGCCCAACGTTGCCCCACTTACGCCCCGTGGAGGCAGACCAGGTACCCGATAGTCTTCACTCTGGCAGGTCCTGCCACCTAATTTCCTGAGATTTCGGTGGCTAGGACCTTAAAAAAAAAAAAAAGTTTTTTTTTTTTTTTTTTTTTTTTTACACATATATGTATAGATATATGTGTGATATCTCTCGATTGCGTAGGGTGATGTCGCTTGAATAAGGATAGACCGAACTATGGGCGTCAGTTAATTTGGATTCATTGAATTTATGTGTGTGTGGGGGAATTCGCTTGAGTAAAGATAGAGAAGGGGGAGAGAATGAAGACTGGGGGGTTAAAGGAGGAAGGATAAGGCCAATAGAGTAGGAGGCCTCAATTTGGTGTCAGCAGGGCATGCCCATGCCCTGCCAGAAGGAAGAATGGGGGTGGCATGGAGGGGAGGAAACAGTATGACCGTCTCCTCCCCCCTGCCGGGATGGGATAGAAAGGGCCGGACAAGGGAGCCGGCACAGGTCGCCAATATGGCGTGTGTGCAGCCTGGCTGCAGAGTGGTGGCTAGGCCAGCAGGTTCAGGACAGCATCACAACACTGGCCCCACCAGGAGGTACATACAGGGACAAGGTCTCTACCGACTTGTTCAGAGATCGGTTGAATGCCGGCGTTGGTCATGGGATCAAGGTCTCATCCAGTTTGGTCATGGTCATGGTCCTTCTATTTCCATTTTGGGTGGTCATTCTTGGTATGTGGTCACTTTCACTGTTTGTTCTGTTATCTGGGCGTCGATGCGGTGTTGTCACTCCTGCATATGGTGATTGTCACATTCTAGGGTAGTTCGTTGGGTAAATTACATGCGCTGTCGGTCCAGTTGACAGGGTGTCCATGTTTGATTGTGATGTTCGTGGGAGCAAAGTCCCGTCCGATATCGTGGTACTTTGAGCTTTCTGGTACAGTTGACAAAGTAATGGCACTCATGAGAGCAGAGTCCCGTCCGATTAGTTGTAGTCAGGTCCTGCATCAAGCCTGGGGAGTTTGGGTCATTGCCCTTAGCCGGGTAAACAGCTCATGTGCAAAGCACGAGAGGGCCTTGTAGTGCTCCTCCTCATGTAATATAAGGTGCTCCCGTTCCTTCGGATTGAAGCGTATCTTTGTGATGAAATGACATCTGATGTCCTCAAAGAGGGGACAATCGTGCATTAGGTGTGACCATGTTTGGTTTTCTCCGCAGTGGCATAATGGGGAATCCCTGATGCCGAAAGTTGACAGCTTGGCATTAAAAGAGCCATGCCCTGTTAGAAGAAAGGTGGTGTAGAGCCCCGGTGAGAACCAGTTTGGCTGTTCGGGATACACTTGGGTAATGTCCGGGATGAACTTCCGGGTTATCTCACCTTTAGTTGAGTCCGCCCATCGGGACTGCCAGGTTTGTTGAAGATATTTGGTTAGTCGTTTCTTTTCTGCGTTGCTGTTGTTGGTCGGGTCTGTGGTGAAGCCAATGCAAGTTACACTGTTCCCTCTTGATAGTTGATATAGCATGCCACAGCGGACAATCTCCAGGTCCAAGGGTAGGAGCCCTACAAGGGCCTGCAGTGCGTGTGAGCTGACCGTGCAGCATGCTCTGGAGACAGTGAGTAAGATGCTGCGCTGTATCGTTTCTAGCTTTCTTTTATTGACTGCGGTGGTTGCTTTTTTAAACCAGATCCCTGCTGCATAGCTGATGGCTGGAATGAAGAAAGCCTTGTAAAAGAGGATCAGGGTTCTTTTCCTTAAGCCCCAATCCTTTCGCGAGACTCTTGCTATGAGGGCTGAGTAGTTTTTGATCTTTTTTTGTAGATATACGAGGTGTGGGGTGAATGAAAGATTTTTGTCAAGGATGATTCCTAGGTATTTTAATTCCGTGGTCAGTTTTATGGTTTTTCCTTCTATTTTTATCTGAGGTGGCCTCCTGATATCAAGGGAGCCTTTTAAAAGTATTGAGGATGTCTTATAAGGTGATATTCTTAAGTGATGGCGCATTATAGCCTTAGTAGCTAATGCGCCAATAAAACCAAAACCTTAAGTGATGATTTTTTGACCATTCTTGGAGGGTATCTATGGCCCTGTTTGCAATAGCCTCAAGTTGTGCACGATTGTCCGCCTCCAGCATCAGGACCAGGTCATCTGCGAAGGTGATGGTCCTGATGCTGGACATTACAATATAAAGCACCGTTACAATATATGGTGTTCCATTATGTCTATATAATAAGCATAATGTTTATTATAAGCATCGCACTAAAGTGCGATGCGCCAACAACTTTCGAACACTCAATTGAAATCAAATTCCTCAATTTCCTCAATTGAAATCAAATTGATTTCAATTGAGGAAATTGGGTCTCAATTGAAATGAAATCAATTTGATTTGATTAATTCAAATCAATTTGATTTGAATTAATCAAATCAAATTAATTGATTAATTAATAAACTGAATTGAAACAAATTGAATCTCAATTGAAATAAATTTGATTTTAATTGAAACAAGATTACATTTCCATTAAGGACTTAATGGAAATGTATTGGCCGTAATCTGGCAGGTTGGCAGATTGGCTTTTTATTTCACCTCAATATCCTCAAATTCGGTTTTCTTTCACATTCGGTTTTCTTTCAGACCTACAGAAACCTTTTTCACGCAGCCAATGAAGCAAACTGTCCGAATTTTCTTCTTACCTGAAACAAATTCAAATGTACGACCGCTTTAAACCAAACAAACAGAGCTAGGTTTAAACCAAATTATTTTTGATTTTTTGCAGAGAAAAAACATTACTTTCTTACAACAATACAGCTTTTGTTCAAAATGCCTTCCTTTAGCATTAATCTGTTGAAGAATCTGTTAAGTATGTACACTGAAATGCACAAATCAGGTGAAACCCAATTGTGACGATTTAAATGGCCATTCATTTTAAATGAATAAAATAAAAGTGTATCCTCACAAAATTGTACTCATCGATCCGGATCATCTTCCATAAATCATTTAAAGTTTAATAGAGCTAGGTTTGGTTTGTATGGTTTAATAAAGCTTTAAACCATACAAACAGAGCTAGGTTTAAACCATACACTTCTATGATTTAAACCTCTTGTTGATTTGGGTACATAAGATTATATTTCCAACGTTTTCATTACTGTTTTTAATGTCTTCTTAGCATTAGCTAGGAATATAGGTAGAGGCATACCTTATATTCCTAGGTAGAGATGGCAGCATCAGCCAAAAAAAAAAAAAAAAAAAAACGCTCCCATTTCACCCCTCCGTTCGTTCCAAATACCTGACTAGCTCAGCCTTAATTTAGGCTATCAACTAAAGTCAAACTTCCGCACATCAATCCTACATCTGTGTTTCCTCAATTTGAATTTATGCCCTCTCAGGTGACTAGGAAGAATCCCATCAGTATTGAGCATGCTCAAACCGTTCAAGTTTAAGCCTTTCTTCGTAAGAGCAACCCTTTATTCCATTCACTAATCTTGTTGCTCTTCTCTGTACTCGTTCCAACAGTTTTTTCTCCATTGACCTCAGTGACTCCATTAATTTTCCTTCTTAAAATGAGGCCCCCAGACCTGTATACTGAAGGCGTGGCCTGACCATTGCCTTATACAAGGAGATAATCACCTCCGTTCTCTGTGGCACTCCACAGATAACGAAAAGTATCACAGAGTTGATACGAAACAACTTTTTCGTATCAACTTTGTGATACTACACTGTCAGTGTAGTACCACAGAGTTGATACGTCACTATTGGGTTCTGCTTCACATATGTACTACATTCTGAATGTTAAACTTCATTTGCCACTTCTCAGCCCATCTGCTCAACTTTTCTAGATCCTGTTGCAGCAGCGTATTGCAACATTAATGTCCTTAACAACTAATGTTGCAAAACGTCATTAGTGTACTTAACAACCCTGCCAACCTTCGTATCGTCTGCAAACTTGGACATTAAGCTTGATATACCATCATCAGTATCATTTATAAATACAGAAAACAACAATGGACCCAACACTGAACCCTGAGGGACTCCACATTAGTCCACGATGAGCAGTGCCCATTGATTACCACTCTCTGTCTTCTCCCACTCAACCATCCCTTTATCCATAGCAGCAATTTGCCTTCAATGCCACACTGCTCCAATTTGTGGAGCAGTCTTCCTTGTGCAACAGTATCAAGAGCCTTTCTAAGAAAGAAATATATGATATCAAAGTTATTCCCTGCATCCAGTTCCTTGTGACCACATCATAGTATCCAATCAAATTGGTCAGGCAAACAAAACCATGCTGTCTCCGAGCTATAACTGAAGTCTTGCCTAGATGATCCTGCAGTGCTTCTTCAACCAGTGACTCCATTAATTTTCCTGGAACAGAAATTAAAGTAACAGGTCTATAATTACTTGTGTCGCCCTTTGATCCTCCTTTGTGGATTGGGGTCACATTTGCACATCTCCAGTCATTGGTACCTCCCCTGAGTCCAAAGAAGCTCCCATAATTATGCCTAAGGGTTTGCTTACTTCCTTTGCTGCTTCCTTTAATATAACTGGATAGATCCCGTCCACCCCGGGTGCCTTTTTTGTTTATCTTCAACAATTTCTCTTCCAATTTGCTCTCAGTTACATTATAAAATAATCTACCTAACTGCCAGAGTTTAACTCACCCTGACATTCCCCTCCCTGAATAACTCTTCATGGGTGAATGTAGATGCAAAATACTTATTTAGTTTGTTAGCCACCTGAGCAGGATCATCAACAGTTGAACTAGCAATATCCAGTGGACCAATCTGATTCATCCCTTTCCTTCTAGAGTTTACATAGGTAAAGAAACAAACTTTCTTTTTCTTTGCATCCTTTGCCAACGATTTCTCAATCTGCCTTTGCCTGCCTAATCTCCTTTGTGACTTGGTTAGAGACCAGCTTATATCTATCGTAGGCTCCATGTCTCCCATTAATTTACATGTATCCCATGCATTTTTCTTCTTTGCCATATGCCTCATTAGTTCATCTGACATCCATTTAGGACTAAATCTTGAACAATATTTCTTAGTTGGTATGTAAAGCCTAGTAGCTTCCAAGATAAGTTCTTTGAATGCTTCCCATTTTGAATTTGCTGTTGGTAATATCTTCAGTTGGTCCCACCGTATAGAATTTAAATACTGTCTCAGACCACCGTAGTCGCCTTTACGAAAGCAAAAACCCTTCCCTTTACCCCTGATGATAGTTACCTCTTTGAGTAAATCCCACTACCTAGTGGTTCCTTTATCAGCAAATCCTTAATGCATGAAGAATCACTACTGATAATCAGATTAAGAGTATTACTCCCTCTACTTGCCTCCCGAACATGCTGATGTAGAAAACAATCATCCAATAAATCCACAAAAACATTGCTAGTTGTGTGAGTGACCATCCCACTAATTCCAGTCAATATCCGGGAAATTAAAATCCCCATTATAAGACTCTCTGAATTACTGGCCCACTCTATTTCCCTGTACAGTTTTTTATTATACTCATCAGAGTCATTAGGCCCTAATGACTCTGATGAGTATAATTCAACCCTAATTCACAGCTTTCTTTCAACAGTGACCTGTACTTGTTAAGTAATTGTGCCCGACTCCTACTCTTAATACATTGGATGTACAACAAAATCACCTTTTGTGCCCTTAAAAGATGATATCCGTTCTACAACGCCATCAACCTTTGCCCCTGGCAGACATACCCTGATCCTTTTTACATAGTATGTTCCCCGTTTCTCTGACAATAGAGTCACCAACAACTACTAGTTCCTGTGGGACCAGCGCATTCTGCTTTGGGGGTTGCCGCTGTGTTGTGTGATGATCAAGTGCAAGCTCTAGCGTTGATATGGGCAGCTGAGAGCTTGATGGGCCCCTCAATTTAGATCCTTTGAGGGCATTAACCCTGTCCTTCAAGCTCTCACATCGGCCCATAACAACGCTGAGTTGTCGCCTCATTTCCTCACACTCCTTACATCGCACACACACAAAGACATCCCCCCCTTGGCAATATCATGTCCTGTACCTGATTGTTCCACAAACATCAAGCAAGCGGTGCATTTTAAAAGGTGTGATTCAGAGAGCAACTGCCTCCCCCTCAGTTCTCCCCTGAGCCACAGAAATCTATTTAGCTTGAGCCTTTTGCTTTGCTGCTCTGATCTGAGTCATGATTTCGATTCAATTTCAATTTAAGTACAAAATTATAACCCTAAACTTGTATCCTAACGCTATATATCTATATTTATTTTTTATGTATCAAGTATTATCTTTGAGTTTCTTTATATAACTTCCGTATCAAGTTATGTATTAATTAATTATGTTACATTTGTAAAACCTAAGTCGTTATATGAATTTAGTTAAAAAGTACAATTTAATTGACAATGAAGTTCAACAAGATTAATAAATTTTACTGATTAATTGATAATATTATATACTATACTATACTAAGCTAACGCTATCTAGTTCGGGATATAACGTTGTATCGAATAACAATGGCGGCAAGTTACGAACTGTAAATCTCCGGACACTTAAGTATTAATTAACTTCAGAAATCTCGCTGTCCCAATTCAGAATAAACCAAGGATCTTGCCTAGGTCTATGAGCTGCTTATAGAAAATAATTTAAAATGACAATTGGTCAACAAAGCGGCTAAATATGGTTAACAAAAACTTCTCGTTCAGCGGAGCTGCAAATCTTGTAACACGTTATTCGATGTTATTGGATACACTTACGGATACTAAGTAATAACCCACAAAATCTCTAATTAAATTTTAAACTAAGTATTGTAACTAGGAATACAAAGCTAATCTAGAAAATAAGTTAATATGCCAATTTAAGCTAATAAAGCAGAAAAATCTTCTCTATTTTCCTGAGCCGTAAAAACTTCGCCTGCCCAAGGCTACTCTCGTTCCCACTTAGTTCTTCCTGCTACATGCCGGGCCATTCAGAATATAAATAACCGTCTGGCAAGCCGGACTGTTATTTTGAACATAATAGTTCGAATGGTTCCGTGCCTTTCAAACGAGTAATTGTTAAACATGTGGGCACGTTTGTTCCATATCGTAATTTCCAAGCACGCCAAACTTCATTGACATTTTCATTTCCAATACCATTTTATAATTGCCTTTCTTTTTTCAAAACTTAATTGGGTACTGTCCATCGTTTTAGAGGTATCTATAAAATAAAACAAAAATTAAATTATAAAAATTGTCTATTTTTAAGCTACAAAATGAGTTTAAGAAAATTAAACTGGCGTATATAAATTAAATATAAATAATAAATATAATAAATACATAATAAATAAATATAAATATAAACATTAAATATAAATTTTTAAAAATGTTTTTAAAAAATTAAACTTTAAAACACCCTGTGTATATATATATTTCAAATCTGAAATGGAAAAATAAAAAAATATATTTTTCCGTTTCATAAAATGGAAAAATAAATAATGAAAACAAACCAGAACATTATATTTTTTCCGTATGTGCACATTACTGCGCAGTAATTTTCATACACGCACTTGATAAGCTTGTATCCGAAATATGTGTATGTTTAGCATTAGTAGAGTCATGTGATGCAAGAAAGTAAGCCTATATATACAGCATCGGCCAAAAAACAAGGGTGTGTGTGTGTTCATGGAAATGCAATACATCATAGAAGAAAGTGCTATATATTAAATCGACTCAATTTAATTGCAACAATTTCAGTTTAAAAAAATTTAGTTTTTTATTTCATGCTGTTTTTTCTTCTCCAAAATCCTTTGTGAAAGTAATAATCAAACAGCTGCAATTACAGAATTCCAACAACAGTATTCAAATGCAAATTAACAATGAGTGTAGGTGCTAATTCCAGTGCCTAAAAAGAAAATATCCATGTCACTTTAAGGAAAAATGAAATATAATCATAAAATAAGGTATATTTCGTTCTTTATAAACAAAACTATTTATTCAATATATATATATATATATATATATATATATATATACCCTTACATAGACGGGTCCATGATAAACCACTGATACCTACATTAAATTGTTAACCTTTAGATACCTCCAATATTTTTTTTATTTTATCTCTTACATATATAAAATTTGTCTTATACAGTATATATAAATTAATATAAATCTATTCAATTCAATATTAATCATTCTATGAATCCATTTTGTGTCATTTTACAATGATTTGTAAAATTTCCAGCAGTATAGTCAATTTTGTTTTCATTTTAAAATGGGTTGCCAATGGATACCATTTCAACCTGCCAAGTAACTGCATCTTTCAGGACGACCCTGCTTCTTATCATCGGGGGGAAAAGTGTAAGTAGGCGCTTCTGTAGTTACTTTAGCTTCATTTCTGCATTACAGGTAATGCAGAAATGAAGTAATGCAGAAATGTAATGCAGAATTACTGCATTACAGTAATGTGTTTACATTTGTTAGGTGAAAAAATGGTTGGAAGAACGGTCCACTACAACTGTTAGCTGGCCAGGAAACAGCCCAGTCGGACCTGAATCCTATAGAGAATTGTTGGCATTTCATTGTGTGGAATCTGCAGTCGCCAGAAAGAAACCAAAGACCCTTCGTGAACTTCAGGAAGCCATAATTCGTGTTTGGAACCAGTAACGTTGATTATCTTCAGAAATTCATCTTGTCAATGCCTCGACGGTGTGCTGCTGTCATCAGGGCCAGGCGGTTCAACTAAACATTAGTTAGTACCTGGTGAACTTTGTTTTGTTTTCCATTTGAAATGATAAACTGAAGGAAATTGAGGGCTTCTTATAACATTTCAGCCATAATTGTCGTGTTTACCAAAACTGTTGTGGTTTAAAGTTGCAAATGCTCATTTTCGAATATTTTGAGAGCACCTGTCAAATATTACTAAGCTTTGCCTTAACTATTAATAAATATCTTTTGTTTATATTTCTATTTGTGATGCTATTCATTAATGTGACAAACCATTGCGAAAAAGGGTTGGAAACGTGAAATTCTTAGTAATGTACTTTCTTTGAACACCTGGTATTTGGCGCATTATAGCCTCAGTTGCTGATGCGCCAATAAACCCCAAACCAAACCAAACCAATCTTTGAACACCAGTGCATATATAACTGGAAAACAGGTTAGTTAATACTGCTAGGAAAGGTACACTCCCAACTAAAAGTTTGTAATCACGGTATATGACAACAGTTTCCGATAATTTTTTTTTTGAAATTAGTTATGACAATGTAAGGGTTAATAAAAAGCACACTACAGAGTATTTTAATATTAATTTTTATTAAGCATTAAAAACTTACGTCAAAAATATTGAAATGATTAGTATTAATAACTATACTAATTTTTCATGAAAATATCCTCAACGAGATTTTGTCACTGCCATACACAAACGTGGCATTCTGGCCATTAATTTTATAATAATGTCTTGATTAACATTATTCCAAGTGACTGCAAGGTTCCCCATAAATTTTGTGAAGGTGGGCAGACTTCAGACTGGACGTTCTAGATGATCCCATAAAAGCTCTATTGGGTTTAAGCCAGGGGTGGCCACATCATAATTTGCAATACCCCCCCCCCTCCTCAGTGACATAGCCAGGATTTTTTGTCAGCAGGTACATAAAAAAAAAAAAAAAGGTACAAATTGTCTAATGCCAACCTACCTGTTATTTCTGGTTTTAAATAAGAGGTGCTTGAATATCTCTATATGGCTGTATTACAAAAAAAAATATATTAAACATTTGCATGTTTAATAACAAACTGTTTTATAAATGATTATTTTATTAATATGTATGGTACGTTTTTAAGTTTTTTATTCATTACATACATAAGATAACGTATAAAATATAAGCAATAAAACCCATAAAATTATGAAAATAAACGTGTGAAACAAAGTAAACTACAAAAAAGATTCTATACCTCTCGTGCTTAGGGTTTTTCAATAAAAAAAATGTCTTTCAGCAGAAAAAAATTTGGGATTAAAATCATAAACATTCCTGTCGACAACCTGCAATATTGAAATCTGTCGGTAAATTTTGTATTACTGAATGACATTATATATTTCAGTCTTAAATTTTTCAATGGGATCCCTTATTGACTCGTCTTTAGTTATGTCATAAAAAAAAAAACTTTTTTTTTGTTCTTACTTTAAATTTCCGAAACTCAGGATTTATATTGCGCAATGCTGCAAGGTGTTTTGATTCCTCCAAATTATTGTGAATCGTTCATCCGATTTAAGATTTACAAGTTGTGTAAAGAGAGAAATTGATTTATGGCCGTCAGCAGCTTATTGACGGAGGCTGTAAACATTTTGATAAAGCATTGGTTGTGTTTAAAACTGATATCCCTACTGATAATAATCGGTAAAATGCAAATGTAACCAAAGCCATTGTTTTTACTCATAAACCAATTTCTCTATTTACACAACGTGTAACTGTGTTGTCTTTTAAGCAAGTTTTCTTTTACTGCAATCAAACTAGATATCCTTCGAGACCACCAAGCTTTTGAAAGTCGTTTCAGTAAGACGACTTTCAAAATAGATGATAGACAAAAAATAGAGAGACATACAGTTACAAAGCTCAGTTTTAAATAGAGATACATACAATTACAAAGCTCTTGTTCCTACTTCAGTATTTTCAAACGAGGAAATCTGCTATTTTAACTCAAGACTTGAAGGCTTTTCGAGCCCGTGACCCTCTGCAAGGCTTTTCGAGCTCGTGACCACCAAATACGTTGTTGTTATTTGGTTTTATTTGGTTTTTAGGAGCATTAGCAACTACGGCCAAATTGCTCCGGGATATGCGGTGGTCATTCTCTGACCTTTCCGCATCCTCCGTATTTGGTGGTATCACGGGCTCGAACCCCGGTCTAATCAAGAAGCGTATGCTACGCACTGTTGCTCCTGCCCACCTGGCTACGGAGGCGCCCACCAAATAAGGAGGATGCGAAAAGATTAGGGAATGACCACGGCATATCCTCGGAGCAATATGGTCTTAGCTGCTAATGCTCCTAAAAAAAAAAAAAAAAAAAGTTCTGATGGCAGAAACGTTTCAAGTGAGCGGGTAGCTAATGCCAGGGAAGAGAGCCTAAAAAACTTCAAGGGTTGTTTAATATACAAGAACAGTTTTTTTTTTTTTTTTTTTTGATAGTTGTTGGCGCATTGGCTTCTATGCGCCATAACCATAATGCACCTCCCAAGGTTTTTGCAGTACTTTGATCCAAGTACTGAGGCGGGAATCGAACCCGCGACTTTTGGGTTGCCAGGCAGGCACTTTACCCACCCGGCTAGCCCGGTCGGCTCCAAGAACAGTAAGTTTTAATTGTTAATGTCAGAAGTGCCGTCAATAAAATGAGCGAATTCGGACTGCTGGTTAAAACAAGTAACGCGGACATAATAGGGCTTACGGAAACGTGGTACCACCCGGGAATAGGGGATGATGAGTTTCAGTACGGCTTGTATAATGTATTTAGGAAGGATAGGGTAGATAGAAGGGGTTGTGAGGTAATGCTTCTTATCAGAAGCAGCCTGTGTGCGACGATAGCTTTCCGAGATTCAGACGTTTCACATGCTAGTATAGAATCTGTATGGTATGAGATAGTTGGAAACAAAGGTATAATGCGAGTAGGAGTAATCTACAGACCAGGTGATTGTGAAGATTATGACGAAAGCCTCTACATGCAAATGAAATGGGCAAGTAAGCATCAATGCCTTATTATGGGTGATTTCAATTTGCCTCTAATTGATTGGAGTAAATGGGAAGGAAACTTGACATGGGGAACAAAATTTTTAAATCAACTAGATGACTGTTATTTGTATCAACATGTCAGGGAAAGTACTAGAGAAAAGAATATCCTAGACCTCATCATCACCCATGAATCAGATGACTTAACAGGGTTGACAGCTGAGGAACCAGTAGCAGGAAGTGATCACGGAGTTCTACGGTGGATGATGATGAGAGAGGTAGCAGTAGTAAAAGGCAAAGGAATGGGTTTAAATTTCAGAAAAGGAAATTACGATGCCTTAAGCTGCTACATGGCCTCTATTAACTGGGTAGATATCGCACAGAGAACGAATATAATTGAACTGTGGTATGCTTGTAAAACATTAATCACAGACGCCTTGAATGCGTATTTACCATTAAAAAAATACTCCACGAGGGTTCCAAGTTGGATGAATAGTGAAGTTGCCACATTACTTGAGCAGAAAAAGGTGGCATGGAAAGGTTACAGAGCAATAAAAAAGTACTGAAGCCTATAACAGCTACAAGATGATCTGTAATAGACCCACAGAAAAGGTTCGACAGGCAAAGGCAGTTTATGAGAAATCGCTAGCAAACAGAGCAAAGAGGGGAAGATAAGGAATTCTTCACATGTATAAGAAGTGGAGAACAAACCAGTTCGGACCTTTACGTAAGGGAAAGGGGATAGTATAAAATACACCAGCTGCCGTTGCAAATGAACTGAACAGTTATTTTGCATCGATATTTACAAATTAAAAACCTTTTGTGGCAATGGGAAATTGTGGGAGAGAAGTTGAAAAATATGTAATTAATGATATTGAAATTTCGCAAGATTATTTAATGAAAAACCTTTCGAGCCTACAGACCAGTAAGGCGCCTGGAGTTGATGGAATATACCCTAGAATCTTAAGGGAGGCGGCAAGTGAGTGCATTGAACCATTGAGGCTAATTATGCGAGCATCACTAGTCTCTGGGGGAGATTCCGTTGAATTGGAAAAGTGCCAACGTATCTCCCATACATAAGGGTGGTTGTTATTGTCATTTGTTGTTATTTAGTTTTTAGGAGCATTAGCAACTAAGGCCATATGCTCCGGGGATATGCGGTGGTCATTCCCTGACCTTTCCGCATCCTCCGTATTTGGTGGTTATGGGCTCGAACCCCGGTCTAATCAAGAAGCGTGTGCTACGCACTGCCGCTCCTGGCTACGGAGGCGCCAAAAGGGTGGTTCTAAGAGTGAAGTGGGAATTTATTAACCTGTCAGTCTGACTTCAGTGGTAAGGAAAATCATAGAGGCAATGATCAAGGATGGAATTCAGGATCATTTGGATAGAATTGAAATTCTCAAGGATACTCAGAATGGTTTTGTAAAGGGAATATCATGTTTAACAAATCTGGTTCGCTATTTTGAAAGGGTCACTCATGAGCTGGATTTAGGGAATAATTTCGACTTTGTTTATTTAGATTTCAGCAAAGCTTTTGACTCAGTCGCACATGAGCGGTTGCTTTATAAGCTGGAACAGGTTAGAATCACCGAGAAAATCATTAGATGGATAGCAGTATGGCTTCAGGGCAGGAGGCAGAGGGTTCTGATAAATGGCTGTTCCTCAGATTGGGTTGATGTAAGAAGTGGGGTTCCCTAAGGATCAGTATTAGGACCACTGTTGTTTTTAATTTTCATAAACGACATTGATGAAGGGATAGAGGGCGTGATGTCTAAATTTGCAGATGATGTTAAAATTGGTAGCGTAGTTAATGATCACTGTCAAGCTTGAGTTTCTTCAGAGAGACCTAGATAGACTTCAGGAATAGTAAGAAAAATGGCAGCTATGCTTTAATCCAACAAAGTGTAAGGTATTACACCTGGGAAACAGTAATCCCAAAATAACTTATTCACTTGGTGGAGTTCAACTAAACCCAGTACTGGAGGAAAGGGACTTGGGTGTTACTATACGGTCAGACATGAAATTCTATGAGCATTGTAAACAGGTTGCAAGGAAGGCCCATGGTGTCCTATCGATGATCTATCGAACTTTTGCAAGTAGAGATAGGGACGTGATAATCCCATTATATAAGGCTTATGTTAGACCACACTTGGAATACTGTGTTCAAGTATGGAGACCGCACCTAAAGAAAGACATCGAGCTTCTTGAAAGGGTGCAAAGACGGGTAACTTGCCTGGTGAGATCAGCAAAAGGGCGTCCTTATGAAGAAAGACTTCGAATATGTGGGTTGCAGAGTTTGGAAACTAGACATCTTAGAGGAGATTTGATTGAATTGCTTTTTCATTCAAACACCTTACAGTCTGGATGGAATTCTTCACCACGTGTACGGCGAATCGCGTGTCTCCCATCAGAGTCATGCAGGTTGAATTTTTTCTCATCCGAGAAAATAACTGACTTCCTCTGTTCGGGGATCCATTTGATGTGCTCCTTACACCAAATTATCGGGCATTTTTCATTTTTGTGTCAGGAGAGGCTTCTTCTTAGGACGACGGGCTACAAGTCCATTTTTAAAGAGGCGTCTTCTGACTGTTACTGCACTTCCTACCACTCCTGTATGTTCTTCCTATTCTCTTTTCAGCTCAGACAAAGAAGCTTTACGGTTTTTAAGGCATAAGCGCTTCAAAACGCGGTCCTGTTTTGGCGTAGAGACTCGTTTGCGTCCGGTTCCTTTTTTTTTCCTATCAGTAGAAACAATATTCTTGAGTTTGAAAAGAAATCTACTCACTGTCGACTAATTGGCGCTCTATAAGCAATAGAGTGACGGGAGGAACATCCTTCCTCACGTAAAGCAACAATAGCATTCTTCCTTCGTGGTGTCAATTGCACGTAACTCGCCATCCTGACACAAGCAAGGAATGACTGCAACTTTTGCAGAGCGTGACGGTATAGCTGAAAGTAACAGCTGATGCAATATTACGTCATCACCTACGTGTGGCAATCTTATCTGATGCAATCTGTAAGAAATATTTCCTTATACTTACGTTATTCGGACGACAATTCCAATTTTAAGGAGTGGTGCACTTTCTTTGAACACCAGTGTATATATACCTAGATCAGCGATAATCAATGATAAAGTTTCTTGTCATAACGAGTAAATGAAATCGTTTTGGATTTGGGGGCTTAAATAAGTTTCACTGCATTTGCACTGTTGCAAATAATTTGCGAGATCCTTATCATAATAGTGAGCAAGGAGTTTTATTAGTTCTAAGAAATTTCCTTCATTTTCCCTGCTTGTATATTTTCCTTCATGTTCATAATTCCCTCTTAAACACAAATATTGACGTGTCAAAAAAAAGCACACAATTTAAAATACAGCACACTATACGCTTATTAGTTGCAATTTGATTTTTTTTTCCCGCTGTAGTAAATTTATAATAGAACCTTGGTTTGCCAACCTTAATTTGACCATACACATTTTTGTATGATCAGTTTCTTTGTTTTGGTGAGCGTGTGCCTTCACGGTGGGTGCTCGTCAAATGTTGAAATTTTAAGTGGTTATGATAAGCTTTTAAAAAGTGATTTTTCGTCTGCCGTCATCTTACCTCCCAGAGAGTCCTCCCACTCTGATGCAATGAAACCTCCCACTGGTTAGGTTTCATTGCATCTCTCAGTAAAATTTAGTTTTTTTTTTTTTTAATAATATTAATTGTAGTTTCCACCTCAAACAAAGATAGCCACTTTGTGTTTCGCTGTGTGGACAAGGTTAACGCGACTCTCTCACCGATAGCATTCTTTGTTCCTGAATGCTCCACGCCGGGTTTCTTCACGCACTATGTCACATACGATGCCTTTTCAGTGACCAACTTCCTATTTTCTCTGTCCGTCTTAAAAACTGAGTGGGATTACACTGACCTTTTCAAGCTTGTTTAGAAGCTTCATTATCTGACGTTCTGCCGGCATGGGAAAAGCTATGTTGTGCACCGGATGCTGTAGGCAAGCTGAACGTTTTATAGCTTGCACGCTGTAAACTGTTCTTCTCTGTGCACCTTGTAGCCCATATTCAGATCTAAAAAAGCTTGCAAAAAAGATCAAGCTATCTTTGAAATGTGAAGTATAAAAACTGGTCAATAATTACAGCAATAAGATGTATGCTGCGATGGATCCATCTCCCCTAGAATATATTCAGAACAGACAGCTCCTGATGCTATCGAAGAGCTGACAGTTCTTGTGAACCAAATTCTAGTCACGATCAGAAAAACTGGTAACCAAACTTGATCACTTTAAAGACTCTCGCATACGGATGACCGATAATTGAACTGGTGATGTTGAGGGCTACGTCGAAAAGGAATTATTTTACCTCCACCACCTCATCAGATGCAATTACTAAAATGGAACTTGGCTACAATATATTGAAAGCGAATCTCGCAGAGCTGAATGATAATATCACAATACTGCACCGATTTAACAAAGACATTAAACTCCTTGACGTCTATAACAAGATCGAACTAAATAAGCCTGATGATCCTAAGGAGGTCACCAAACTACTAAACTCGCAGGAGCAATATATCAAAACTATGAGAAAAGTAATATTGTGTTAATTTGTCCCGACTGCAAAAAGAAATGAAATCACTTCCTTAGCCCTACAAATCTCAGAGGATATGCTAGCACTGAGAGCTCGATCATATCACTGAATGTTCGATCATTGCGTGTTAGACAGCTTCCTACGACTGACAAGAATGAGGACCATTCCACTAAAAAACCACATTATTCACGCTCCCAGAAAAATGAAACTGATGAATATCACCTTCCAATCAGGAACAGAGTAGAGTGTAGAGCAGTGTTTCCCAACGTGGGTCCCACGCCCCACATGGGGGCAATTTGATTGTTCAGGGGGGCAATTCAAAAATTGCTCGTCTAGAGTTTAAAACAACCGCCTACTATGATTTAACTTGTACAAAAGAAGAATTGTTGGTATCTCAATTTTAAATAAGCATTCGTTAAATGTTGTACTTTCTATAGAGCTGC
Source organism: Mastigoproctus giganteus (assembly GCF_048544385.1). Taxonomy (NCBI): domain Eukaryota; kingdom Metazoa; phylum Arthropoda; class Arachnida; order Uropygi; family Thelyphonidae; genus Mastigoproctus; species Mastigoproctus giganteus. The sequence goes on along the minus strand of NC_143579.1, from coordinate 141,104,071 downwards.
ACTTGAAAGTTTGGAGTAATATCAACTACAGTTTGCTCGGAGAGTATTGCTTACTATGCCTAGTGAAGGAATAGTACATACTGTATTGGACGATTGCTTATGGCATATGCAATGTGCAAGCAAAGTGGTTGTCTACTGTAGCCTACCGCAAACTCAGCATGTTATATGAAATAGGTAATTCCTTTCATACAAACGCTCGTTTGGGCATCGTGACTGTACATTTGGATAGGTTTGACGATCTCAGATTAAAATAAAAATTACTTTGTCCACGCACAGAATTATTATTAATGAAGAACCGTGATATACAATGGTATGTATTTGTCATATATGTATTTCTGTGGTCTCAGTAAATAAGCAAATAAGTCCAAAAACTCGAATTTGCAGGAGAGGAAAAATAAACTTCACACTCTCATATAAACACGCATATATTCGAATATACAAATATTTATTACTCACGCTAAAACTACAATAACGAAGATAGCTGCGTGTCACATAATAGTAAATAATAAATACTTTATTATAGTGCACTTATCTCATTTTTGACAAATTAGACTTATCTGCTTGTTCACAGAGACCACAGATTTAATAGCCCGAATTCAGTAATTCGTGTGATTTATTCATTCAAAAATCGTACGAATAATTAATTTTGATATATTAAAATAAAATTAAATTAACTTTAATGCATAGTTTATTTTTAGTTTTTGATTTATCTTATTTATTTCTTTCAGTTGCGCAGTAAAATGAGTAGTGCAAGTAAAAAAAAAGTTCGTCAGTATTCAGAGGAATACTTAAAATTTGGTTTCATACCCGCTATCCACGATCAAAGGTCACCTTTTTGTCTTTTATGCCAACAATGCTTGACCAACGAATCAATGAAGCGAGGTCGTCTTGAGGCGCATTTGAAGGCGAAACATAATGCTCATGTAAATTCAGATTTAGATTACTTTCAAACTTTAAAGAAGAATTTTGAAAAAAGAGCAACATTAAAGTCTCTGTTTATTGCTCATACTGCAACTGTCAATCGTACTCTTGAGGCTAGTCATGAAATTTCTTTACTCATTGCTAAATCTGGGAAAAATCATACTATAGGAGAGAATTTAATCAAACCATCAATATCAGCATTTCTTAAAACAGTTCTGGAAAAAGATGACAAAGACGTGAAAGCTATGCCACTCAATAACAATACTGTTAGCAGAAGAATAGATGAAATGAGTGAAGATATTGAAATACAACTTGTTGGAAAGCTGAAAACAAGAAAATTCTCAGTGCAAATGGATGAATCAACTTTGAGAGACAGTGAAGCCGTACTGATAACTTATGTGAGATATATTGATAAAGGTAATTTTGCTGAAGAAATGTTATTCTGTAAATCATTAGAGAGCACCACTACCTCCAAAGATATATATAATAAGCTAAAAAATTACTTAGATGACAATAATATACCAATGAAAAATATAACATCTTGCGCTTCAGATGGTGCTCCTAATATGATGGGCAAGAAAAATGGCTGCTTAAAATTGATGAAAGATGAGAATCCAGAAATGCTTCTTGTGCATTGTGTTATTCATAGGGAAAACTTGGTAGCTAAAAATATTTCGCCTGTTCTTCATGAAGTACTAAAATCAGTTATAAAATGTGTCAATGCTATTAAAGCTAATGCCAAATGTGAGCGTCTCTTCAAGCTTTTTTGTGAAGAACAAAATGGAGACCATGTGAGACTTTTACTTCACACTGAAGTAAGGTGGCTCTCGAAAGGGAACTGCTTGAAAAGATTCATGGAACTATTTGATACTATTAGTGACTTTTTAAGTGACAAACCTGAAATGAAGCATCTGTTAACGGTCGATGGTAAAGCATTTGTGAGTTATTTAGCCGATATCTTTGAAAAACTAAATATATTAAATAAACAACTTCAAGGAACAAATAAAACTCTCGTCGATGCAAAAGCGAAGATATTTGGTTTCATTACATTTATTGAATTATGTCAAAAATATATTTGTAACAAAAATTTTGAACAGTTTCGTTGGCTGCAAAAATGTGAAGTGACTGATACCGCTGTACTTGTTATTGTCGATCATCTGAAAATTCTGTCCGCTGATTTAAAAGAAAGGTTTTCTGATTTAAAACAAATTGATTTTCCAACCTGGATGATGCAACCAATGTTAGTGGATTTGTCTGATGTATCAATGCAGTACCAAGAAGAACTCTCAGAAATGCAAAATGATGAGTCAGTTAAAACTTTATTCAATATAAAAGGAGCGATGGCATGGCTTTGTGATGAAACAGAAATTAAATACCCAAATTCAACCAACTTTGCAAGAGAGCTATTGTTACCGTTTCCATCTTCATATTTAGCTGAATGTGGATTTAGTGCCATAAATGATTTGTTCCTAAAGAAAAGAAATCGACTGGATATCACAAAACGGGGAGACTTGAGACTGAAGCTGACTAAATTGGAGCCCAATATAAAATCTCTCTGCGGCAAGCACAAGGGTCTCATTAAATTTAGTGCACTCATCTAGAAGTGACTTCACATGGAATGTTGAAATTATTAAACAATTAAATAATAATTACTAAAAATTAAAATATTATAAAAAAATCTTTCATATAAATTATTTTGTACTTGAATTTTAGTTGTCCATTATATGTTTTGAAAATTTACTTACTGTTTTTTTCTTAATAATTTACCTAAGTTTTGTGTCCTGAACAAGTTGTAATTAGGCTTCATTTAGGGAATAATTCAATTTTTGAATATAAAAAATATGTATATCGGTGTTTCCCAACGTTACATAGGGGGCATCAGAATTTTAGAAAGACTTAGGTGGGGCATGGTAAAAAAAAGGTTGGGAAACACTGGTGTAGAGTGTGTTTAGTGTCAAACGGCACCAGGGGTTTCCTGCATCTCCGTGTGCTGTACATTACAGGTGTGAAACAGAACACTGTCAATGCCAGAGGTTTAAAAGTGTATGGATTTTGTATATATGTAGTATCGTGTATCGTTGTTCCTTGGGTCGTTTAGCCGCTGGGCTAATGGGACCCAACGTTGTCCCACTCCACACCGTGGAGGCAGACCAGGTACACCACTATTATAGTTATTCATTCTGGCAGTTCCTGTCACCTAATTTCCTGAGATTTCAGTGGCAAGGACCTAAAAAGAAAAAAAAATCACTATAGATCATATAGTCATAACCGCTATAGTCAGCCAAAACAAAAGGAGTACTTTTTGGGTGATTTGATGTTATTAAGTTTTTGGGTGTAGGACTCAAGCAATTTGGAGTTGATTCGGATGCTAGTTGTAAGATGGAGAAGGGAGGGAGACTGAAGACTGGGGGGAAAAGATGGAGATATGGGATCCGTAGAGATGACCTCAAGTCAATGGAGCAAGCCCATGTCCACCAGAGTGAAAAAAGAGGGGCTGCGAGGGGGGAGAGACCAGGGGTAACCTCCCCCCCCTCCCGGCCGGGGAGTGGCGGCAAAGGACCACGCAAGGGAGTGTGGCTAGGAAGGCCTAATGGCAGCAGCTGAACTGTGCTGGTGGTTCTGTCACTCCTGGGACGAACCAAGGAAGGAGTTTTTAGGAAGGATTTTTTTTTACAAACTGTAAACTCACATAAAACTTTAAACTTTCAACTCAACAATTGCTAATATAAATAAAAACTCATCAGTGCAAAAATAACTGTGATATAAATAGCTCAAATATAAATAAAATAACTGAAATATAAATAAAGATAAAATAGCTAAAAAAATGTCAATAAAAATAACGTCAGTGCAAATTAAACCTTAAAACTCATTTACATATGTACATATTTACCTATAGTGTAAATCCATTAATTTCTCAATCTTATATTCCTTATTTCATGAGGAATATAAGATATTATTGATACCCATAGATTAATTCTCTTAGTATAATCAAAAAAACTTCATACCAAATCCTATTCTTAAATAAGTCATTGCAGGTGTATGAATCAGAGCCTATCTTAGTGAAAAATATTTCTCTCTGTTCTGTGTACCTTGCACAAAATTCCAACACATGATCCATATCTTCAATGTGTCCACATACACACTTCGCATCATTTTCTATTCCCAGCTCCACCAACCTTTTCTTCATTCCATGCCCAGTTACTATCATTGTAGCCATCAGACACAAGCCCGGCCATCCATCCATTTCTCTTAATATTTTCACTCCAGGCAGGAAGGAACATGTGACACGGCCCATATTCCTGGGACGAACCAAGGAAGGAGTATATGATATCAAAATTATTCTTTGCATCCAGTTCCTGTGTGACTACATCATAGTATCCAGTCGAATTGGTCAGACAAGATTTCCCCTTAAGAAACTCATGCTGTGTCCGAGTCGAGCTATAACTGAAGTCTTGTCTAGTTGATAATGTAATGTAATGCTTCTTTGACCAGTGCCTCCTTTAATTTCTCTGGAACCGAAGTTAAATTAACAGGTCTGTAATTACCTTTATCTCCCTTTGATCCTCCTTTGTGGATTGGGGTCACATTTGCACATCTCCAGTCCATGGGTACCTCCCCTGAGTCCAAGGAAGCTCTCATAATTATGGCTAAGGGTTTGCTTACTTCCTTTGCTGCCACCTTTAATATAACTGGATAGATTCCATCTACCCCAAGTGACTTTCTTATGTTTATCTTCAACAATTTCTCCTCCACGTTACTCTCAGTTATTACAAGATTATCTAGCTTATTGCCAGAGTTTAATTCACCTCTGGCATTCCCCTCCCTGAATAACTCCTCCTGTTTGAATGTAGATGCAAAATATTCATTTAGTTTGTTAGCTACTTGAGCAAGATCATCAACAGTTGAACTATCGATATCAAGTGGACCAATCTGATTCATTCCCTTCCTTCTATAGTTTAACATAAATAAAGAATTCTTTGCTGTTTTTCTTTGAATCCTTTGCCAAAGATTTCTCGTAATCTGCCTTTCCCTGCCTAACCGCCTTTGTCACTTGGTTACAGACCAGCTTATATCTATCATAAGCTTCTGTGTCACCTGTTAATTTATACACTGTGTTGCCACGTTTTTAGGTACACCCGTGCTGTGCACACAAATGGTTTGTCCCATAACGTTGCAAGCCACATGACCACAGTTGTGGATATAAACGCAGCAGAACAACCTTTCTAGTATCAGTTAAGCGTACAAACCGTAGCAGGAATGGGAAAAGGAGTGATCTAACGGACTTCGAACGTGGCATGGTAGTAGGTGCAAGACGTGCTGGACAAAGCATCTCTGAAACGGCAGCTCTCCTGAACTTTTCACGCACCACAGTTTCAAGGGTGTATCGAGAATGGTGCAACGAACAGAAAACATCCTCTGAACGGCATTCCTGTGGAAGAAAATAGCTTGTCGATGAGAGACGTCAGAGCAGGATGGCTAGAATTGTGAAAGCAAACAGACAGGCCACAATGTCGCACATGACGTTAGAACACAAACTTGGTGCGCAGAACAAAATATCGCAACGGACCACTAGTCGCACTTTGTCGAAAATGGGCTACAACAGCCGAACCTTTGTTATCAATGGAGAACAAGAGAGCACGCTTCCTGTGGTAACAGCAACACCAGCACTGAACTATCGAGGATTGGAAAACAGTTGCTTGGTCTGGCGAGTCGAAGTACTTGGTGCATCATGTTGATGGAAGGCTCAGAATTTAGCGAAAACAACATGAATCCACGGTCCCATCATGTCTGACGACTACTATGTAAGGTCTTGGGGCAGTGTAATGGTGTGGGGAATGTTTTCTTTGCACAGGTTGGGTTCATTGATACCCATAGATTCACATCTGAATGCCCCATCGTACCTAAACATCGTTGCTGAAAGTGCATCCGTTTATGTTGACAATTTATCCTCAGTTAGATGGTTACTTCCAGCAGGATAAATGGAATGTTCCAGGAACATGACAATGACTTTTTTTTGCAGCAGTGGTCCGCTCAGTCCCTGGATCTCAATCCAATTGAACATCTTTGGGATGAGCTGGAAAAGGCTGTTCACTGCAAGCCTACACCTCCGTCAAATATCAAGGAACTGCATGACCCACTCAATTCTGTATGTTACTCCATTCATGCACAACGTTTTCAGAATCTTGTTTAATCCATGCCTAGACTAATTCAGCAAATATCAAGGAACTGCATGACCCACTCAATTCTGTATGGTACTCCATTCATACACAACGTTTTCAGCATCTTGTTCAATCCATGTCTAGTTTTGAAGTCTGAATGAGACCCA